>NC_045595.1:147074236-147377266 GCF_009762305.2 Zalophus californianus
TGTCCAGACCAGGCCCATAATATTCTCAACCTCAGGAAGCCCAGGAAGATATGATTTCTTTGTCACCTGTCTTCCTTCCCCATACCCACTCTAATTTATTTATCCAACAAATGTTTTTAGGAATATGCTCAATGACAGGTTAGTAGTCCTAGAATAAGTAACCTCAGAGATCCTAGAGTGAACCAGACTCCAAATTCTATGCTAGATGACTTAAAAACTTAGATTGCTCTTTTTCTCTTCTTTAACAAAAAAAGAAAGAAAGAAAATGTAATAGGTAAGCATTTATGTGATTCAGAAAAGTATTTAAGTATAAACAATGTAGAGTCCCCCTCCCACTTTCTCCCCTCTGCCCAGTTCCCTGGCCATCACAGCCAAGGCTATATTTGTTTCATGTGTATCCTTCTTAAATAGTTTTTATGCATATACAAATAAATATGTATCCTTGTATGTACTTTCTTATATATAAAAATTTGCAAAATTATGTACTGAATTCTAAACCTTGCATTTTTTACTTAATAAATCCTGGAGCTTTTTCCATATAGGTCTGTAGAGAGCTTTTCTCATTTTATTTTACAACCAGATAATGTTAAGTTGCATTCATTTTCCATGATTTAACCAGTCCTATACTGATTGATATTTATGCCATGTCTATCTAAAACAAAACTTTCGTCCTGCATATGTGAGAATTTAAAATTGAAAATAAAGTTACACTCACCCTAGCAGAGAGCACTTCGGGACTCTGTTAGACATCACCTTTGGAGAAGAGGGGACAGAGTGCTGAGATCTTACTTAAACCAGCTTCCAAGTTTTTATTAGTGATTTTTACCATTCCGAGTCACATTGTACTTTCCTACAGTTAATCATAACCTTATTCTAACACCTTTTTCAAGATTAGGAAAAAAATTTTCATAATTTCTGGTGACCATTGTTTGTGTTAAAAGGCATTACCTTTTTTATAAGTTAGTATTATGTTTTTAAAACTTTTGTTTTTACCTTTTTTTTTTTTTAACTAGATCCTTACAATAAATGAGGATGGATCACTTGGTTTGAAAACCCCTAAATCTCACGTTTGTGAGCACTGCAATGCTGCCTTTAGAACGAACTATCACTTACAGAGACATGTCTTCATTCATACAGGTATTTCTTGAATTAAAATGGGCTTATGGCCATTAAGATTGTTGTTGCTATTTTTGCCTCGCATAAATGTCATTCATTTCTAAGACTGTAGCTAACCTGGCATTTTAAATCAGAGATTTCCATAGGCCAGAATATCAGAAGGAAACCAGCAAAACTTTAAATGAGAAAACAATGAACAAGGATGTGTAAAATTAATTAGTCTTAATTGGACACTTATCTGGCTTATGTGTTCTTTTCAGCTAAAGAAACAGTTAAATAATGTATTATTAAAAGCCTGTCAACATTTATTTTTCTCTGCAAGACATCCAGATGGAGTTTGAAATAAGAATTTATGAAGTAGGAGCTTCAAATATTAAAAGATTATATTAAAAATGATCATTAAGAACATGACATTATAGAGAGCAGACCTAAAGACTAATCACAGATCCTTGGGGAAACAGACTAGACGCGTAGGTTAAATTAAAGGGTATGGGGTGGGGAAGATAGAGTAATAAGGTAGGTTTAATGAAGTAGGAAATAGAGTGTCCCAGAAGCTAAAAAAAGAGACAGTTCCAGGGAGGGTATGATCAACAATGGCACAGCCTTCAGAGAGGATAGAGAGGGGTAGAGAATGAGAAGAAACCATTGGAATAAATAGTAAAGAGATCACAAGTAGCTTTTAAGAAAGCAGAGTATAAGAGTTAAAGCACAAGTGGGTGGTGGAGAATTTGAGACAAGAGGTAAACTGCTCTTAAGAAGGTATGGTTGAAACGGAAGGAGAGAGTAATAAGGCCGGGAGTGTTTCAGGATTTCTGGAAAGTTTGTTTGCATAGATCAGACCTCAAGAATACTTAGAAGGAAAGGTTCCAGCAGAGAAGGAATGATTGAAGAGTCCAGATTTAAAAAAAAGAAAGAAAATGTTCAAAAGTTCTGAAGGTTCTGGAGAAAATAATTGAAAGGGCATAAAGGGATAGGTAGCCATGGAGAACAAGGTGGGTGGATCTTTCAGATAAAAAGAGAGAGGAGCTGTTTAACGACACACTAGATAACCCAGATCCTTTTTAGCCTCCTGATTTTTAAATTGTTTTGAATTGTTTTCTTTCTTTCTTTTTCTTTCTTTCTTTCTTTCTTTCTTTCTTTCTTTCTTGCTTGCTTGCTTGCTTGCTTGCTTGCTTGCTTGCTTGCTTTCTTGCTTTCTTGCTTTCTCTTTCTCTTTCTCTCTCTTTCTCTCTCCCTTCCTTCCTTCCTTCCTTCCTTCCTTCCTTTTGGATATAGAGTGGATTTCATCTCATCTTTGTGTGAGTGTGAGAATGTGAATTTTATAATTGTGGGGGAAAAATTGAGGAAATAAAATTCTTTTAAATTAATGAACAGTATAAAAATATTGTATGGATAATTTGGAATTTTCCAGAATTTGGGCTTCTAAGATTTATCTTTCCTCAGAAATAGTAACTATAAACTGTGTTTTATCCAGTAACTAATTTGTGGATGTGAAATTATTTTAAGGCGAAAAACCATTTCAATGTAGTCAATGTGACATGCGTTTCATACAGAAGTACCTGCTACAGAGACATGAGAAGATTCATACTGGTGAGTGTTGCCACCCTTCCTATAGGGTCATTAAAATTACCATTCCAAATACAGGGAAGAATTTTTAACAAGTAGCAGCAACTTGTTGCCACTGTGTATCATAGATCATATTTTTTCTTTGAATAAATCAGTCTTAACTGTTAAGACTTGGCTTTAATGTCCAAGCCCAGTAAATTACTTTGAAATAGAGTTTCATAATAACTTAAAATGTATTTGAAATGACAAAAGGAGATTTTTGTGAGATAGCTGTTTCCTAAGATGTTTAACAAGTTTAGGGTTAGGTAAAAGTATCATTCTTATTCTTTAGTCTGGGGAAGAAACAAAGTGCCTGAGCCCTAAGATACGGATACCATTCTTTTTTCCCTTACTGTTTCATGTATATAGCTTACTATATTAAGAGAGTTGTAATCCTGATAAATTGGAGACTTCCAGTTTTTCAGTTAAGTTGTTAATGACTTAGAAACAAGTATTTCGGAAGATCACTTTAAAGGAACCCGTACCTTAAAAAGTTAAGTCTCTTTTTAAGCAAACATTTACTTGCTTTTATTTTATTTTATTTTTTGACAAATGTAAAACCAAGTGTTATATGTAACCTTGATTTAGTAGACTGTCAGCTTTTGACTTTGATGTCTGTAAGCATGGTGAAAAGTGTTTCTTTAGAATTTATTTCTAGTGTTTTGCCTTTTTGTGATGGAGTAAAAACAGAGTTTTGGTGTATTTGTATCACTTTGATTCTTACATTTAAGTAGAATTGAGAGTGATGGTGATACTGCAAATATTGAAGTTCTTTTTTTTTTTTTCTTAAAGATTTTATTTATTTGACAGAGAGAGACACAGCGAGAGAGGGAACACAAGCAGGGGGAGGGGCAGAGGGAGAAGCAGGCCTCCCGCCGAGCAGGGAGCCCAGTGCGGGGGCCCGATCCCAGTACTCTGGGATCATGACCAGAGCGGAAGGCAGACACCCAATGACTGAGCCACCCAGGCGCCGCTAAAATATTAAAGTTCTTCATATTTTTCTATATTAAGTACTTAAGCAGGAACCTGCCCAATGTTATTTAGATGTGTTCTCATGGTACCTACAGTACCTGTGAAAGGGGATCCTGGGCAGTTTGTCCTATAAAAGAAGCAACTTCTTCTGCCTAATCATTTTCCTTTCTTTGCCCCTAACAAAGAAGCATGAATGTGGCTGGTCTCCTTAAATACAGCTTCAACTGTGTAGCACATCTATGTGCTTTAAAGTCTACTTTTCAAAGATCATTATGCACAACAGCCATTTCAGTTTCTTAAGTAAACATTTATTCATCACTTCCAGATGGAAGGGAGTGTAATAGGCACTTTGGGAGAAAGAACAAGTTATTGATCTTATGAGACTTACAGCTAAATTTATATTTCTATACACTAATAAAACCTGATCAGATAATGATAAAGTGGTTAAAATTTTTGTATGTTTTTAATACCTATTAGATTTTGATGATTTACTCATTCATTTAAAAAAATGTACTGAGCCTTAAGTATTTTTCAGGTATCAGAAATACAGAGATTAAAGAAAAAAGGTTTCCGCGGAATTTATATTCTAATGGGAGAGACATACATATAAACAAGCACAGTGTGATAAGTGTTGTAGAGTTTTGTACAACATGTTCTTGTGCCCTTGACCAAGAGCCAGCTGTGTTAGCTGTTGAAGGTTACATAGGAAAGGCAACACAGGAAAACTGCAGGAGGCTTAGTTGAGAGAAACCACGTGCGTGAGAGAGAGAGAGAGAGAGAGAGAGCGTGTGTGTGTATCTGACAAAGATTTTTGAGAGAGAGAGAGAGAGAGAGAGTGTGTGTGTGTGTATCTGACAAAGATTTTTGAAACAGTACTTTCCCTTAATTGCACTCTGCTATTTTCTGTTCTGTTCTAGTAAATTCTTTTTTAATGTGCTGGTCACAATTCTGTAATCTTACTGGAAAAATAACTGTGCTAAGCCAGGGGGTATCTTGGATTTAAACACGTTATAGTTGGTAGTTAATATTGAGAATTTACTAAGACCAGATATTGTGCTAAATATTTTGTTGAATATCTCATTTAGTTCTCACGTTAATCTTGAAAGAGAGGAGCTATTACACATCCCCATTTTTTAGATGAAGAAATAATATGCACACAAGAAGTTGAGAAACTCTTCTAAATTTATATATAATCTAATATATATATATATGGTGGAGCTAAGATTCCAACCTAAGTCTGTGATTCCAGATACACATGTGAAGTCATTAACTGCAGAATGGGACTAGAAGCATAACAGTTAACCTTTTGGCGCTTTTGAGTTTTTCTCACTATGCCACTAAGCCGTAACCGGGTTTAGGAATATGTAAAAGGAATGGAAGCAGGGGCTGGGGTTCTCATGATACAGAGAATACAATTAGAACAAGAGAAGAAATTGAGAGGAACCAGGGCAAACCAGTCACTATGGTTCCTTAACAGAGAAAAGTTTCTTTTGATGAGAGACTCACTTTTGCTTCACTCTTCACACCACCTCAACGCCCCAGGTGGAACTGATATAAAGGGAATTGATTTTCCTTCTTCATTTTCTTGGTTCTTTTTATGGACTCTTTCTGAAGACAGTAAGATGTTTTTGTCTTATAACCAAGATACCTATAAGCTATACCTATCTGGGGGTATATATTTAGAACTACATATATGTTCTCCAACATTTATTATTCTGTCCCTTACCGTTCTTTCGCATTTTAAATGGCTTTCATTTTTGTAGAGGTGGGTAATGCTCTAAAGTTTGCCCACGTCAAGCTTTCTCTCTGTATGTTCTTAGTTTAAACGAATGCATCACATTAGTTAGGGCTATAAAAGAGATTTTGCGGGCACCTGGGTGGCTCAGTTGTTTAAGCGACTGCCTTCAGCTCAGGTCATGATCCTGGAGTCCCAGGATCGAGTGCCGCATCGGGCTCCCTGCTCGGCAGGGAGTCTGCTTCTCCCTGTGACCCTCCCCCCTATCATGTGCTCTCTCTCTCTCTCATTCTTTCTCTCAAATAAATAAATAAAATCTTTATAAAAAAATTTTTGCATATGTTTATCCATTTTTAAATTGTCAAGAAGGTAATGAGTCACGTATCAACTGATCCTCAATGGTCCTGTCATGAGAAGAACTGCTAGTTCTTACAGGCTCCATTTTCCTTATAGCCTCCCTCATTCTTTTAGGTCTCATTATACTGTCTCCTCCAGCCTCCCCAGCCCCCAGGCCTGTACTCTGCTCGCAACATGATTAAAAATCATTACCTGCTTGGCTACTCTTGCCACCAATCAAGATATCTGTGACTTCTAAAAACCAAGAACCTAGCTTAATTTGGTTTTCTTTTTTTTTTTTTTAAAGATTTATTTATTTGAGAGAGAGAGAACGAGAGATAGAGAGCATGAGAGGGAAGAGGGTCAGAGGGAGAAGCAGACTCCCTGCTGAGCAGGGAGCCCGATGTGGGACTCGATCCCGGGACTCCAGGATCATGACCCGAGCCGAAGGCAGTCGCTTAACCAACTTAGCCACCCAGGCGCCCCTTAATTTGGTTTTCAGATAGAAAATTTTAAAACTCAGCCTGGACAGGTTATCACTTAATTATATTTCCAAAGTTTGGCTTAGCCCATGAAATGTCATTTTATGAGTACCTTTTCATCCAGAGGCTGATCCCTTTAGCCTAAGGCACTGAGAAGGGTAAATATTCTTGGGACTGCTGTTTTTTTGGCAATTATGGGAGATTTATATCTTTTTGTAAATGCATTATAGATCCTTATGGTATGTTTGGGGATGTGGGAGAGATGGTGAAGACTTGAAGCCAAGGTTGAAGATGAAAATCTAATTGATCATTTTGTTTAGGGTCAGGTACATACCAGGGTTAAACATTCATTTTCAGTGGCAGATTTGATCAGGTGTTTCTGTTTTATCTAAGGTGCCTTTTCCTTTACATCTTCAAAGGCATGTATAGACTACATGTTAGAATGACATATATCCAGTTGTGTTCTTTTCTAGTCATCTTCTCACCATTCTTACCCTAAGAAAGTACCAGTCTTCCTGCCATAGGACAGGAGGTGTGAGTTTGAGGAGTAAAGAACTTAATACAGTTTTCAATATTTTATTTTAATTTTATTTCAGTTCTCTAAATTCCTGTAAATAATAAGTCACGGAATACCTATCTTGATATTCTGACTGTTTTAGCAAATTATGGTTGTATTTTATAGTGTGACAGTTTTCACAAATTTTTTATTTCATTAGTAAAAACTTATGAGCCATTTTGTATATAGGGAAGATTTTATAGAATGATCTTGCTCCCCAAAATGAAAAGTGTTTTGAAAATAAACCAAATCATTCAGTTATGCATATTCATTAGTTTCTCCCCCCCTTTAAAAAAAGGCTTTAGTTCTTAATGCATACAATTCTATATATACAAATATAGGAAGAAACACTGGAAAACCTGTCACCCAAGTTAGCACTCTTTATGCCTAAAAATATGTTGATCTTCTTTTCCTCTTGACTATGACTTTTATTCACAGCCATGTTAAAAAGCTGAACAATAGCTTTTTTTTTTTTTAAACCAGTTGGGCTAGTGGGGTGGAGTAAGAATGTTGATTCACCCTTGACTAAG
Organism: Zalophus californianus; assembly: GCF_009762305.2. Lineage (NCBI taxonomy): Eukaryota > Metazoa > Chordata > Mammalia > Carnivora > Otariidae > Zalophus > Zalophus californianus. Next base: position 147,081,569 of record NC_045595.1, read on the forward strand.
TTAGCTCAACACTGTATTTCCTTCATTATAGTTGAGTTATTAATAAACATAACAGTTTTCCTCTCATTATTTGAATCCCCAATCTATAATTTATGAGCTTTAATAGAGAGGTCTTACTGAAAGAAAATGTTACAGACCTGGTTAGAGTGTATCTTATTGTGGAGATGGAGAAACTGAATACTGTTTATGCTGCGGAGGATGTTGCCTGCACTAGTTGCTGCTGGCATTCTAATTGCTGAGCTAGATCGTGCTGGCATGGCCAGAGCTTGCCAAGAAAGATTAGGCAGGGAACTACAGATTGCTGTGACTGACATCCTCTGGTTTATTAACAAAGCATTCAGAAACCGGATTTCTTTTTTCCTCTGCAAAACTGTTGATAATTCACACTAAAAGATTTGATATACATATATCAAATACATATAAAAGCTTAACACTGTATTACAAAGTATCTCAGTAAAGATACAGAAGAAATCATACACCCTCACCTATATGCCCGCGTGCTCACACACACACACAAACTGTGCCATACTTTTTTTGTTTTGGGGGGTTGGAGAAGTCATTCTGAGACTCAACTCCATTTTGACATGCATTAGTACTGAAATACAGAGAACGAGAGGCTATATAAGGAAAGTTGCCTGGTTTTCAATTAAGTATGTATATTTTGAGTACAGGACCTTTTCCTCGAATCCATAGGAAATGTTCTTTGTTAGTTCTTAGTGTCTGCAGTTTAAAAAAAAAATTTATCATTTGTTCTGACGAATCTCTAGTTTAACAAATTGGGAATCTCTTGAAGTGGTTTCATTCTTATTTATGTATCATTATTGAATGAATGAACATGTGAGTGACATGACTAACAATTGGACCCATTCTGTACAGGTAGTCCAGACAACCAGTGCTTTGGGTGTTCAGATGAAATAGACCAGTGGGGATTCAGATTGGTGGCTTCATGGAAGACATAGAACTTAAATGGTCCTGTGAGGTTCGATTTAGACTTTGTAGTCCATGTGTTACATGGCAGTTAAGTGTCATCGTGGGAAGTATAGGTGGTAGAGCAGAAGCACAATGAAGCCAGGACCAGGAGAAAAATCTGGGGTGTCCTGAAGTTGGGAATATTTGGGCAAGGATAGGTAAGCAGATATGCAGACGATAAATTCAGGTACAGAGAGAGTAGCTAGCTAAAAATCTGGCAGATACCAGGACAATTGCAGATGCTGGATAATATAGCAAGCAGTGGGTCACATATGCTAGGTTAAAAGAACCAGAAGGAGGCAGATACTTTCAAGTTAGTTAAAAAGCTAGAAATTCCTAAGAATTCAGTATCATCAACCTAATAATACTGTCAAATAAATTTGAGTACCTGTTCTGTCCACGCACTGAATTAAACACAGTACATAAGGTATCTCACTTTATCCTCACAGTAGTCCTTCGAGGAGAGGGTACTATTTATTATTCCTTTTTTTTTTTTTTTTTACAGGTAAGGAAACTAAAGGTAAAAATGATTAAGTACTTGCCCCAATGTGTGCAACTGGTTAACGACACAGTCCAGGTCTTCAAAGATCATGCCCTTAACTAGTATGCTGTTGAAAGGGTAGATCAAGCACCAAGAAAATTTAGAGTTGGCAAAAACTTTTGTTTTTTTGTTTGTTTTGTTTTGTTTTTTGAGCAGGAGAGAGAAGGCGGAGGGGAGGGGCAGAAGGAGAGGGAGAGAGAATCTTAAGCAGGCTTCACACCCGTGTAGGATTCGATCTCATGACTCTTAGATCATGACCTGAGGCAAAGTCAAGAGTTGGACACTTAACTGACTGAGCCACCCAGGCACCCCAAAACTTTGGATTTTAAACATGGAGGTTTTTATTTTGTTCAGGTAAGAGCAGAACCACTCCTGGACCTGGCCTTACAGTTTGTAGGTGATTGGGTATGCCTGCCTGAAATGAAGACTATGGATGTAGGAGTAAGAGCAGATTCCACCTGATAAGGAGTAAACAAAGGCAAGATAGACAATGTGTAAATGACCATTCTGAGTAGAGCAGGAGAGGCGGGGGTGGGGGGTTGAGTGGAGATGAAGAGATAAGAATAGAAAGCTGAATTTTAGAATTATATTGTCAGATTTTGATGCCAAGCTGAGTGCTATTTATTTATAATCCAGTAAGCATTATAAAATATCTGGACATTTAAATGTCATATTGGAAGAATATTAATGGTTTGTGAAGAAAACTGGAAATTTGGTGAATGTTACCTTTTTGTTAACCATAATTAATATGAAGAATAATTCAGAAAATTGCAAGTTTATTAATCGAGTTTACTTTCAGGTATTAAAAGAAGTTTTTTTAACAAATGAAGTGACACCATTAAGCTTCAAGAAATATAGTATTGCTTCAGTTTTGACCAATTTGTGAGAAGTAGGCAAAACTTGGAAACCACTGAGTATTACAGTAAAACAAAATTATGTTTTTTGGACCTTAGATCCTCTTCAATTTTGAACTGTAAAGGATGCACTAATTTTCAGGAAAAGAGATGAAAAAGGACTCCCCACATTTGAGTTAACATGTAGAATTTCCTGAATTTTTTAAAGTTACTTTTGGTAGTAGTTTCTCAGTTTTGATTGTTTTTTAAATCATTTTCAGTTACTTTAGAAAATGTGGTTAGTCTAGAACAAGACAAGTTACTTTTTCACTTGTTAGTTTGCCTTCCTTTAATGTGTTTTTTCCCCTAACCCCCCATACCCCCAATTATTTCACACTCTACAGATGATAAAGCATTAAGACAGTTGAATCTAGATCTGATGCTTTGGGTTTTTTGTTTTTTTTTTTACAAGTTCTTTTGGAAAAATACCCAATTACTTCCTTGAATTCAAACACCTGGGAACCTTTAAGATTCTCCAATATTTGAAGCTGTCTTTTTTTTTTTTTTTTTTTTTGAGAGAGAGAATGAGATAGAGCATGAGAGGGGGTAGGGTCAGAGGGGGAAGCAGACTCCCCGCCGAGCAGGGAGCCCGATGCAGAACTCAATCCCGGGACTCCAGGATCATGACCTGAGCCGAAGGCAGTCGCTTAACCAACTGAGCCACTTAACCAACCAGGTGCCCTGAAGCTGTCTTTTTGACAACTACTACTTATTATTCCAGAAGCCAATTGAGTGGATGACCAACATTCATGCTTTTCACATCTTGAATTCATTAAGTTTTCAGATGTCTGGATTGGCTGACAAAACTTTTTTTTATTTGTTGATAAGTTTTTCATTTGACAGACTTCTAATGACACGTAGTTTCAGAATTCATATATTTGGGCTTTTGGTGGAAGAGTGACTGAACTGTCTGGACACAGGATGAAGAAATAGGATTTAGATATTTAAGGCAATCTAAATTTACTTATCAAGGTCATTCATTCTTATTTTTCTGAATACTTTTAAGATCCTTAGATGTTATCTCTGAAGTTTCTGTTTTTCAAAAATTCTTAAATGTTATTATCATTTTCAACTCTGATTTGAATTTTATGGAAGCGTTTTGACATTCTTTGAAAGCAGCCACAATAATAGTAACTGCTTCTACCTATTTTATAACTTTACTCTTCTGTAGATCTTTTGGAGAGAGTCGAACTTCATGATACTGTTAAGAAGCAATTGTCATAGGATTGACATCCTGATGGAGTTATTTATCTCCAGCTTCATCTCCTGTGCTGCTTTTATGCTGTTTGTGTTACTGATTATTGATGGAAGTACTTCCTACTCTTTATTTCTTATAAGACTCTGTTGTCTCTTCCTCACAGCTGTGTAAAGAAGCTGATAGACAAGTTAACTAGAAGTGTATTGATTCCCCCTCCCCCATATATTTTCATCTATCTGTAAATTATTTACAGGGCTTAACTGATTCTTCTTTACCTACATTTCATTATTTTGATTTTGACTTTCTAAGGGCACATAAAGAATAACTGCTGAGCAAGAACTTTCAGTGTGCATTTTTAATTATCCTAGAAAATATATTCAATCAACTCTTAATTACCTTGGGGAATTGACTAAATTATAGATTTTTTTTTAAAGATTTTAGTTATTTATATGAGAGGGTGTGAGTGAGCAGGTCGGGGGGCAGAAGGAGAGGGAGAAGCAGATTCCCCACTGAGCAGGGAGCCCAATGAAGGGCTCGATCCCAGGACTTTGGGATCATGACCTGAGCCAAAGGCAGACATTTAACAACTGAGCCACCCAGGCGCCCCAGATTAATTATTTAAAATTTAAAAAGACAAATACAATTGTGAAAAAAATAAAATGAATACCAGCACAAAAAGAGCATTACATATTGCTGTTGTTTGAAGTTGCATAGTATTCTATATATAGGCCTGTTATGCTTATATAATGGAAGAACTGTCTTCATCCTTAAAATTCAGTCAGGTATGTTCTTGTCTACATCACCTTTTAGTTCTCTATCATTGGATGGAGGGGAGGGACCTGGAGTCTGATCAGTGGTAACTCTATGGAGTTTTGGAGGTCTAACTTTATCCCTGCAGAAAAATCTGTCTGTTAAGACATTTTATTTTTCTAATGTCAGATTTGGGAGGAAATAGAGGACGGACTCATGGGAACCTGAAACTGAAAGGTATTAATTTAAAATGTTAGGATTCAGTGAAAAATACAAAGGTTTCCCTTATGCAGAAGCCATGGGCATAAAAAATTAGGGACTGAGCAGGAGACATTTGAGGGGCTTTTATTAAGGAGGTGAGACGTTAAGCAGGGGTGGAGAAGAGAATGATTGTTCCAGGAAGAGGGGGTAGAGGTTACCTACCAAAAACATTGCCTGATGTTCTGCTTAATCATTGAGACTTCTAGATGATTGTTTAGTAGGCTCAGCGGCTAACTGATGTACGTAGGTTTTTTTATGATATTAAAAAGAATAAGATAGTAGTCAAGAAATAGACAATGGTAACAGACTATTTTAGCAAAATAATAGGATTTTTGGTCATTTCTTCCCTTGTATTTCATGTGATATTTTGTATTTCTAAGCTGTTACATTTGCTCTGCTTTTACATTTTGGATGACAGTTCTTGAACGGTAAATATGTTCCTGAATATTGTGTATAAACAAAGTTTACATTAAATCATTATAGTGCTGAATTGAAAGTTGAAGCTATTGCTTCTTTTAACAGTCTGTATTTATTTGCTCAGCAGTGTTTGGGTTTTAGATTAATTAATTAGCTATTAAAGTTTTTGTCCCTGCAGGGAAGTAACTTAAGAAACTAATTGCAATCTTTCTTTTTTCTCTCTCATTGCAACAATTTCTTTTATAATGAGATTTCTTAGGAATACCACTATCATACTCTGGCAAAGTAATGATGGCCTGAATTTATGAACAAGACATTGACTAAAAATTGAATGGAATGGAGATGAAGGATATATTTTTTTTAAGGATTTTATTTATTTATCTGACAGAGCGAGAGCAGGAACACAAGCAGGGGGAGTGGGAGAGGGAGAAGCAGGCTTCCCGCTGAGCAGGGAGCCTGATGCGGGGCTTGATCCCAGGACCCTGGGATCATGACCTGAACCAAAGGCAGAAGCTTAACGACTGAGCCACCCAGGCGCCCCAGATATGAAGGATATTTTAAAGGAAGATTAAGTATAGATGAAATTTAATAGTTTAAACAGAAGCAACTAACAGTGAAAGTAGTAAAGGGTATTGGTTTTTAAATTTTTAATATGGTACCCTGGTTTTCAAATGAAACCCTACATGGAGCAACATCAATAGTCAATTAGAAAACAAGGCAAGTGATTTCAAATGGTTTCCTTGGCTCTTGATGAGTTGACAGATGTTACCAATACTACCCAGTTGTTATTTATTCAAGGAGACAATGCCAAGTTGGAAGTGACTGAAGAATTAGCTTTTGTGGAATAACTGTAGGCAAGAATATTTTCAAAGTGGAATAATACACTTTAAATGGCTGAATTGCATGGTATGTGAATTAAATCTCAATATAGTTTTTAATTTCCTTAAAAAGAATACATGAGAAAACATTATTTCAGTATATAATCCAAGTGGACTCCACTAAGATGTGTTAACAGATGATGATGGGAGAAGTATGTGTGGAGCAGAAAATGAGAAAATGTAAAGCATTTAAAGCTTATGGGCTATTCATTGTATTACATGAGCAGTACTTTGTGGAAAACATTTTGAATTTATTATGTGTCACTGAACCAATAGTGTCAACAGCAGTCTTCATTTGGTGTAATGGGTTTAACCATTATTGCTCCCAGGAATTTTTGTCTGAGACAGAAGTGAACATCCTGACTTACCCTACTCTGTGGCAGTTTAATGTTAGAATTGGTCAAGTTTCATTGGGAGCTTTTGAGTATAGATCTAAGATTAAATTTTTCTGAATGAGAAGAACTACTCTCAACCACTCTTTTATAGGACACTGGAAAATGGCTTTGGAAATTAGCTTTTACTGAAGACTTGAAAATGTTTCTTACTTAATTAAACCTAATACTACGAGGGGAAAACAGTGCTTATAGTGAAACTTCTATTGTACAGTTGTTTTGACAGCTGCTAATGTGGAATCATAAAATGCTGCTTTATACACTTCACATGTTGTTACAAGTTACAACAAGCAACATCTCCATTTCCACACACATATGGGGTAGATATGTTTTCCAGCCTCAAACTATATTTTCATCAGATTTTAGACCTTGATGTGAGTGCAAAAGAAATTTCCATATTTCACGACCATTAAACAGTAATTCTACCTCCTTTTCAGTTGGAAGTAATTAATCTGCAATGTAATGTCATGCAAAAGGCAAATATCAAGAAAATAATCTAATAGAATTCTAGAAATGCCTTCCAAGTGATGAATGACTCTTTAATTAAAATTATATTTTCCTGGATTAATGTCAGTATTTTGTGACAAAACAGTTTTAAAGAGTATGTAAAATCTCATTACAGATAGATTAGCATTAGCAGATAAACATTTGTAATCAACTTTGACGATAGGGAACAACTAACTTTGAACCCCAATTCAGTGATAATGCTACCTCCTCCCATAAAGAATAATTCCAGTTTTACCATTAATATATCTGTGTGGTCAAAGTTATATTCTATTATTCTGTTTTTCTGTTATTATTATATTATTATACATTATATATTATATTATCATCATTATGTGTTGAATCTCATCAGTAAAAATATGTGGAAGTTTTTTTCTCTTTTGTTATATGAGTATGTATGCAATATCCTTGATTTTACCTCTTTACCCACAAAGCTTAATATATTTACTATCTGGCTCTTTATAGACAAGTTTGCTGACTGCTATCAAAATTTATTCTTTGAATGTCCTACTCTCTCAGTTCTTAGACCTCTGCTTTGTTGATGATCTTGCCATTCATTCTACTTCACTCTTGGTCATACCTTAGGCTAGTGGCTACCAAACCTTAATCTCTTCATGATTTGTTTCTCATTTTCCAAGCATTGCCTCCTATAATTTCTGCTGATGCCTTCTTATACTTAGTTTTCAACAGTCTTTTGTCTCTACTAGGACCTACAATCCAGTGATTCTACCTCTCTTTCACTAGCATTCCTTTTCCTCATCTCCTTCCTTTCCAGTTTAAATTCTGTCCTCATTTATCATAATCACTCTCTTGATACACTCATGCTTTTTGCTGTCTCTCATACATAATACTCACTTGGCTAAATGAAACTTTGGGAAATTTAATTCCTTCCATCTCTGGAATAAAACAGAAAGCTATGCTGAATGAGGGTCACCTCAAATGTTAAGCAGGGCCTTTAATACCTGCTGGAAAGCATATAGTTCCTTAGTCCATTCAGTCTACCACTCATCTAGATGGGATCCATATTTCAGCGCATGGGCCAGTTCCATCTGCTGCCTGTTAATTGTAATTAAAATTGTATTAGAACATAGCCGTAGTCATTCTTTTTTTTTTTTTTTTAAAGAATTTTTATTTATTTGACAGATTGGGAGTGTAAGCAGGCAGAGTAGCAGGGAGAGGGAGAAGCAGGCTCCCTGCTGAGCAAGGAGCCAGATGTGGGGCTCAGTCCCAGGACCCTGGGACCATGATCTGAGCCAAAGGCAGTCGCTTAACCAACTGAGCCACCCAGGTGCCCCGTAGCTACATCCATTCTTTTATGGAATATCAGTGGGTGTTTTCTCCCTACAAGTAGCAGAGTTGAGTAGCTGTAACAGAGATTGTAGGACTCTCAAAGCCTAAAATATTTACTATCTGATCTTTTAAAGAAAAAGCTTGCCTACCTTTCTCCCCAATGAATATTTCATGCCTTCTCCTTTTTATAAACCTCCAGCATTTCCTCCTACTCTCTCACTTTCAGCTGATTGCCTGATTCCTATTTCATTGAGAAAATCAAAATAATCAAAGGAGAACTTCAGTTAGTTCCTAGTACCTATGTATTCATCAGTGAGTTGGAAAGTTTTGATCTTTTGGAGGAAGATGGGCTGATAATAGTGATTTACTTTATTTTGCAAAATAGCTGGGAATTATTCTGTTTTGTATAGATACACATTTAAATTTGTTTAAATTTTCATTACCTTTTTCATCTTAAGGGAAATATGTTTTCTTGACTTCAGACTTCTTTTTTTCATTATTTTAAACTAAGGTCCAATTTACATACAATAAGCTTTACTATTTTTAGTGTATACACTGTATATACAAATGTATAGACATGCATTTGTGTAAGCACACCACAGTCAAGCTACAAAACAGGGAGCGCCTGGCTGGCTTAGTTGGTTAAATGTCTGACTCTTGATCTCAGTTCAGGTCTTGATATCAGGGTCATGAGTTCAAGCCCTGTGTTAGGCTCCACACTGGGCATTGAGCCTACTTAAAAAGGGAGGGGTGCCTGGGTGGCTCTGTTGGTTAAAGCATCCATTTTTTTCACCTCAGGGTCGTGAGATCGAGCCCCGTGCTGGGCTCCATGCTAGGCATGGAGGCTGCTTAAGATTCTCTGTCTCCCTCTCCCTCTGCCCCCCACCTTGTGCTCTCGTGCTCTAAAAAGAAAAACAGATATAGAACAGTTCCATCACTCCCCAAAATTCCCTCCATATCTTTTTGAGGTTAACTCCTCCCCAATTCCCATCCTTTGCCTCTTCAGAATATTCTATAAATTAAATCATATGGAGGTAACCTTTGAGTCTGGCTTCTTCCACTTATGATAGTGCATTTGAGAGTCCTCCTTGTTGTTGATGTATCAGTGTTTCATTCTTTATTTCTGAGCGTTCTGTTGTATGGATATACTGCAGTTGGTTCATGCGTTCTCCAGTTGAAGTATATTTGGGTTGTTTCTAGTTTTTGGTGCTTATGAATGAAGCTTCTTTAAACATTTGCTATAAAAATTTGCATGCAGCTTTTTTGTGAACATATTTTCACTTCGCTTGGGTAACTACCTAGAAGTAGAATTGTGGATCATAAGTGTTTAACTTTTATAAGAAACCACTAAATTGTTTTCCAAGTGACTGTACCATTTTGTCTTTTATAGTAACTTATGAGCCTTCCATTTCATCTGTATCCTTGACAGCACTTGACATTGTCACATTTCTTTATTTTAGTCATTCTAACAGGTGTGGTTTTAACTTGGATTTCATTAAGGACCAAACATGTTGAGCATCTTTTCATGTGCTCATTCGCCGTCTGCATGCAAATACACATATTTGGGGGATGGTTACATGTCTCTTTGATTCTTTTGCCCATTAAAAAAATTAGATTGTTTGTTCTTATTTTGAATTTTGAGTGTTCATTATGTACTTATTTCAGATATGTGATATGTAGTTTTTTCTCCCATAAACTTGTTTTTTTGAATTAACAGAAAAATCATTGTTTTCTTGAAAGACCTCTTGGTATTTTCCAAAATAATGTTACATTTAATTTCATTTTTATATACAATATTAACTTCATATTTCTAAGTGTAATATAAAATAAAAAGTAAAATGGTAATAAATCTACATTAGTTATTTTTTGAAATATGCAGAAATCCAAACTAAAAATTTGGTAGAAATATTAGGCTTCATTTTTCTGCCTATTAATATGGAACATAAGTTTTATTATATATTTCAAATAATATTATGAATAACTTTATGTATCTAGTAGATAATATAAGTGTTCTTACATAACCTCTATCATCTAAAAAACTGGTTAAACTGATTTCACATCAGTGTTTAGTACCAGACTGAAGCACTAAAAGAATTTAATTTATATCATATGGAAAGTAAATTACCTTTAGAAAATATTTTTAACATGTAACTTATTTGTATTTATTCTAATTACATAGAATGCAGTTTGTCAGATTCATGCTTTGCAGCAATTAAAATGCTGTTACCACATTATGTATTAAATACATGGCACAATCTCAGTAAGCAAAGATCCTCATTCACAGTGAATAATCTTAAAAATCTAAAAGTCCATAATGAAATGCATAGGGACTTGGTACTATTAGAACAGATTATAAAAAACAATTTTAGAAGTACTATTGTAAAAGTATTGTACTTGCTACTAAGTTTTAAAGCAGTCAGGCAGTTTGCTTGTCAACATTTTTTGAAAGTTGACAGGAAATGGGAAAGAGAAGCATTTATTTTGAAAAGCCAGAATCTTGGGCTTGCTATAAAATAAACCCATCTCAAATTGGCCTAACCTAATTTGGGGATTTAGTTTATCAGCCCCTACACTAAGTGCTCAGAAGAAAGGGTGGACCCTCTTTAAAAGACATTAACATTAACATCATCCAGAGCCTTTACAATTTTTCATACATAGTGTTTTGCATTCAGTGCATACCAAATGATAGGACAGAATCACAGAAAGGTAAGAAGAAAAATAGAGACAATAAAAACAGTCTCTTGGGTGGCTGAGATAATAAGAGTTATTTGAAAAGGACTTTAAATTTTATTTATTTTTAAAGATTTTATTATTTATTTGACAGAGAGAGCACAAGCAGGTGTAGTGGCAGGCAGAGCGAGAGGGAAAGCAGGCTCTCTCCCTGCTGAGCAGAGAGCCCAATGTGGGACTTGATCCCAGGACCCTGAGATCATGACCTGAGCTGAAGGCAGACGCTTAACTGACTGAGCCACCCAGGCACCCCAGGACTTTACATTTTAAACTGTGACTAATATGTTTTAAGAAAATCATAGAAAAGGTATAGAAAATAGGTAAAAAGATGGAGAATTTTACCAGAGAATTGCAGTCCATAAAAAAAGAAAACAAAAATTCTAGAATTGAAAAAATAATTGATATACAGACTATATATAACATAGGCTTAATGGAAGACTAGAGATAATGAAAGAGAAGGTTAGTGAAATAGAAGATATCACTAGAAAATATCACAGAGGGGAAGAAAGACATGGGCTATAACCTTTTTCAGCTGGGATATAGAAAGCGCTAGTCATGATATAAAAAATAGACAAATTGGGTTACATTAATTTTAAGACTTTCTGTTCATTAAAGACTCCATTAAGAAAGTGAAAACTAAGCCTGACATGTACAGAATTCCTACTAGTCTATTATGGAAAAGACAAGCTAATAGAAGAGTGGGCAGAACTCTTAAGCAGTCACTTAACACACATAAAGGATATCCAGATGATTAGTAAACATGGGAAAGGGTACTCAATTTCATTAGCCATAAGGAAAATTACTTAAGATTGTAATCTGATACCATTTGAACACACCCCAGAATGGCTAAAATGAAAACTAAACATTGTACAAAGTACTTACAAGGATGTGGATCACTTGGAACTCTTACGTACTACTGGCAGGTATGTAAATTGGGACATCCACTCTAGGAAACTTATCTGCCAAGGCTGCAAATACACAAACCCTAGGATCTGTCATTTTCACTCCTAGTGTTACGCTTATATAGTGTACATATATTCACCACGAGGCAAGTACAAGAATGTTAAAGCAGCATTGCTCTTAATAGCCCAAAATTCCATCAAGGATTCAATCAATAAATCCCAAGTACACTCATATGATGGAATACTAAACATGATATTGTGGATAAATCTTAAAAACATAACATTGAGTATAGCCAGACACAAACGAATACGTATTGTACAACTCCATTCATTTGAAGCTCATAAACAAGGCAAAATGAATCATGCTCTAGGAATCAAGATAGTGATTACCGATTGAGAGGGGGTAGAAGTGCTTCTGTACTCATAATATTCTGTTTCTTGGGTGGGTGCTGTTTACACAGGTGTGTTCACCTTGAGAAAATTCATTAAACTACATTTATATATTTGTATACTTTTGTGTGGGTATATTACATCTCATTAAATCTGTTTTTAGAATATGATTAGGGTATCTTCTGAGTACTTTTTTGTATGCTTTAAGATTTCCATTACAGTTTATTAAAAGGCAAAAACTAATCTTTGGTGTTAGGAGTCTAGATAGTGGTTATCTTTGAGAGTTTGGTGACCAGGTGAGGCTTCATGAGGTGCTTAGAAAATGCTAGTAATGTTCTATTTCTTGATTATGGGTGCTGGATAAGGAATCAGTGGACTTTGTGAAAATTCAGTGAGCTTTGATTATGATTACTTTTTCTGTGACTTTTATACTCCGGTAAAAAGTTTGCTTGCTGAAAATAAGAAAGGAAGAAAGAAAAAAATAATGGGAAGAGTTAGATAAAATCGACTGGGTGTTGGTAATTATTAAAGCTGAGGGATGGGTACATGAGTACTCTTTATATTCTTCTCTACTTTTTGTGTATGTTTGAAAATATAATAATAATTAACATAAACTATAGGGACAGACAGCACATACTCGGTTGCCTGAGGAGGAGTAATGGAATGACAGAAGGGTGAGAGGAAGGGATTATACAGAGTAACAGGAAATTTTGTGGTTTTAGATGAATTCATTGTCTTGATTGTGGTGATGCTTTCAGAGGTGTATTCCTTTGTAAAAACTTAACAAATAGCCAAATAGTGTGGGAAAAAACAAGAAAACCTAGGTTCCAACTCCTGTTCTTTTCCTGTAGTTTCCTGACACTGACAGACACTTAGTACTTGCTAAATGAATTGATGAAAGCCTGGGGTGCAACTTGCTATATTATCGGTCCACAGTTTGGGATTGCTTTGAGATAAACCCTGAGGTAGATGCATTTGTTGCCGAGATGGCTTTTCTGGAGATGAAAGAATGCCACCAGGGTTTGTTCCTAGGCCTGATTTATTAGTACTGTGACTTTGGGCAAAAGTTTTCTAGCCTGGCATATGGGGATAATGTACTTAATTGACAAGGATAGAGTTGATTTAAGTGTAAGAGTGCCCATCAAGTGTTTGGCACATAGTAGGTGCTCAATAAAATGTTAAGATTGAAGACATAAATAAGACAGCTGTTCTAGGTTGGAATGCATTTAAGATGACACTTAAAAAAATAATAGAGTACTTGAGACAGACTACTTCATGCTATGTTCCTAGAACTGTGGTGCTTGTTTGTTGTCTTTATTTAATTGACGGCTGAAATCAGAAAAGATAGCTGCTTGAAATTTCAATAATTCTGAGTCACGCTATATCTGGGTTTTTGCCTAAAAGTTCTGTTTATGTTCCTTGCCCACGTTAGAGAGCACCTATACCGTATTTCTCAAATGCATTGTATATGAAATAAAAGTGTAGGTTGCAGTTAATATAAAAAGGCAAATCATTTTATTGCAACAGAATAAGAGACAATTGTAAGGGTGGGTGAAAAGTCAAAAGACCCTGATAAGGGCTCAGATTAGGAAAACAGATTTTAGTGATGAAAAAGGTATATATATATTTTTTAAAGATTTTATTTCAGAGAGAGAAGGAGAGAACGAGCGAGAGAGCACAAGCAGGGGGAGCAGCAGAGAGAGAGGGAGAAGCAGGCTTCCCGCTGAGCAAGGAGCCCGATGCGGGGCTCGATCCCAGGACCCTGGGATGATGACCTGGGCTGAAGGCAGGTGCTCAACCGACTGACCCACCCAGGCGTCCTGAAAAAAGTATATTTTTGAGAGAATGGTTCTTCATCTTTTGATAACGTAGTTAATTTTTTTTAAAAAAAGGGAAGAAAGCTGATGGGCATTTGTCCAGTCTTGTATGAAGATAATACCATAAATAAGAAAGAAAATAAGCTGATGATGGGTTTCTTTCTTTTTATGCAGTGCAGTATACGGGATTCAATGTAGAGTCAGTTAATTTGGTAACCTCTTTATGTGCTTAATGTAATCTTCATTGTTGATCTTTTATTCTAGAGCACTTGTTTTCAAGAGGTAGCTGGAAAAGGGGTTTATATTAAGTTCGAAAACAGACTAACATGTTTACAAAGTTAAGGTAGTGTTTAACTTACTGTTGTTTAAAATCTATTTTACGTTTTTAGATTTTTTTTTTAAGATTTATTTATTTTTGAGAGAGAGCATGAGCAGGAGGGGCAGAGGGGAGAGGGAGAGAGAATCTCAAGCAGACTCCGCACTGAGTGCAGAGGCTGACACAGGGCTCAATCCAAGGACCCTGAGATCATGACCTGAGCTGAAACCAAGAGTCAGACGCTTAACCAACTGTGCCACCCAGGCACCCCACATTTTGAGATTCTAACTTAAATTTCCTTTGGTATTTTAATTTTGATTTTGTACTGCCTACATGTCATCATTGGGACATCAATTACTTAGTTCTAATATGCTTAGATATTATTACAAGCTGTGTATTGGATGCACAGTATACAACTGATAGAAAAGGTGTGGAAATTGCCATAATTGTATTGTGTTGTTTATTTTTAGAATTAGGACAGTGTTTGTTTTTCTCATGATTCCTAGACCAACTCGTACTTAAATCTTTAAAGTTGTGAATCAGGTCTGCCTGGGATGTTGCTCTTACTGGAGGTGATTATTTTTCAGTGTTGTCTACTTAATAAGGCAGAAGTCTAAAACTTAAGTCAAAAAACAGCTCCCCACCTGTCATTTGCTGTTTCATCTTAAGGAAATTAGACCACTTAAAAAATTATAGTGCAAATGTATAATTTCATAGCTCCACAAAAGAAAAGCCTAGAGGAGATGAAAGAACTTTTTCTTCATTTTCTTTAAGTGGGGGAAGGTGATGACCCCAACTTGTTATTTTTTTTTAATGGGCAAACATTGATAATGTTTCTTTCTTTCTTTTTCTTTTTTTTTTTTTAAAGAGAGAGCACACGAGCAGTGTTGGGGGGTGGCAGTGGTGGGGGCAGGCTGAGGGAGGGAGAGAATCTTAAGCAGGCTCCATGTTCTCACGACCCTGAGATCGTGATCTGAGCTGAAATCAACAATAGTCGGATGCTTAAGCTTAACCGACTGAGCCACTCATGCACCCCTGCCAGTTTCTGAAGTTGAAAATGGTGGGAGTTGAAGTTTCTCCCTGACCTCCATTCTAGGGAAAGAAAGCCATTCTATTCTACTGGAAAGGTTGGTTTTAAAACTTTGCTACCCAGAAAAAATTACTTTTTCCATTAGTTAACTTAAGACTTCTGGTTTTTGTTTTTGTCAGTTTGATTTAACTGACATGTCTTCTTGCTACTGTGGCAGCTTCACAGTTTTTATGTGATGACCTAATTTATACTTCATTGGTTGTAGTTTAGTCTCAGATTATTTCCTATAGAATATAGTTTCCGGCAGCTCTGCATCATGCATGTCTATTAGCACCATTTTTCGAATAGCAGTTGCTCACTTCGTGTCTCTGTCATATTTTGGTAATTCTTGGAGTATTTCAGACTTTCTCATTATTATATTTGTTATGGTGATCAGTGATTACAATTTGCTGAAAGCTTAGATGATGGTTAGCATTTTTTAGCAGTAATATGTTTTTAAATTGAGATGTGCTTTTTTTTAGGCACAATGTTATTGCACACTTAATAGACTATAATAGAGTGTAAATATAGCTTTTATATGCACTGGGAAATTTAAAAATTCATTTGATTCATGTCATTGTGATATTTGCTTTATTGTGGTAGTCTAGAACTGAATCCTGCAGTATCTCTGAGGGATGCTTGTATATGTGTTCTTAGACTGATAAATGATCTTTATAACTTCCTAGAAGGACTGTATGCCTAAGGTATATTTTCTAAATTCTCTAAAGTTTTAAGCAAATAACTGAGTCTGTGATTACTAGCCCATGTATTTATTTCAATAATCCTCCATGTTTCCCTTTTCCAAAATTTATTGTCTAAGTTAAGGATTTTTTTTTTTAAACAAGTGATTTTATTATTTTTTTAAGATTTTATTTATTTGAGAGAAACAGAGAGAGGAGCACAAGCGGGGAAGAGAGCAAGAAGCGGAGGCCTCCTTTGAGCAGGGAGCCCGATGTGGGGCTTGATCCCAGGACCCTGAGATCATGACCTGAGCCGAAGGCAGATGCTTAACTGACTGAGCCACCCAGGCGCCCCTAAGTTAAGGATGTTTTAAACATTTGGGATATATAGCCCAGCCAATGGGTTGTAACTGTAGTCAATATGTAAATATAATGATATTTATTTATTAGCCTCTTCATTTCTATTTTTAATAACTAACATTTATTGAGCTATTAAAGTGTACCAGGTTTCATTTCTAAATTAGTTCCCACAGGTTATCTCATTTAACATTCGGTTCTGAGGTATGTTTTATTAATATTTTTACTTTACAGATAAGAATATCAAGTCTTAAGAGTTTAAATAACATGCTCAATTTCTCACAGTTAAGAAATGCTGAGAACCAGCATTAAAACCCAGTTGGTCTGGCTTTAGAACCTGTATTTTTAAGTACTTATAATGCTTCTCACAATAGTGCCTAATCTTTTTTGGTTAGTGTAATACGTACTATTGTTGTAAATTTTGTTATACCTACCCTTTTTTATGACTTGATAAAGATGGGTGATTCCTTCCGTTGTCCAGTATGTATTACTAGATAGGCCATGTGAACTTTGTCATAGGTCAAGTATTATCATAAGTATTTTTGACCTAGATTTTATGAAGACTTCATTATTAAAATAATTGCCGCTTTCATCTGATTAGTCAGAACAGTAAATACCATTTCTAGAGTATATAGCACTTTGCAATTCACTGTCATAACAGAAGTGGTTTGGGGGAGGAATTTTAGGAGAAAATGATCCTAGAGGAGAGAGAAAACATGATAGTTCTAGGAATTGCAAGAAGGCCACTTTGATTAGAGCTCAGAAAGTAAAGGAAGGAATTAGGAAGAAAGATCAGACATGAGAGAAAGGCAGGACCCAGTTTTTGTGTTTTCTGTTTTTTTAATTCTAAGAACAGTGGAAGGCCAGGGATAGTATTTAAAGATGATTAGATTTACTTACATTAACAAAATCTGGAAGTGGTATGGAATTGTAAGGAGACGAGGGTGGATCCCAGAGAGACTGCTATTAGGAGGATATTATAGAATAGTCCAGTCCAGGGTATGATAGTGTCTTGAATTTGGTTGATGACAGTGGGAAATGGAACGAAGTGGGGAGATCTCACAGGTATTTAGTCGGTAGAAACCTTTTAATCAATTGAATGTGGAGAGGAGATGAAGAAAAGTTGTGTGGGCCTCTGGGTTGCGAAACTAGATGGATAGGAGTGCCATTCATATAAATAAGAAATCTGGGGAAGGACTAGCTGTGGGTTGAAGATCACAGGTTTAGTGTGAGATATGATGTATCTGAGATCCCCAAGTGTCATTGAAGTGGATTGTTTGTTCAGTACACAGCTTGGATGTGTGGATTTGGAGGTCAGATTTGAGTATAATTAAAGCTATGGAAGTAGATGAGTTTCCCCTCTTGCCAAGGAAAAGAAAGAAAAAGCAAAAAACTTAGGAAGTCTTGAAGAACTAAAACATACCATGGTTGGAGGGAGGAGGATGAGCTGGGAAGAGCACCAAGAAGGAATAGTCAGAGAAGCTGCCTGCAGGAGCATGGCTGCCATAGAAGCTAAGGGGAAAGTGAGTTTAAAAAAAAAAAAAAGGTGATCACTTGAGTTGAATGCTGTTGAGGGGTCTACTAAGGTAACTGAAAAGATTGGGAAGATGTGATATGCAAGTACCACTTTGATGAAGTAAGTGCAAAAGCCGGATTGGAATATTTGAAGAGGAAGCAGCGTAGTTGAAACTGCTAACAATCAGATTAATATATCAAGCCATAGTGAGCTAGTTTATGCATAAAGATTATGTCCTTATCACTTGTATATAATTTGCCACAGTAATTACCCATATATTAGAGTAAGAATTCTTACCCGTAAGTAGCTCAATGTGAACAGTGTTAAAATTGCTAGGGAGAAACATCACAGTAGGAAGAATTTGTGGTCTCAGTGGGTAACAGTTAGAAGAGAAACCCCAGGCTGCTTCTTCCAATACCAATGGGTATTGGAAATTACCATTAGTGGAACACCTTGTTTTTTCCTCCCCATGTTACTGCTTTCCGAATTTTAAGTAGTATTTACAAACTTGTTATTTTTCAAGTAAGCTTTTCCTCTTAATCTTAAAATCACTCAAATGCTGTATAGGTTGTTTTTCTTTTTAGTAGAGGGGCCCTGGCCCTCAGGGGGAAAAACTTTAAATAAAGGGATTTTCTTCTAAAGACATTTCATTTAAGTGTTTTTCTTAGTGAAATATGTATCAGTCATTTTATTTTTTGTTTTCATTCAAAAAAAAATACCAAAGTACCAAAGTCAGGAATAAGATACAGAGCACATTATCACTACTTTTTAATATAATGTTTGAGAATAGTAGGCAGCAGAAATACACAAAAGAAAAATATTACAGGCAAAAAAACTATTTTTGCAACCAACATTATTTTATACTTGAAAAATCCATGAGAGTCAACTGAAAAATTATTGCAAACTAATAAATTTAGTAAAGTTGAAAACCATATACTTCGTATACACCCACAGTAGAGAAAACACCTTATTGATAGTACCAACAACAAGAAATATGGAAAATCCCATATGAAGAAATCATTAAAACACTGTTGAGGACAAGAAACCAAATTTGGGTAATTGGGAGGAGGGCATATCCCCCCCTCCCTTTTTTGGTGAGAATGGTCAGCATCATAAAGGATATCTTTTTTATAAGTTAACATAAACATTTCAGGCAGCTCTCCCTTTCCCCCACCCCAAATACTAGACAAGATAATTCTGAAATAATATGGAAAGTGGGTAAACAAACTAGAAGAGCAATGATGGGGATTAGCTCTACCAGATGATAAAGTGTATAATAAAGTCATAAAACGTTTTCATTCTGGCTTATGGATAGACCAATGGAATAGAATAGAATTGAAGGTCTAGAAATAGACCCATGGAAGTTATTAGTATATAATTTTGATGAAGAAGTGATCACAAAAAGTAGAACTTCTCAGTAAGTGGTGTTGGGAAAATTGATAGTCATCTGGACCTCAGGATGAACTTAAAATGTGTCAGATTTAATGTAAAAGATGAAACCGCAAATGGGTCTTGAAAATATGGGCAGATTCTCTACATCCATGCTGACATTTGTGATTGTCTTTTTTATTTTAACTCTCTTACTGGATGTTAAGTAGTATCTCATTGTGGTCTTGATTTGCATTACCCTAATGAGTAATGATGTTGAGCATCTTTTCATGTACTTATTGGCTATTTGCATATCTTCAGAGAAATGTCTATTCAGATCCATTGCCTATTCTTAGATTATTTGTCTCTTTAACTGTTGAGTTGTAAGTGTTCATTTCATATACTGGGTGTACATCCCTTGTCAGATATATAATTTGCAAATAATTTACCCCATTCCCTAGGCTATCTTTTCACTTAAAAAAAAAAAAAACCATAACATGGAAGTTTATCATTTTCATCATGTTTAAGCATAGAATTTAGTGGCATGAAGTACATTTACAATATTGTGTGACCGAACAAAAACCTGTAACCATTAAACAGTATAACTCCTTTCCTCCCTCTCCCAGTCTCTGGTAACCTCTATTCTACTTTTATCTCTGAATTTGCCTGCTCTAGGTACCTCATCTAAGTGGAATTGTTCAATATTTATCCTTTTCATGTCTGGCTTCTTTCATTTAGCATAATTTCTTCAAGGCTCATCCATGTTGTAGCATGTATCAGAATTTAATTTCTTTTTATGACTGAATAATATATCATTGTATGTGTATATCACATTTTATTTATGCATTCATCTGCTGATGGACACTGGGTTGTATCCATCTTTTGGCTGTTGTGAATACTGCTTCTGTGAGCATTGGGGTACAAGTACCTGTTTGAGTGAGTCCCTGTTTTCTCTTGGGTATGTACATAGGAGTAGAATTGTTGGGTCATATAGTAATTCTATGTTTAACATTTTGAGGAGCTGCCAGACTATTTCCCACAGCAGCTACCTTTCTTCCTTTTTACTTTCTTGATAGTGTTTTTGAAGAACAAACTTTTTTTTTTAAGATTTTATTTATTTGTTTGACAGAGAGAGTGAGAGAGAGAGCACAAGCAGGGGAAGTGGCAGGCAGAGGGAGAAGCAGGCTCCCCGCAGAGCAGGGGGGAGCCCGATGTGGGACTCAATCCCAGGACTCCGGGATCATGACCCGAGCCACAGTTGCTTAACCAACTGAGCCACCCAGGTGCTCAAAGAACAAACATTTTTAATTTTTATGAACTACATTGTATTTTTTGGTTGATTGGACTTTTGGTGTCATGTCTAAGAAATCATTGCCTAATCCAGGGTCAAGATATTTCTATACTTGCTTCTAAATGTTTTATAGTTTTAGTTCTCACATTTAGGCCTATGATCTATTTTGAGTTAAGTTTTGTATATGGTTGAGGTAGGGGTCCAACTCTGTTCTTTTACATGTGGGTATCAAATTTGCCCCAGCATCATTGTTGAAAAGAGTATATTTCCCCCATTGAAGTGTATCGGCACCTATGTTGAAAATCAGTTGACCATAAATGTAAAGGTTTATTTCTGAACTCTCAATTCTGTTTTGATATATATGTCTATCCTTATGCCATTACCGCTTATCTTACTAATTACTGTAGCTTTGTGGGTAGGTTTTGAAATTAGGAAGTGTGAGTCTTAGTTTTTCTTTTTCAAGATTGTTTTGACTATTCTGTATCCCTTGCATTTCCAAATGAATTTTAGGATTAGGTTCTCAATTTCTGCTTTGAAATCTATAGATCTACTTGGAGAGTATGAACCATCTTAAACAATACTGAGTCTACTAGTCCATGAATATTATGCAGAATTAATTGAATTCTAATCAGTTCACTAATTCTCTCCTCTATCCTTTCCTACTTTTGTGAAATGACTTTAACTTCTGACCTTGATAAGCTCTATCATCTACATTCTCTATTTCAAAATATGGAAGTATTATTTACTTTTTTCTAAAATATAACCTGTACTCTCCCTTTTCATCTTAGGTCCTCTGAGATCTTGTTCTTTTGATTAATAACCATAATATTTCAGTTTAATCTAGTATTTCATTTCTCTTCTTCTCTGGCTCCTTCCTTTCTGGCTTCAGATAAATCAGTTTCCCCATCCTTATTAATACTTGCTCTCTTGAATGGATTGCCTCCTAATTATTACTTCTCATCTCCTTTTCTTCATTTCTTTCACTCCGTAAATTTCTTAATAAGTGGTCTTAAAAAAAAAAAAAAAGAAAAAAGTTGCATTCTAAACAGAAAAAAAAAAGTGGTTTTCTTTACCAGCTTCCATTGCTTCATTAGGTAATCACTTATCAACCCTTTGGCCAAGTGCCTTAACTTTTCTGGACTTCAGTATTTTTTTGTGAAATAAGTGACTTGGTCTCGATTAATTATGTTAAGCTCTGATTCTAGCCTCTGAACCCTTGGAGTCCTTACTTAAAACCCCAGTATACAGACGTGGAACTATTCTGTCCTGAAATCTAGATGGCATGCTTAGAGCCATTTGCCACACCAGCATCAGCCTTTGGGGTCTCTGTGGTTCTTTTAGCCCTAAAATTTGGTAACTCCAAAGCAATTACAGAAGTCACTTTTTTTTTTTTAAACGGAAGTTACATTCTTGAAAGTTTCAAGTAATTGTCACCAAATTAAATCTCTTCTTAGGCACCATTTCTCCTGGACATTTTATAGTAACTAAATTCTTAGTTTCTTTGTTATTTTCCACTACATTTTCTTTCTTTGGCTTTAATCACATACACAGTCTCTTTAAAAGTGTATTCACTTTAAATTCTAACACTTGCAAGAAGCTTTTCCAAATCGTACCAGCTCAGTAACATTTTCCCCAATAATAATCCACTGTAATAATCATTTATGCCATTCATTTGGCATTTAAAAATTGTACAAAGTATTTTGAGCTATGTAAAGATAATTTAGACTCAGATTCGGACCAAAAGAAATGTGATCTAGTTGAATAGAGATGTACAAAATAATTATTGAGATGACAGTGATAGTAATGAGTGCTATAGAAGAGGCTCAGATGAAGTTCTGTGGAAATTTAGAAAAGACACTTTTCCCCTGGAAGAGTAGGGCAAAGGATCCTAGAGGATATGGGTTGGGACTTGAAGGAAGGAAATATGGCACCTTGAACACACACAGGTGGGCATTTTTTTTAATTGAATTTATTTATTTTAGAGAGTTTATTGGGGGATGGGGAGGAGTGGGCAGAGGGAGAGGAGAGAGAGAATCTCAAGTGGACTCCGCATTGAGCACGGAGCCCGTAGTGGGGCTCGATCCCACAACCCTGAGATCATGACCTGAGCCGAAATCAAGTCGGATGCTCAACCGACTGAGTCACCCAGGTGCCCCTAGGTGGGCATTCTTGACTGAAGGAGCAGTGTGAATCTGCAGCAGAGGTAGAAAAGCACAAGATGGTAGGTATATTGATTTGGCTGGAAGGAAAGTTTTAAGAAGAGAGGTAGTGAGATCTAATGTACAGGTAAACCAGAGCTGGACATAGTTTTAATAGTTTTCTCTTTATAATGTGTGTATCTTGTTTTCTCAATAACATTATAAGCTCTTTGAAGCCAAGTAACGAATCTTACACTTTTAATCTCTACAGCAGAATTATGGATAGAGGTCAAGTATTCAGTAAGATTTTGTTGAATGTATGAAACAGTAGCTTCCCAAAATGTATGATTCAAGATAACTTAATTGTCACACCCTTCTGTTTAGTGTGGCTTTATCAGTAAAAACTATTTTAGATCTCCACAGTAATGGTTCCTTATAACTAATCAGTCCTTACAAAACTTTTAAAAATAAAATGGAGGGGATGGGGGCAGGAGTTGTGTCTGATTAGCAGTACTCAGTTTGATTCATTCCCCAAAAGGACATGAGAAGTGCTGGTTTGAGTTGAGAAAAAGGATCATTATAAACAAACCTTTTGAAACTTAGTCTCTAATTTAAGTTCTTTTTATGTTTTAATAAATTAGATTTTTAAGAATATTTCCTAGGATTCAGATTTCATTTAACCACAAATATTTGTTGAAAAGAAATGAAGAATTGAAAAGGTGTACCCAAGAATTGTGTTGGACTATATATGGGTAACATTTTCTTTTTTCAAAAACTTTTCTAAAGTATTATTTGGTATGATTGAATAAAAAAGATTAAAAGCATCAGCTACTCTACTGAAACAGTGTTCACATTGCTATAAGTTCCTGGTACTGCTGGTCTCCTTGGAAAGAGTATGTTACGTACACACGTAATAGAAAGGTAGGGAAATTGAGTATGCCTGCCTTCAGCCTTTTCTTTCCAATGGCACATGCCAATCTTTTATTTTTGTAAAGCAAAATATTTTTTGCAAATTAAATTGGAAGATATATTTAATATAGGAGCAGAGTTTTTATCATTTAAAAAGAGTAAAGTATGACAGTTTTTAAGAGCCATTTATTTAGAGATTCTTGTGGTAAAGTGATTCATTATTTTACAATATTTGTTTTGTTTTAAACTTTCTATATCATGTACTAGGTGAAAAACCATTTCGCTGTGATGAATGTGGTATGAGATTCATACAAAAATATCACATGGAAAGGCATAAGAGAACTCATAGTGGAGAAAAACCCTACCAGTGTGAATACTGTTTACAGGTAAGGGGTGGTTTGAAATGTTTGTCTTTGTTTTGGGGTTTTTTTTTTTTTAAATCACTTTGTTGCAGTATGATGGACATTGAAATTCTTCTATCCTAATTAAATTATAAGATAATTCTATTAAACTAAATTAGAAAATGTTACTAGAACTGTTTGAAGAACTTCCCAGCTGCTGCTGATTAGACTTATAATAGACACCTGGCTCAACAAATTAATATGGAATTGCTTATATTATTATACTTCTATCTGTCTTTATATTAATTCCTTTTTTCTTTTCTTTTCTTGCTTGATGAAAAACACAAACTAAAACAAAAAACTGACTGCCAAAATCTGAATTTGACAGTATTTTTCCAGAACAGATCGTGTATTGAAACATAAACGTATGTGCCATGAAAATCATGACAAAAAACTAAACAGATGTGCCATCAAAGGTGGCCTTCTGACATCTGAGGAAGATTCTGGCTTTTCTACATCACCAAAAGATAGCTCACTGCCAAAAAAGAAAAGGCAGAAAACTGAGAAAAAATCATCTGGGATGGACAAAGAGAGTGCTTTGGACAAATCTGACCTGAAGAAAGACAAAAATGATTACTTGCCTCTTTATTCTTCAAGTACTAAAGTAAAAGATGAGTATATGGTAGCGGAGTATGCTGTTGAAATGCCACATTCGTCAGTTGGGGGATCGCATTTAGAAGATGCATCAGGAGAAATACATCCACCTAAGTTGGTTCTCAAAAAAATTAACAGTAAGAGAAGTCTGAAACAGCCACTGGAGCAAAATCAAACAATTTCGCCTTTATCCACATATGAAGAGAGTAAAGTTTCAAAGTATGCTTTTGAACTCGTGGATAAACAAGCTTTACTGGACTCAGAAGGCAATGCTGACATCGATCAGGTTGATAATTTGCAGGAGGGGCCCAGTAAACCTGTGCACAGTAGCACTAATTATGATGATGCCATGCAGTTTTTGAAGAAGAAGCGGTATCTTCAAGCAGCAAGTAACAATAGTAGGGAATATGCGCTGAATGTGGGTACCATAGCTTCTCAGCCTTCTGTAACACAAGCGGCTGTGGCAAGTGTCATTGATGAAAGTACTACGGCGTCCATACTAGATTCACAGGCATTGAATGTGGAGATTAAGAGTAACCACGACAAAAATGTTATTCCAGATGAGGTACTGCAGACTCTCTTGGATCATTACTCCCATAAAGCTAATGGACAGCATGAGATATCATTCAGTGTTGCGGACACTGAGGTGACTTCTAGCATATCAATAAATTCTTCAGAAGTACCTGAGGTCACCCAGGCAGAGAATGTTGGATCAAGCTCCCAAGCATCCTCATCAGATAAAGCCAACATGTTGCAGGAATACTCAAAGTTTCTGCAGCAGGCTTTGGACAGAACTAGCCAAAATGATGCCTATTTGAATAGCCCGAGCCTTAACTTTGTGACTGATAACCAGACCCTTCCAAATCAGCCAGCATTCTCTTCCATAGACAAGCAAGTCTATGCAGCCATGCCCATCAACAGCTTTCGATCAGGAATGAATTCTCCACTAAGAACAACTCCAGATAAGTCCCACTTTGGACTAATAGTTGGTGATTCACAGCACTCGTTTCCCTTTTCAGGTGATGAGACAAACCATGCTTCTGCCACATCAACACAGGACTTTTTGGATCAAGTGACTTCTCAGAAAAAAGCTGAGGCTCAGCCTGTCCACCAAGCTTACCAAATGAGCTCCTTTGAACAGCCCTTCCGTGCTCCGTATCATGGATCAAGAGCTGGAATAGCTACTCAGTTTAGCACTGCCAACGGACAGGTGAACCTCCGGGGACCAGGGACAAGTGCTGAATTTCCAGAATTCCCCTTGGTGAATGTAAATGATAACAGAGCTGGGATGACGTCTTCACCTGACGCCACAACCAGCCAGACGTTCGGCTAAGCAGATGTGTAAATAATACTGGCACTTTAGAACAGATTGATCAAGAGTGGGGTTACTCTGTGTAAAATGGAGTGCTGTACAGACTTAAGAGCAATGCGTTATAACAAGTTAAGCTGATAGGAATAGCACGATAATCCAATAACTGCATTTTGTTTGGTTAGTCAGCATTCTTTGAACTGCCTTACATGTTGTCACCTTTATAGAAGCAATGCATTACTTGTTTTAGAACAGAAACTTGCTATTCCACCTACACCGAGTTTAAAAGGAAAAAAAAGACTTTCGCACACTCGTTTCCTAACCGATAACGTTGTACATTCTGAGGAGATTAGTAATTGTGTGAAATTTACTCATACTGTTTCTAAGTTTTTCAGCATAGTCATTGCACTTCAGCAGGGAATCTGAGTATACTTTACAGACAGAGTGAACTTAAAAGTTTAAATGTCAAGAGATTATGGCTTAAATAAATTAGTGTGTCCTATAGGGGGAAAAAAGAAACCAAGAAACCACCTTTTAAAAAGAATGATATGCCATATACCCTTGATTTTCATTTCGCATTATACTGACTTTTTTTTTTTGAGAAAAAAAGTAATAAAAATCTGATAGTCTAAGACTCCACTATTTAAAGGCCTAATTACTTTTAAAATATGCATACTTTCAAAACTTTTACCAAAATACGTAACTGTTGAAGCATTCACTTCTCTATGGAAGTATGCATATTGGTGTCAGTTTCTTTGTACAGTTGTACTTAGATATTTTTTATGATTTTTCATGTGCAGGTATCAAGGTTTTGAAGTTTTAGTAAAAAGATATTCTGTAGATTACATTCCCAAGAACATAATGCTTACACAAAATGTATATTCCACGTTTTAAAGCTTAATTGTATTTTACTTTACATATACACTTCAGTTAACATAGAGCACTTAGAATCTATTTGGTATTTTTGATTTCTCAAAGTAAAAAAAAAATTAGATTTTTAGGTTTGATATGGTTGTGTCATAATCATCTCATAATTGACTATTTTAATTTTTGGCAATAAAAGGAAATTGGGTATCTTTGGAACTGTAAAACCTGGTTTAATCCTTCTCTTTCTAGAATCTTGATAGATTGGATAATTAAACAGTATCCAGAGAAACTAAAGAAATGGGCATTTTAATTGCTTATTTTATCTTGAATTACTTTTTAATGAACACTGCTCATTACAATTTTACAAACCAAAAGTGTTTACTAATTCTAGTAACTACAATTTCTTTTTCAGCTAGATGAGTGATCGGAAATTTTTTGTTGCATTTCAAAATCTAAATAAACTACAGACTTTATCCTTATACCACGAATGTTTTTTTTTTTTATACTTTGTCTTAAAATAATACAGCATGGTACAATAAATAGTGCTTTTATATAAACACATATATATACTTTTCTAAAGAATGACGGTTTGAGTTACACATGGACAGTTCTAATTTTTGGAAAATAACATTAGTTCTATTGATATTATGCTCTTTAATTTGTTCCAACTTTTTATTTTAATTTCCAACAACTTTGTCACAATGCACATACTGATGTAGCACCAGTGATAATCTAAAATGAATATCCTTGGAAGGTAAAACTTTATTGTTGCTAATTTCCACTTTAACTTTTATGTTGGCCCTATAGATCTGCAGTCTTTTTCAGTATAGAATGTTATACGTTTAAATTATTTTTTCTTTTATTTAATGTTATCCGAAGAGTGTTCTCATAAAGAAAGGGAACAAAGAAAATATCCACCCTTAACATCTTTTACATTTATTTTGAATATTTTGGTGTTTTATGATAATGAGTATAAATTATGTTTAATGTGGTTTCCTCTATACTTTGGTTATTAAGCTTTGCTTGAAATATTAATTTTCCTATTTGACAGCTTTGCTGCCAAATTTTTCAAGAATTTCAGACTTCTTTGAAGTAGATATTTAAGTTCTGCCATTATTGACTTTTAAGAATGGTGTGTGTTGTGTTACACATCACACAATTGCAAGAAGGCTTTGTTCAAGTGAGATGTTAAAGATGGAACTGTGCTCATCCTATACAGGCGTTTGTATTTTTCTCATACTACTATTTGATAATAGGCATTTATTTCCTGAGTTGGTTTTTTATTTTGAGCCTGATCAAAAATTTTGTTCTATTAACAGCTTTGATGTAGTTCTTGGTACAGTATACAGTTTGTTTTAACATCACCGGCACAGTTTTTAGAATGTGACTCTGCTGCTGAGCAGTTAGGTTAAGCTAAGGAAGGAAGGCCTTTGCAAATGGTAGTTATGCAAGCAGAAGTTCAGGTGTTGCATTCCTGTCTTCAACACATTTCTTTAAATCTACATAATGGCAGACTTTTCTACCACATTGTAAGCATTTTTGAGAAAAGTGATACTTTAGCATAACTTACTGACTCACCATTTAAGTTTAGTAGTCATCGCTCTCTTACTGTGAAATTCTAAATGCCTACCAGAGTTACCTTGTATTATCATCATATGATAAACATCTCAGCAGTTTGGGTTTCCCCACTTGGGTGTAGAAAGTTACTTCATTTCTATCCGGGCATTAATAGTAAAAGTAAGTAGCCTTTTGTGCTGCTGTAGATCAGAATATTGAGGCTATGAGATACCCTTTTGCAATTTGGTTCTCATTTCTCTCAGTGAGCAAATTGTTCTATTAAAATATGCTCTTCTACCGTTGAACTTTTTGGTCTTTGTGAGTAAGGTATGCTTTTTTCACTTAGGACCTACTCTCATGTTTGAAGATTGGAAACAGGTTGTGTTAGATGAGGTAATATCTGTTGAACATCTTCTAAAAGCCTTTTTTTTTTTAACATCTTATTGTACACATATTTCATTTGGTTCAGAATATTTGAGTGGCTCTTAAATCTTTTGGATCTCCTTGCAGATTTTCTACTTGATACCATAGAAACCCATCCTTTTAGCTTTGGCTAAGGACTATCAGTGATCGGGTAATTTTCCCTTGCTGAGAGGCAAAAGAGGTCTTGTGCTCAGGGTAGGCTTTCATTTCCACAGGGGAGAGAAACTTGCAAAGTGCCAGCTAGGTTAGATCTTTTGCCACTTCTTTCATTTTATCAATTTGAGTTTTTAAAGGGCTGTTTAAAAAAAAAAAAAGCCGGGAAACTTTAAAAGTAGGCATTACTGTAGTACTACATTTCTTAGACATAGAACATCTTAAACTAGAACTTGTTTTTTCACAGTATAATTACTTGAAGAAGCACTATTATAATCAATGAGAAACTTTTTGACACTGCAATTTAATTTAAACTTTTTCCGTTTCAAATTGCTTTATTTCAGGGAAATAATTTTCCAGTTGTTTTTGCTATATTCTGCAAATAAAACCGTATGTTTCCTTTTTTCACTTAAACTTTGGTAGGAAACAAAACTAAAGCAGACAAACATTTCTTGTTGTGTTTGTTGCTTTCTTTAATCCAATGGATAAAAAAGTAAAACCCTGTAAACATTATTTTATTTTTTTATGCAATACCATGCTGTAAATACGGTTCATCAAATAAGGATGTACCTATGATTGAATCTTTAATTCTGCACAGTTAGAGTTTATATATAAACGTGTCTTGACAATCAAGGACTTTTATGTGAGTCTTCCTTTATGATGTTTATTAATGTTATGCATTCCATTTGTTTTGAAGTGAGTACCAATGTGCTAATTTGTATTGTCTGAAAGTATGTAATGTTTTTACAGCTTGTTTTTAAGAATCTGTAAATATGTACAAACAAATCACAGTACTGCTTTATGTTAGAAGGCATATGATGTTGTACTGTATGTAAGCAATAATACATAGCAGTGCTAACTTTACAAGTAGCATCAGGAAAGTTCTAAAAACATTTCAGAGTTATTAATTATCCTTATTTCATTTAATAATGATTATCTTTAATCAGTTTTTATAAGCAAATTCCATTGTTCCTCCTATTGGAACATAACACTGTTTACACAGCATAATTGAAGTTGCAGGGGAGACAGGCTAAATCTGACTTCATCTGTACTCACTTTCACTAAGCATTGAATGGCCTTACCACTCTTCTGCAAGATGGAGGAAGACCGCAAAACTTAGTGCCCATCACACTGAAGGAAGGGGGTGTGTTGTTTTGTTTTGTTTTTTCCTGCTTCTGTACTGCTACCTAACTTTGTGGTTTGCTTTGGATTTTAATATTTGTTTCTGTTTTAGATTCAAGCCCGTAAGTTTTGAGGTGACTTCAGCTCCATTGTGAAATAGTTCTCTTCATATTTCATAGCTACATTTCAATAATTCTATACTTTCTACTTTGATTTTTAGATACTTATTTTTCAAGCTTGATTTCTCAGCTGATCAGATGAATTTATTCAACTTCAAAGAAAGACAAACCTATTGTAGTTTGAATTGAGTAGATATTATACTGTACAGAACAGCTATTTGAACACACACATCACTGCTTTAGAAATAAAACCGCCAATTTATAAATGTATATGACCTACATTTTATAGGAGAAATGTTTTTAAATGCTAGTCATTTATATAATAATGTGCTTTGAAGGATTTGCTAGTCCACTTCTGTCACTTTTTAGTACACTGGTATCTTTTATATGTAATGTATGCTTTTTATTATTGTAGCAAAGCATTTCAGTAGAACGAATTTTGCAACAATATGGGGGAAATTTTTCATTGTTGGATTTGAATTATACTGGATTTTATCTGTGTAGTCTTGTCTTTATTTTAATGCTGTCTGGAAGGGAACTTGGTATCCAAATAAAGCAGGTAACCTCATTTTACTTCAAGGGCATACTGTGTAGTGCTGAATTTAATCTGGAAATCTGATGATTTTGAAAAGAGAAACACGTTTATAAAAATTGTACAGAAGAAATTAAATGTGTGATGGAAATCCTGATGGTGGAGCACGTTGAATTTTCTGATACATAGTGTTATTTTCCTGGGATCCCCTATGCCTTCTTTGTATTTCAACTAATAAAGGAAAAAAACCCTGTCATTAAAACTGGTAGGATAATAGGATATTCTGATTATACAGTATTACTTATCCCATTTTCTGACCCTTTCTCAGTCACTGTAAATTTTTATTTTCTATTTCCTATTGATAATTAAACATGTACATAATATAGACACTGTTGTATAAAACTGAATGAATTGGGTTGTTATGCTTGAATGGGTAACTAAATGGAAATATGGATACTGAGAATTATTAATGTCAGAACAAATTTCCAGGAGAAAGAGAGGCATCATATGTCCTGGGAAGGTCACAGCAGATGTTTCTTCAACCCCCTGGGTTATCTGTGTGAAAGAATCAACTCTAAACTCAGTATCTTCTACAAGTGGGTCTTTCCTTCCCCACCTCCCCCCAAATACATGAGCATTAAATTTCAAAATCTACTCAGGTGAAAATTGCTTTGCAATGGAACTTATCACATTGAAATTTTCACTGTTAAAGATACTTGTGATATTTTTAAATACAAACTTTGACATCAGTAGTCAGCCTGACAATTGAAATCTGGTAAGCCAGTGTGTTTTAAAAATACATTTTATCCTCCAAATCGAATTGTTTTTAAACAATCGGGAGGACTTGTTTGTTTAAATGCATTTTTTAATTGTCACTGTAAAAATAAAATCTTGCTTGACCCCATATTATGACATGAATGAATTGCTGAGCCTTTATAATACAATGGAAGCTCATTTCATGCATAGTTATGGAACATAGACATGTTCTTTAAACTGACCTATTCATTAAGTGGTTTAGTGAGTTTCACGGCTTCTGACGTTGTCATGTAGTTAAACCTTGCCACTTGGGGTTTATAATACCATTTTATGTATTGTGATACTAAAGGAAGCTGTTTTGTTTTATTTTTAATTGGATTATTAGACTAATTTATATTTGCAAATTCTGCATTTTAAATGTGGACACTTGCTGTTTGAAAAATAAAAAAAAATACAGAATACAGTTTTATGAATAATTTCCTAGCTGAATTTTTCACAATATTCTGAACCAAATAACTTTAATGGCAAATATTTAAAAACTGGTGCATAGATTTATATCAAAAAGGATGTCTGTATGGAATTAACAGTTTTTACACAAATTGGGTAACAGTTAGGGCCTTGACGGTACGTAGTTTTGTGTAGAATGTATTAGGCAGTTCTAAAATTCAGGAGTCAAATGTGTATCAGATGACTCTGATATTTCACACTTGAAATATGTTTAACATGGGGTTAAAAATTATGTGATTTTTTTTTTTCTTTTAACCTGTTATATGTGGGGCTTGGGGTTTTTTGCCCCATTAGTGAAGATAGTTTTGTTTTTATCCATTTGCCACCTTGCCACTCCCCTGTCTTGTGACTGATGGGACGGACACATTGTAAGAAAGCCGTCTGCTATCAGGAGTACAGTCCAGGTCCTTGGGACAAATACAAGCGAATTGGCCTTTGCAGAGATACTAGTCCTAGGACCCTGGCTTTATTAGCATGGTGCTTTAAGTAATGATACATAATACCACTGATAGTCTATTAATCCATTTCCTAGATCTCTCTTCTTGAATGATTAGAAATGGTAGGGAGAAGGGTGGGGAGATAACTACATGATGCTTCTCTTACCTTCTCAAGATTACAAGAAAAAAAGTCATTTGAATTAATGCGTTGTCACTGAGTCTTGACAATTTATCATGCACAAAAGGAGTATGAAGATTTTTATGACTATATGTTTGGGTAGAAATTTAATTTTTTTTTCAGACTGCTGGCTGTCCTGTCCCTCACCCTCACCCCCACCCCCACCTATGGTCCTGATAAGGTATTAAGATAAATTATATCCATTTGGTGGATAAAAATCAATGGAGCAGAAAAGTTTAAGTGAACTAAAGGTAAAATTTGGGGTTTCAAAATTAGTTCTTTTTGTCATTTTCTAATGTCCTTAAAAGGACATTTTATGCACACACCCATGCAGATGTATATGCATATGTGTAAGAGCTAGGATGTGAAATGTGATACTGTAAGTGAGAATGACCATTTTCAAAGTGATTTAATACTTTGAAAACAAAGTAGAAAAAAAAATGGGAAAACTCAAGTTTAGAAATGGACTTAAATGGTAAAATGGGGAACATTTGGAGTTTTTGCATATTTACCCATTCAGATGAACTTTTAAAATCATAATTTCCCCTAGCTTCTCCCATTCTTAATGAGATTCTGAAACTGATGCTTGTGTCAAGATGGTGATGGGAGCCAAAGAAATGCATTATCTGTGATAGTAATTACATTTCTAATGATTTGAATTCTTACTTGCTGGGGTCTAGTATTTATTGAGTATCGATCACCTGCTAAGTAACAAGCATTGTCCTGGATGCAAATAAGAGACGGTTGAGGATACTAACGTCTTTATTTGAGCATCTGAAAGGTATTTATAGTGGTATCAGTTGCAGGGTGCGGTGTTGTACTTTAGATTATGAAAGCAGATACTAAGTGTTAAGATGTGTTGGGTGTTGTGCTGAGTAACATACCTCATTCCTCACCAAATGGGTAAGTAGATTTCTTTATTTTAGGATAGATTTCTAGAAAACATAACTTTAATAAATTGCAGAAGATAGAAAATATATACAGGCCAATACAGTGGAAATGACATTGGTAAAAGTATTCCCTAAAATACGAAACTTAGGATAAAATTCAAACCTGGACTGTGGAAATGAGACAGAAGTCTTTGTTCAGAAGAAACTGACCTTGTTGGAGTGGGAATAGTGCTTTCTAGGGATTTTGCAAACCTGAGGGGTACCAACATCAAAGTAGGGAGCAGGAAATGGATGCTAGAGGATGCCTTTCTGGAAATAGGAGAGCCAACTGAACCAGTGCTAGTTAGTCATTTGAGCACAATCTTCATGGAGTGGTATTAATACTAATTTAAATCCATTGAAGTCATACACTACTATTCAATACTCCCAGCAATGATTATGATACTCTTTATGTCAAATAACTTCCACTAACCCCTCATTATGATACTCTTTTCCTTGACTATTTCCTTCAAGGTGTTTGGTCCACGGTAAAATTTACCCTTAAACTTCTAGTATGAGAAATTTACCTTTGGTTCTTTATGGGAACTCCAGCACTGTCCTGCAACTTTTGTCATTGGCAACATGAGGGTTAAGACTGATTGCTAGAGCACAAAATTAAATGGCAGAAAGAGGATGCAACTGAGTAAACACATTCAGAACCACTCTTGGGTTTACTCACAGGAGACATTCGCTGAGAAGAGTTGTCCCATGCAGTTTGCTGAGTTGGCCCTCATGACTTGAGGGCAGTTGATGGTACTCAAAGGCAGTGTAACCAGCGCTGCAAGGGACAGCTTTAAATGAACCTAGTGTGATCTTGTTGATAATTGTGAGACAGCAGGGCTGTAGGGTAGGGAGACTCCACTGGCCACACTGGCAGGTTAAGCAGCAAAATGAGCACGAGATTTAGAATCAAGAGACTTAAGTTGTGGCTCTCCCTTTGTGTAAGGTTGTTCAAGTCACCCTTCCTGAGCCTCAGTGTTTTGTCTTTAAGATGGGGATTAAAAATTCGTTTCAGAATTGCTGTCAGTATCAAAGCATTTGAAATGATTTGTAAGCTGTAAAGCACTAAATATTTCCTAGTCATATTTTACAAGTGGCACAAAGGCAAGATAGAGCAGAATTGGACAAGGGTTTGGAAGCCTCTTCTCATGTAAAGCAGAGCATGTAATAAATTCCTGACTTGCTGACAATACCATCTTTTCAAAAAATTGAAGAAGGTAGGAGTGGGTTTGTCTGGATTTAATTGACGAGCAAGGGAAAACTAGTTAGGTGGAAGTGATTCCATTTTCAGAGACCCTGGAAGGGATGCAACATTTCGGAGAACAATGTATATTGTAGTGAATGTTAAAAAGTCAGTAGACTTGCAGGGTGGGGAAAGAGGCAGAAATCACACCCTACAAAAGTAAGAATGTATTGAACCACTCAATCCCAAGCTATTGGTTAATCAGGTATAGGAACCTGACTGCCCATGAGGCAGGCGAAAAGCACCATGGACAGTAAGGTAGAGATGCTGCAGCCAGCTTACCCAGGCTGGAGGAGGGCATGTAGGTCTGTGTGTATGTGCTGGACCTGCTCGTTCACCTTTTTCTTTCACCACTTTTTATTTTTCTTTCACCATTTCTCTCCATTCTTTGCTACCTACTTTGTTTTCTTCCTCCTGAAAGATTCTGGTATGTGCCACAGTGCATATACACCAAATGGAAACAGCTGACTGATAGCATGTAATACCTGGCCTTTCATGCAAGTTAGGTTTGTTTACTTTTAAGTGTTTTTAGTATTAATATTCCAGGAAAATTCAAAATTGTTCATCAAGAAAAGATAGTGGGACCCCTGGATTAGTTTATATGCTTCTCGGGGGCATTTTGTTCACAGAATATAGAACAGTGCTTCATCCCTAAGCAAAATAAATGAGTGAACAATGTTATGCAGTAAAAGAGATATTAACAGTAGAGGTGTTAGAAATGATGGTGGACATTTGATGGTATTAAGATAATGCTACTATGATCAGGGAACTTGGGAATACCGGATTTCTGCGCTTGGCCACAAGCTTCTAAAGATTCCCAGAGGAGACATACACAAGGATCAATGGCTAGTGGGAAACATGGAATCTTATGTGTTGCACCTCTTTCCCAAACCCTAATGTAGAAATGGGCCAAAGGATGTGGTCAGAACTACAGGACTTCTAGAGCCATTTCCTTCCCTGTAGCTCCTTACTACCCTCTGGCTGCAGAGAAATGAGAGCAAATTCATATATGAGAAGAGCAAATAGAGAACATGAGGTCAGAATTCCATAAATGCACAAAAGTTTCCAGCATTTTCCCCAACCCAGTGGCATAGGAATAAAGGAAGGAAAAAAGGGGGGTGGGCATGTCCACATGTGTGGCCTATTGGAAAGTGACTTGTGCTCACTGCTGGGGCAGCTCAGTAAATGTTCTATGATATAAATTGGATGGACAACTCATGGTGGGCTGGACTTGTGACTATTTCTGAAATCCTTTTGAACCCTCCCTCCCTTTACCACAAGTACAGCCACCCTCAAGTCTTGCCTGGGCTCCTACAAGTTTCTGCACATTGACTCTTGATGGCCTCCAGTCCTTTCTGCAGATCATAACCATGCAAAAACCCTTCAGAAGCTTCTCACTTGCTATTTGAATAAACACTGAGCTCCTTGCCTTGGCCCTGGTGGCTGCCCGCTGCCCACAGACCCAGCATCCCCCACAGTGAGCTCTCATCCTCTCACGTTTGGTCATGCCCACTTCTGCCACAAAGACTGTTTACACTCTTTACCTATTAACCCTCAACCCTGACTTCAGCCCCAGCATCATTTCCTTAGAAAAGCTTATCCTGATCTCCCTGCTTAGGTCATAGCTACCCTCTCCCTGTGCCTCTCCCTACCCACCTATTTCAGACCCCCTCCCCTCCATACAGTTCCTTCTAGCATAGGTGGCTCTTTGTCATGACCTGCTTATTAGTGTGAGAATTTGTTTTGATTCCTGCCTGTCCGGAGCCGTCCGGCTCCCCATTGTGTGTCGGTGCTGGGCTCAGTGTTTCGTGATGAACAGATACCCGGTGAACATGGTGGAAAGAGAGCATCCAGGCCCACGAGTCACACCTCAGGGTGTGAAGAGCTTGCAGGTGCTGCCGAGGAAGCACCACCTGGGACTTTAAGGCCCTCTAGATAGCAGCCGTGGGACCCGAAAACTGGTCATGTGAGTTTCAAAATGGGAGGAAAGATGGTGGATTTCGAAAACAAGGGATAGCTGCATTTCAATCCTCATCAGATTCTAGAATGTTCATAACAACTCTGTCAGGTAGGCTAGGCAGGCCTTATCATTAACTCCATGGTGCAAACGAGGAAGCCGAGACTTAGACACAGTAAAGACCATGGCGGAAAAGAAGAACTGGGACCCAAATTGGGGCCTGACTTCTCTCATCCTGACTCTTGAAGGCCTGTCAGCGGGTCTTCCGTGTAGGGTATTCAAGCAAGTGCTGAAGGCTAATTGTACTGTTGCCACCGTCATTCATAAAACAAACTGGACCCAGCTCATTAGGCTTTTCCCTGCACCTCCTGTGTTCTCTGCTCCCACTAAATCCTGGCTCAACCCAGATGGCACGTGGCTGCTAGAGGGAGAATGCCTTCCTCCTGTCAGAGGGCAAACTCCCAGAATCAACAAACAACGTAGATCCTGGAGGAGAAACCGGATCTCAACAGAAGCTGGGGACATCTGACAGCAGGAAAGTGGCGGCCCCTCCCTCTCCACTCAGCCCTGCCCCAGAAAGCCCGGGCAAAACTCTTCTTCCTGGGGTCCTGCCCCCACCTTTCTGAGAACTGGGAGATCTCAGCCGGTGTGAGGGGCTTGTACTTGCGTCAGGTTTGAATTTCTTGAGTGGCCCCTTCCCACTCCCAGTTAATGCCTGCCAGCCCTTCAGACCGACGTCCTTCTTGCAGCTGGGCCTCCTGGAAACACACCTCAACCTTTTTCTGTCTAATCTCTTCACCTGGATTAGAGAGGCTGTATTGTGTAGAGGAAAGAGCCTGGAATAGGAACCAGGCCTCGGTTCAAATCCTGACTCCACCCTCAGAGCCAGCAAACTTTCCTGAATGTGTGCACAATTCCTGTGATTTTTTGAATAGATATGTCCCACGGAGCTGCATCACAATGACCAACTAGAAAGAAATATAGATAGATAATAAATTACTTGTGCTCTTTGAGTAATAGATTTCACAACTTCTCTTTGTCATTGAAAATTTTAACTGGAGTAGGACACCACTGTGGACAGAACATATTCTATCCCTTAAGTATTTTAAGAGAGCAGCAAAAACTGTTCCCCCCCCCCCCCAAATACTGAGCTAGAAATTCCATGTTTTTCAACCTTGGCTGTCTCTTAGAATCACCTGAGGAACTGAGAAAATACTGATGCTCAGGCTCCACCCCAGACCTGGGTACTGGTGTTTTCTGAAACCACCCTCAGGTGATTGTAAAGTACAGCCTGAGGAGAGGACCACCAGGCTAGCTGACCCCCCTCTCGTGAGCCTTCTGACTCTGGTTCCAGTTCTGATTCTAGGCTGCGAGGTAATTTTGTATATATACATATTTACATCACAATTTAATGTTTTCGACCTGTTTTTACATTTCTATTTTGGTTGACTTTGTCCAAGCTCTGATCCTTGCTCAGGGTTCAGACTTTATGATGGATGAGGTCCTTTTTCAAGACCTGCTTTTTTCTCCAGCCTCCACACAGAGGGCAGTTCTCAGTGCCAGCCACTGGAAGGGGAAGAGATGAGGGAGCCTCTGCCAGCGGCTAAGCGGGGTAAGGCCCACAGAACAGCAACGTCACTATTGTGAACTTCAGCTTGAGTTGGAGTTGCTACTGGATGAAAAAGAAATGAGTTGAAAAACAATATTAGGATTTTTTATATAACAATGAAATGAATAGAAATAACCCATTTTTTTTTTTACCTAGGTTGGATGCATTATGTATTCACTATCTATTGCTGAATAACAAAGTACCCCAAAACCTTGTGGCTTAAAACAACAATTTATTATGTCTCATGGTTTCTGTGGTCCATGTTTCTGTGGACAGAGCACAGCAAGGACAGCTTGCTGTCTTTGCTCTATAATGTCTCTATAATGTCTGGGACCTCAGCTGGAAGAACCTAAAGCTGGGGACTGGAATCATCTGAAGGCTGGTCTCACGTGTCTGGCAGTGGATGCGGGCTACTGTGGGAACATCCGCATGTGGCCTCCCCATGTGGTCCAGGCTTCCTCACAACATGGCGGCTGAATTCCAAGCATAAGTGCTCCGAGACCAAAGAAGCCAGATGGACTGCCTACTGCTTTTGTATTCTAATCTAGGAAGTCGAGCGGTGTCATTTCTTGCTTTCCTTTTATGGGTTGAGCCAGTCACAAAGGTCCGTTCATGCTTAAGTGTAGGGAACACGGCCCCCATCTCTTTTGAAAGGAATATTAATGTCATATAGCAAGAAGAGCATATGTTAGTGCCACCATCTTTAGAACATACTGTCTGCCCCACATTGTTTGTTTTTTGATTTTCTTACTCATCTATTTTTCAGATTCCAAAAGTAATGTGCTCATTGTAAGAAAAAATATCTCATTAAAAATCCAGAATTTGTCAGGGCGCTGGGTGGCTCAGTCAGTTAAGCCTCTGACTTCGGCTCAGGTCTTGATCTCAGGTCCTGGGATCGAGCCCTGTGCCGGCTCCCTACTCAGATGGGAGTTTGCTTCTCCCTCTCCCTTTGCCCTTACTCCTGCTTGTGCTCTCTTTCTTTCAAATAAATAATCTTTTTCAAAAATCCTGAATTTGTACACCTAGAAAGTAGATTTCTCTCCCATTTTACCCACTATCTCAATCCCACTCCCTAGAGATAGCCACTGTTAACAGATTGATGTGTATTTTTCCATACTAATTACATACATATACACACTGCTTTATAAAAAATAACTATACACATTATTCTGCAACTTGCTGTTTTTACTTATGTGATGAACAGAGTTTCATATTCGTACATATAAAGACACCTAATTCTTTTTAATGCTGGCTGTCATAGCATTGCTGTACCATAACTTATTTAATCAATCTTCTATTAATGGACATTTGGGTTCAAATTTTTTTTAACTATTACAGATTAATGATGCAGTGAACATCCTTATACTAGGTCAGATAGGGTTGTATCTTAAAAATCTAATTGTTCTTTTCAAAGGATATGCAGGGGGGCGCCTGGGGGCTCAGTCGTTAAGCGTCTGCCTTCGGCTCAGGTCACGATCCCAGGGTCCTGGGATCAAGCCCCTTGTTGGGCTCCCTGCTCCGCGGGAAGCCTGCTTCTCCCTCTCCCACTCCCCCTACTTGTGTTCCCTCTCTCGCTGTGTCTCTCTCTGTCAAATAAATAAATAAAAATCTTAAACAACAACAAAAGATATGCAGGATACTGTTTTTCAATACAACAAAAGTGCATTTTCTTTTAAAGTACCATTGTTATGAAGTCAATTTACATTAAGCAAGATACACTTTTTTTTTTCTTTGAAAATGGATGGGTTTCTCTTGCTTTAACACGAGGAAAAGAAAAAACATCTGTTCTTAGGTCTGAAAATGCTTATAAGCATTGAAGGGAACTTCTCATTTATTTAAAAAGTAATGAGTGACAGAGAATAGGTGGTTAAGAACAGTGGTGTGGATTTCTTTTTCTAATGTTTTTAACTCAGGCTGTTAAATGGAATTGAATGTGGATTCTTCAAAGTTCACACAGACACTTAGAGGATGGTTCATCAGAAGATGATGACAAACAGGAAACTAACTGGGGGGCAAAAAAAAAAGTGTCATGTGTAAATCCCAAAGTGAATAATAAAAAATAATAAAGATGCATGGATATATAGTCTATTGCAATAATCTGACAGTGTCATCCTGCCCACCTATCCATCCTTTGTTTACAGCCGGCTAATGTGTAATTTATTCTGGAGTCTTTCCTCTTGCAGAGAAATGTCTTTGCACGTTATTAATTAAAAAACGTCTTTGCTGGGAATGAAGTTCTGACCCGTTCTACAACATGAATGAACCTTGAGGACATACTTAGTGAAATAAGCCAGGCGCAGAAGGACAAATATTGTGTGATTCCGCTTCTATGAAATATCTTGAAGAAGCAAATGCATAGAGACAGAAAGTAGATTAAAGGTTATCACGGGCTGGGGAAGGAGGGGAGCGGGGAGTTACTGCTTAATGGGTGTGGAGGTTCTGTTTGGGATGATGAAAAAGATAGCAGTCATGGTTGCACAACAAAGTGAAGGTAATGTCACTGAATTGTACATTTAAAAATGGCTAAAATGGCACATTTTATGTGATATGTCTTTCCATACCAAAAAAACCTTTACTGGAGCAGGAGATGCTGGGGCTCTGTCAGTGTTCCATGGCTTTGCCTTCCCTTTTGTTTTTAAAAGAACAACCTCTATTTTTAGGGATTTTCACACAAAGGCTCATGTGGGTGTGGGAAGTACTCCCAGCTGCCCTCCTGTTTTCAGAAGCCCACATGGAAGCCTAGCAAGTTATTTAAGGATTAGGATGTATGCCAGATTGGAAATGGAGATAATTTAATCTCTCTGTATGTTAATTCAGTTTTTTTTTTTTTTTTTTTTTTCTGCAATCTGGGGCCCTGGAAATCTGACTTCGATCCCCAGGGAAAGCCAGTTCTGAGTCTTGCTGAAGGTGGTGAGGGCAAAAGAATTCCACTTTCTTCGAGTCGGAGGGCCACCTGGTGGGGTAGCCAGCCACACTTGGGGATCCAGAGCAGGCGCAGTCTCCTCTCCCGCCCCAGGCTTCTGCACCCGCCCCAGGGGCCACGGGGCCAGTGTGGGAGTTGCGGCTTTCTGGCTCCCCAGCCTTTCTCACTCTTGGCTGCAGGGCTGGACGACTATTCTTTAGACCTGCAGTGGGTAGGCTGGCCTCCTGTCCTATTTCTCAAGGCTGGGCACATCAGCTGGTGGCATTGAATGGGCCGAGGGCTGCAGAGGCAGTGGCTGGTCAAGTCTGGGGGCCGGTGGAGCCCCCCCCTTCCCCCCCCTCCCCCGGTAACCCGGCCGGGCGTCCAGATTCCCGTCCTCTCCTCCCGGGCCTGGCAGCTCTCTCGGGGAGCTCGGAGCCCTCCTGGGCGGCGCTAGGTGTGTGGACCCGACCCTGGGTGGGGTGGGAATCTCTGCAGCCCCTCCCTCTCCACCTGGCCCCGAGGGCCGCGCTGTGCAGACGTGGCTGGAGCGACCGAGCCCGGGTGGGACCCGCCTCTCCGGCGGGACAGCTGGGACCCGCGCAGCGCACACCTGGTCAGCCACGTGGCGACGGGGCGGGGACAGGGCGGGCCCAGCACTAGGAGCTCCCAGGCCCTGGATCAGGTGAGGGTGGATGGGGCTGGTGGGTGGGGAGTGCACGAGGTGGTCCTGCGGACGACTTCTCTCTCCCGGGGAGCACTGTCCTGTAGTCCGGGGACCAGGCGTCGCCACCTGCTCAGGTAATCCCCGCCTCTCCCCGGCCAACGTCACCTGGTGCGCGTGTGCACCTGCGCGTCTGTGCTCGGGGACTCGGACACGCGCGCGTCTCCCGCCCGGCCCAGAAGAGGGCTGGTGGGTTCTCCCCAGGGTCCGGAGGGCCGGGTGTGGGCTGCTCCATCTGGGGTTCGCCGAAGTGTGGGGGCTGACCGAGACGTGAGAGGGTCAGGGCTCTGGGTCCCGAACCTGGGGGTCCTTTTCCGCAGACCAAGAGCCGGAGCTGCGGGGGTCGTGCCATGCCCAGCGCGCTTCCCCCAGGGCCCGCTGGTCTGCGCGTGGGCGGCAGGTGGTGAGGCGCCGGGACCTTTCCGGGTCCCCCTCGCACGCTGCTCGTCTCCGCAACCCGCCAAATGCTTGCAGTCTCCCTGCTCCCCAGCCCACCACCCTTTTCCTCAGAATGCTCTTGGGGCGCTTTCCCTTCCTCCCTTCGCTGGCTGCTGTCATTGGTCATGTTCTTCTCACATGACAGACTCTGCCCCCATACCTCCCCTCACTCTCCCTTTCCTCCTCTTTCCAATATGTCAAGAGCCCTGTCTCTGTCCCATCCCTATGCTGGGGAAGGGGGCACACCAGTGGCGCACAAGGTCCCTGCCCCAAGGAAAGCTGGCTCTGATGCCAAGGGCAGACTGCTCCTCTGAGGAGAACCAAGCCTTGATAATGATGCTCAGTCCTCTTTTTCTTTACCTACCCTTTCTGGCCCTGCTCCAGAGGGGACCCCCAAGAGAACTTCCTAAACTCCCCTTCTCCCCCTCTGCTCCTGGTCCAATCGACATCACTCACCACCTGCAACCAGTTCTAGTGAGCCAGTGATGTCTGTGCTGTGGACAGAGGGGCTCACGAGCATGGGAGAGGAGTGTCCAACTGTGTCCTCAAGGACTGCGCAGCCTGGTGGCTGGCTCTGACCCCCATACTGAAGCCGCTCGGGGAGGGCAGTGCTGGGGGCAGCTGTGGCTGGAGGACAGCAAGGTTTGAGCACAGGGAGCTTCTGAAGGGTGTGCGGGATATAGTTGAGTACCAAAGAGGAAAGGGCTATTTCCACATGGGGTAGAACAAGGTCCCTTCCTCAGGCAGGGCTGTATCTGGTGTATACAGGAAGGATGCACCATAAGGACAGAGGGAAGAGGAGCCAGCCTGACCAAGGATGGTGTTTACCTTCCAGAGGGGTCTCCCCACCCAGACTGCCAGGACCCCATTTCCAGGAGAACGGCCCAGATGTCTCAAGTGCAGGAACTCTTCCATGAGGCCGCCCAGCAGGTAGGCTTGCGTGGTGTGGGGGTCTGAGAGGGAACGAGGGGTCACCAGACAGGAAGCTGAATGGAAACATTACAGTACCCTATTTTAAAAG
The DNA here is from genome assembly GCF_009762305.2 of Zalophus californianus. Taxonomy (NCBI): domain Eukaryota; kingdom Metazoa; phylum Chordata; class Mammalia; order Carnivora; family Otariidae; genus Zalophus; species Zalophus californianus. The sequence goes on from NC_045595.1 coordinate 147,124,923, forward strand.
TAATTATCTCAGAAGTTTATTTTGGTATTCTGACTTAAGAAAATATTATGGCCAACTGTTAACCAGCTGTGTGTGGAAAATTTTTGGTATTTTTTGTAGTGGATTTTGAATCCTGGGCATCCCTCCCTGCCCCATGGAGGTTTTCCATGAAAACCTCCTCGAGTGAGGACTCGCATAATATAAACTCCTTTTCCTATTGAATCAAAGCAGTGTAAGAAGGTAAATTTATTTCTAAATAACTCATATATGCTGAAGCCAAGTGTGATGTAGGAGAGATGTTAGAGTTTGAAGCCGACGGCCAAGAAAGAATTCCTGAGACGTCTTTGGTGCAGAAAGGTGGTTTTATTAAAGCTGGGGGACAGGACCTGCGGGCAGAAAGAGCTGCACCAGGACCATGAGGAGTGGCCCGTTATATACTTTCAAGTTGGGACGGGGTTAGGGATAGTCTCTAAGGAATTTGGAAGCAAGGTTTCCAGGACCTTGAGGGGGCTAGCTATTATTGGGCAAGGAAAAGGTCATTTATTACCGTCTAATAAAACCTTAGTCATGAGACCCTTCAGATGTATATCCACCAGTAGGCCATATGCTTGGGGGCAGGGGAGGTGTTGATTGCCAACATGTATCTTGGGGGGTTTAGGAATAAAGGAAATTTCTAAAGGAATTTTTATATGTTAAAATAGACTTACAGGATTCTGCGGGGCGGGGGTGGGGTGGGGGGCAGCTAGAATCATCTTTTGCCCTTAGCAACGTATTAACATTGAGGCAGTTGAGTCCCTAGAGGAATGTCACTCTGCCTGTTTCAAGGACTTGTCAGTAGGCTGTAGGTAGTAACGAAATTTAATAATTTTTCTTCTGCCTTGGTTTTCCACATCAAAATGGATTTCTGGATTTCCTCATGGCTGCAGGTTCTTCTTTTTTCTTTCCTCCTTCCCCTGTTGACCATTAGATATAGTAAATATTCAACATAGCTATGGAGTTGAAGTGGCTCTCTGCAGAAATACAGTGAATCCCTTAAAAAGTAAAAAGCTGTGCTTTGGCATTTATCAGGAAACTACCTGCACCAGTCTTTGCTGTTGAAGGATCACTCAGCCTTGAAGTTTTCACTGTCCTTCGATTTCTCTCATACTTTGTAGAAAAGGGCAGGGAGGTTTCTGGCATAAAGGGAGGAACAAGCCTGCCGAGAGGGGAGAAAATCAACTCAAGGCCTCACACATTTGCCAGAGAGCAGACTCCAGAACCTGGGTGTCCTGAGCCAAAGGGCAGAGGCTGGTGAGGCAGATGGGGTTCTAAGTTGGTGGGGGAATCCAAACTGGCTGGTCACCCGCTCTTCAAGTTTACAGGTACATGGGAAAAATGCAGCATGGTGGCTGGCAGGTGGGCGACTACCCAGCACAAGGTACTGCCCCTCTTCTCCCAGGCAGGCCCTGGGCTGTAGCCCCTGCACCCTCGTACTCAGCTCCTTATACCCAGCCCTGGAAGTTTCCATGCTGCTGAGAAGTAAGGGACTGGAGACTTGGCATATCTCCTCAAAGATGTTTCAGAATGCCTGCCCAGAGTTGTTTGTTCTTAGTGTGGCCGAGGACCTGTAGAGAGACCTTGGTTAATCAGGGTTCTTCCCTTTTAGTGAGCTTGCCCATCTTCTTACCATACTTGCCATGTGTTTTCTTTGGATATGTAAGACTGTACCTGAGTGTTTACACACTTGACATGTTATTTGTGGACCACTTCTGGAATAGTGGCTGCTGTGATAGGGCATGAAAAAGATACCCAGATGGAAAACATGAGGCTCTTGTCCCCAGGGAGTCCAAAAAAAGAGATGAGTTAGACATTCTTGGTTCCCTCTGTGAGAGGGATCTGTGGAGGCTCAGCTGCAACCCTCTCTCACCTGTTAAAAACTTTCAGTGGCTCCCTGTGTCTACCACCTAGAGTTCAACTCCTTAGCGTAGGCTCTGCGCAGGCTGATCCTGCAGGAGTTTCAAGCCTGCATCCTCTCTGTGCTCCACAGTCCAGACAGAGGCCACCACTGTCCGGGCGTTGTGCTTGTGTCTTTCCACCTCCCGTGGTCCTTGCTGATACTTCTCACTCAACTGATTGGTCACTGGAACCCTCCAAGTACCGAAGGCAGTGCCTGGCATTTAAGTGGATGATGACTGTTAGTTGACTAACCAAATCCACAAGCAATAGGTAGCCAAATGCAAGTTCAGTTACCATAAGAGAGGCTTGCTTTTAAAACTGTGGTGGATGCAAGGCCTCTGTATCACCTCTCTCTCCAAACACTGAGGGGCTGGACAGTGTTCAGTGTGAAGGCCTTTGGTGTTCACTACCTACACACATTTGAAATCTATCCCTTTCCTCTGTCACCCTGCATTCTCTTGTCCAGGGCACCATTGCTGGATTGGGTGATTCATACCCTCCTAACTTCTTTTTTTTTTTTTTAATTTAATTTTTTAAAAGATTTTATTTATTTATTTGAGAGAGAGAGAGAAAGCACGGGCAGGGGGAGGAGCAGGGGGAGGGGGAATGGGGGAAGGGGACAAGCAGACTCCCAGCTGAGCAGGGAGCCAGATGAGGGGCTCAATCCCAGGACCCTGAGGTCATGACCTCAAGTCAGACGCTTAACTGACTGAGCCACCCAGGTGCCCCCACCCTCCTGACTTCTTTCTCCACATAGCTACTTAAATGATCCTTTACTAAAGCGTGAATCTGTGCATTCGACTCCTTTGCTTAAAGCCTTTCCATGGCTTCTCACTGCCTTCAGAATTCAGCTCAAACTCCTTATCTTGGCCCCCAAGGCCTCCTGTGATCTGACTCAGCTCCCCCTGCTCGAGCTGCATGCTCTTCCCCGCCACACTTAACTGTGTGCCATGGAAACGAGCTGTTTCTCTCCTATCTCCCTGAAGGCTGTGAACTCCTTATCCATTGTCGTGTCCTCAATACCTGCCATTAGTGCTCAGCATCTAGAAGGTGCTCAGTTAGTGCTGGTTTTATTTAACGGAGCTCAGTGGGCTGCCATTTGCATTATGTGCTGAAGTATCAGTGGAAACAGAGCATATACTTGGTGAACCTAGGAAACATGTCCCAGGCTGAGCGGAGTGCACTTACTACGTAATGAGCATTTAATGTTGCCTCACCTCACTTCATCTGCACAACTACATTCTGGAGGAAATAGGATGGTTTGGGTTGGACAGATGAAAAAAACAGAGCCAAGCCAGGTGTGCTTGTTGCCAAGGCCCCAGCTTTAATCCTTTCTGCTCTTTGCTTCCGGCCCCGGTGGTAAGAGCAGGGCCACCCAGATAGTAAATCAGAGGCCTGTGTGGAGAACAGATAGCAGGTTGGGTAACTAACATGTGTGAAGCTGACCTCTGGGAGTGGCTGGCCCTCCAGAAGTTTCCTACGAACCTTCTACCTTTACTCTAGCCTCAGGAGTCAGGAATTCTGCTAGGAGCTTTGGAGCTTGGAGTACACAGGAATAAGGCAGCCCCATGCCAAATCCTTCAGTTTAGATCTGCTCTTCTCTTGGTCACCGTGACCAGAAAGTAGCTCTCAAGAACTTTGGCTGGAGTAGGGATGCTTGTGAGTAAGGTGGAGAGGTGAATGGATGGGTTCTTGGTTCCGCTTTAATTGTCTCGAGACCAGAGGGAGTAGCTCTGTGTGTGTGTTGATCAGTACTAAGTGGGCCCAGCTGAGAAGAGGCTGTAGATCAGGTTAATAGTGTGGTGGTCAAGGGTACTGACTCTAACATTTTGTGACCTTGGACAAGTTATTTAACTTAGGTAAGCCTCTGTTTCCTCACCTTTAAGATGGCTGCAATAATAAAACATACCCTAGGGAGTTACAAAGATTAAAGGAGATAATTCGTGCTCACCCTCTCTCTCTCTAAATAAATAAAAATAAAATCTTAAAGAGATAATTCATGTAAATATTCAGTGTAGTGCTTGGTTCATAGTAAGAAGCCAGTAAATGTTGGCTAATAATAAAACTAAGGTAAGGAGTACGTATTTGTTCCATATTGTAGTAAAATAAAATAAGTAATCAGAAGGTTCAGTGGGGGAATGGATGCAGGACCTAAGTCAGACAAAGTCAGCCAAGACCTAGGTCCCAAATCCAGGGTGACCTAAGTCAGCCAAGACCTAAGTCCCAAATCCAGGATTATTCTAGTGGCTGAAGCCAGAATGTGGGACCTTGTCCAGGACAACCTGCTGGGTGGGTGTCCACTGAGGAGGACGGGACACTTTCTAGACCTAGATGGGTGCAGAGTGGCTTGAGAATGTGTGTGTGCACGCGCATGCGCGTGCCCCTGTGTGTGTGTGTGTGTGTGTGTGTGTGTGTGTGTGTGTGTGTGTGTGTGTGTGTTTGAGAACCTGATGAGACTCTGGCAGGAACAAGTCTTGTTTTGGGACCCTCTGTCCTCGGGCATTTCACTAACGTGAGGTGTGGTTTGGCAGTGGACTTGAACCTGAGAGGCTGGGTTCCAAAATCTGACTTTGCCACTGGATGTGCTGGGTCCTTGGGCAAGTTATTCAGGGATCCCTGTCTGCTTCCACAACTGTGAGCTGGGGAGGGAGCACCTGATTTTCAGGCTTTTATGCCATATGGGGAAGGATCTAGCCCGGAGCCTGTCACATGGCGGAGCCGTAAATACTGTGTGTGTTTAGTGGCTGGATGAGGCAGATTTCACACTGAAGCCCCGTAGAGCATACTGTTTGTGAAGCATGGGCCTGGGAAGCTAAGGTGCTGCTGGAGCCAGAGGGAGGGCGATGGAAGGCTAACAGCCTTACATCTCATGCTTGTCTCCGCCAGTCCTTGGACAGAGAGGACTGTGGTGGCGATATGGTGTGTTGGGAAGATTAAGTGGGCAGGAGAAAGCATGTAGCCTGCAGGGAGAGATGGCAAGTCGACATGCTGGGTGAGGTCTGATGTCCAGCAAGACCAAGTGCTTTTAGCATTGAGAATAGTGAGGAAATTCAGCTCAGCCTACCAGGTATTTACTGAGTGCATATGATTGTTGGGATCTCCAATAATATCTATTGCTGGAGATCTTAAAACTGAGATATCGGGGCGCCTGGGTGGCTCAGTCAACTGACTGAGCAGCTGCCTTCGGCTCAGGTCATGATCCCAGGGTCCTGGGATCGAGCCCCATGTCAGGCTCCCTACTCAGCGGGGAGCCTGCTTCTCCCTCTCCCTCTGCAACTCCCTCTGCTTGTACACTCTCTCTCTGTCAAATAAATAAATAAAATCTTTAAAAATAAAAAAAATAAAACCTAAAAAAAACAAACAAACAAACCTGAAATCTCATAATTACTCTGGAATAAAGAATGTCTCTAACTAATCTGAGGGTTCTTGTCTTCCTTCTCCCAGGGTTGGATGGTCTCCAGAGAAACCTAAAGGGAACCTGGGTTATGCAATGGGATGTAAACAAGTCACCCAAAGCTGCAGATTAGCTAGTATGAGTGACATTTATTCTTTCTTCCCCATCCAGCCTTCTTCCAGAAACTTAGCTCCTGCAGGAGTAAGTCCATGAGGACCCCTTTCTAGGAAATCTGGGTGCTAATGTCTGGCTGGCCTGAGCTAATCACGTGGAAAAGAGCCCGAAGCAGACCCAGGAAGTTGGTGCTCCAATAGAGCCGTGGCAGCTGGCCTGAGTGTGGGAGGAGGTGCTCCCAGGCTGGTTTCGGGGGGGGGGTGGTGCCACGGCTGACCTGAATGGGCCCCAGCATTGCCTGACTCCCTTGCCCCCCCTTTCCCTTCTCTGTCCTCTCATCCTTTGCTCTCTTTCTCAGTTCAGTGGCTTCCCTAGGTTAGCTTAGGATGGTAGGAGTAAAGAAGAGAGTCTGGTCAAGTGTGGGACACTGGTGAGCAGGGAGGTAGCACCAGCATGGGAGGCAGAAGGGCCCGGAGGAACCTGTGGCCCAGCCGCCTTGTTCAGCAGGTCTAGAAACAAGGCCAGAGGTGTTGAATGGCCTGTCCGAGGACACGTGTGAAGAGGGGCAGAGATAGGCTGGATCCACAAGTGCTGATGGTAGTACAGCTCTGGACTGAGCTTAATGTGTCCTGTCTTCTAGGTTATAATATTATTTTGAGCCCTGGCATCAGGCTTCATTGCCAAAGCTTTGCCCTTGTTTTCTGCGCCCCCATTAGCCAGTGTACAGTTAAGTACTGACTTTGCCATGCATTTGCCAGGCCTGGTTTGGAATCTTTAAAAGCCAATATGCAAAATGAGCCTTAGTGGCCACATGGGAGGTTATAGGGTATTGCTTTATTAGTATGTAGAGAAATGAATATAGCTGAGGAGAAAGGAAAAGGGAACTTCAGACAAAACCACCCTGGGGCGCCTGGGGAGCTCCGTCGGTTAAGCGTCTGCCTTGGGCTCAGGTCATGATGCCAGGGTCCTGGGATGGAGCCCCATGTCGTCAGGCTCCCTGCTTAGTGGGAAGTCTCCTTGTCCCTCTCCCCCGTCTGCCCCGACCCCCCACTTGTGTGCTCTCTTCCTCAAATAAATAATAAATAAAATCTTTTTTTTTAAGAAACAGTGGTTTATTTTTCTAATGAAATTACCAAGCTGCTGAATCTTAAGGCCTCAACAAATGTTGCATCTTATTATTTTCATTGAACAATAAGACCTCCTATTTTGATTATTCTCGGTAAATAGCAATTTTGTTTCTCCAGTTGTTTCCATTTGCCAAAGTTATGACAGACAGTTTAATATGGGGGCTACTGCTTTCAGGGGATTCTATCAGATGAATCCTCATTTCCATCACAACAGCTGCTGGCAATCTTTCATCAAAAGTCTATCCATTAGGACTTTTCTATCGTGGTTGGCCAAGAAGTCCTGCTTTGGCTGCCAGGGCTTCATTCTGCTGAATATGATATTCCTGAAATCTCATGGATATTCTTTGTGTCATTTTTAAATATTTCTGTAAGCAACGTTTGGAACAGGTGGTCTCTTCAGGTTTTACTTCTCTTGTTGTAAAGTCTTTAACGCAATCCAAAAAGCAGGTTTCTATAAGTTTATTGTAGGTTCCAAGAAATTCCTTAAACTGTTTTATCTGATCAGATTCTGGTATTTGTGCAGCCATATTCTATTGGTATGTTTATTAGTCACCTTTTCTGATGCATGAGTTTCCTTTTGTTCCGGAAAATTAGTTGTCCAACCTTTGCTTGAATGTTTCCAATGACTGATTTCTTACTTGAGCACAGGCTCTCGCATCCAACACCAGTGCGAGGCTGGGGGGCTGCGCTGCCAGTCAAGTCTAGGGGTGGAGGGTCTGGGTCCAATAATAGATAAAATCTTAAAAAAAAAAAAAAAAGACAAAACCACCCTGTTAGCACCTCCTTTTACAGATAAGGAAACTGAGGTCCGGAATGGTTGGATGGAAGAGAAGGGCTCACATCAGAGGTCCCTGGACCATGACCGTCCTTGCCCTCCCAGTTTTTCTAGAGTATGAAGCTTGTCCGATTTTAGAGATTGTCTTTCGTTAAAAGATACACATTACAAATACAAAATTAGGTATAATCTTTGGAAGGGACTCCATGCAAGTGAAGGGTCTTGAAGCTTCAGTTGGTAGCTTCACTGCCAAGCCACCAATGGTACCTGGACAGAACCAACTTTTGGAGATGGCAGAAGAAAAGAGGCTTATGGTCCTGGAATCTGGGAGAGAAGAAGGGACAGAGCTGAGTCTAAGGTTTTCATGTGGACACTGTCACCCTTCCTGCTCTCTCCTCTTTGTTGTTCTCCCTTTCCATTTTATAGCCCTGTTTGCAACTCCCAAAATGACAATTGAGCCAAAAATGCTGCCCATTTGTAAAAAGGGGAATGGAGACATTTTATGAATGAAGGTGCCCTAGAAACTGGAATGGAAGTGATTCTTCACTGAAATGAATTAAGTGGGATCCTGTCTCATTTGTATCCATCGGATCTTCATTTATGGAGAGGATTGCATGATGACACGAAGAGGTCAATGACATTGAAGAAAGTTGCTATCATTTCCCAGAAAAAGGGGGGTGGGGATCCCATGCCACACATGACCACAGGGAAAGCATCAAGTTATGGTCAGGAGGGAGAAGCAGGAGCAAGAGGGAAAGCCTGATCCACAGCTTTATGGGGCTTTCCGTGGGAAAAACAGGGCAAGGGAGTTTAGGATTGGCTCATTGGAATAGTTCTGGTGGGCTTTGGGCTATAGCTCTGTTCTCTAGTTGCCTAGTGCCTGGCCCTGGGACAGTTTAGACAAGGGAAACATTAGCTTGGTGTGTGAGGGTTAGATAAAAAGGGGTGATTTGGGGGACAGATTCAGAATTAGTTGGTTTACATATGAAAAGTATGCTCCTGGCCAGCCCTCTGCTATCTCTAAGAATTGTTAACCCTGGGGTGGGGGGGTGTCAGTCTTTCTTCAGCACACAAGATTTTTTAAGATGTTAAAATAGCGTAAGATATAGAAAAGAAAAATGATTAATACATTCTGCCTAGCTGTGAATGGATTGACTAGAAGACTTTAAAACTTCTTACTGCCTTAGGGTGCTTTTTATCCATGGCCAGACACAAAAAATACAGTCCTTGCCATCTTTTAATAAATAGATTGGGGCTTGCAAGGAGAATCCGCTGAAGCACTATTCTTGTAATTTGAGGAAGGTGCCACTAGGTGGTGCTTACACCCTGCTCTGGCCTGATTGAACGTCTTGACTTCCTATGGGGTGGGTATTTTTCCATTCATTTTAACCTTTCTCTGACCAAAATGTATCTCACCGGGATAACAATTTAAACACTAGATAGTTCTATATTCACAGAACAATATTAAATAATTGTAGTAAGATTTAAAGAAATACATATACCCAAGCATAATTCATTATCTTTTTGCTCTTCAATCATTATCAAGTATAAGTGAATCTGATTCTTAAATTTTTTTTTCTTTGTGAGTTTCAATACCTAATCAAAGGACTATGGTGATTGTAGTGATGGTGGTGTGCTTTAGAATAGTTTGGCAAAAGTCTTCAATAGGAAAAGCCATGTGTTTCCACTTCTCAGGAGAAAGGTCCTATTTACATTTCCTTTGTTTTTATTTTGTTGTGTGAATGTTTTCTTCTTCAAAGACATAAAGAAAGATAAAAGATAGTGGTGTAAAAAGCCCTGGTCTGTGTAAAACAAATCTGCTGTGTTCTTTTCCTAAACAGTCCCTGGGGGCAGTTGTAGGACTCAGGTGCTTTCTGATGAACTGGAAGGTGGTGGTGGCCTACCAGCCCTCACTAGTTACATTTGGTGCAGATGAGAAATTTGCTCTAACATGAATTCCAGTGTTTATAGAATTTAACTTAAAGCAGAAAGCCACAACTCAGTAACTTTCCCTGTTTATTTTAAGCAGTTATCAGTCAAGAGCAATACAAAGCAAAACCAAATTTTAATTTCTCTAAAAGATACACAGATTTTAAGAACAGACATTAATTTTACGAAAGGCTTCACTCTCTTTAAGTATCCCGTCCATCCAACACATTTAAACTGTGATCAAAACCACGGGCTTCTCCTGGCACTGCAAAAAATGAAGTTGAGTTAAAAACAGGATTCCTAACTCTAGGTCAGCACAAAAACCCATTCTATTTTCATTTATTTATTTTTTAAAAGATTTTATTTATTCATTTTAGACACAGAGATACAGAGAGAGAGAGCATGAACATGCGAGAAGCAGAGGGAGAGGGAGAAGCAGACTCCCTGCCGAGCCAGGAGCACAATGTAGGGCTTATCCCAGGACCCTGGGATCATGACCTGAGCCGAAGGCAGGCGTTTAGCCATCTGAGCCACCCAGGCGCCCCAGCCCATTCTACTTTAAAAATATTTCTAATAATTGTTAATTGTTTCTTTACATAAAAAATAAGTTAGTATTTTTATCACAGAGGTACTCCATGCAGTAAAAAACAATTCAAACAATTGAGAATGGTATAAAATTTAAAGCCTTCACCCACACTTTCCATAGATACTCACTGCTTATGATTTCTGGTTTTCATTTCCTTTAAGTCATATATTTGTACCTCAATTTCTTGACCAAGTTATCCATGTATTAGTCATTTACTTATTGCTTCCTGAGCTGAAAAAAAGAAGACATTGGCACATTTACTCTTCTAACCATTTCCCTCATTTCGTTTCTCATTTTTTGTTGGTTGGATTATTATTTTTACTTTGTTGAGGTTTATAAAATTTATATCTTTTTCTGTAATTATAATGAACATTTCCACATTTGTAATGGTTATAAAAATTTAAAACCTAGAAATAGCATTTATAACAGTGAGGTGTGTGTGTTTAACTGAATCACCAAGTGATGTTTTTGGACTCGTGGAGACGAAAACATCATATTAAGTTATTAAAGCTTTGCTGCTTGAGCAACAGGGTCTTCATTTCTTTCATGGTTCCTTTCTTTCTTCTGGCTCTTGTGTGGCTACAGCTGTTTCTTTCTTTCTTTTTCTTTTAAGATTTTATTTATTTGAGAGAGAGAGAGAGAGGAGAGAGTGCATGAGGGGGGATGCAGAAGGAGAGGGAGAAGCAGGCTCCCCGCTGAACAGGGAGCTTCAAGGAACTAATGCAGGGCTCATCCCAAGACCCTAAGATCATGACCTGAGCCGAAGGCAGCCGCTTAACCAACTGAACCCCCCAGGTGCCTCAACTATAGCTGTTTCTTATGTCGCATGTCCCCCTGTTTTGTGATTCTCATCTTTTGGGTGACAGTAATTTTTTTCACTTATGGACCGGTGGTAGTAAATTACTCTTGCCTTGTCTGACTGTAGAACTGTGGGAGGCCAAATTTTTGTCATGTATTCAAAAACAGTACTTCACAACAGATTGAATGCAAAAGTAGATAGGTGGATCCAGCTGTCTCCTATCAGACCACACATTAGCATGATCTGCAAAATGTATCACAAGGCCTCTTTTTATTAAATGTTTTTGTTTTGGACAGTAGTTATTTTTCCTGAGAACAGGGCATTTATTTGAACAGATAATGAGGTTATTACTGTGATATTTGAGTGATTAATATTTAAAAGTAGCTCCCTTTAAATTTCTGATATGGCAAATATTGATAGATATAACACACACAAACAAAAGCTCTTTGGGGTCCTCAATGATGAGAAACAAAGGCAAAAGAAAAAATTAAATTTCCTTGCTGCCTACAGCCTATTGATAAGTCCTTGAAACAGACAGAGTGACCTTCCTCTAGGAACTCAACTGCCTCGATGTTAATACTTTGCTGAGAGCAGAAGGCAGTCTTAGCTTAACATTATCCTGACCTCCGGGATCCTGTAAGTCTACTTTAACATATAACAATTCCTTTGGAAACTAACTTTATCTCTAGCCCCTCAAGATACATGTTAGCAGTCATCCTCCAAGCACACCGTGGCCCACTAATACACATCTGAAGGGTTTCATGACTAAGGTTTTACTAGACAGTGATAAATGACTTTTCCTTTTTTCTTTTTAAGATTTTATTTATTTGAGAGAGAGAGAGAGCACAAGCAAGGAGAGGGGGAGAGGGACAGGGAGAAGTAGACTCCCCGCTGAGCAGGGCGCCTGATGCCTGGCCCGATCCCAGGACCCTGGGATCATGACCTGAGCTGAAGGCAGATGCTTAACCCAATAAATGACTTTTCCTAACAATAGCTAACCCCATCAAGGTCCTGGGAACCTTACTTCTAAATTCCTTAGAGACTTAACACTACCCCTAACTCCCTCCCACCTTGAAAGTATATAATTGCCTCACACCCCAGTGCAGCTCTTTCTGCCCATGGGCTCTGTCCCTGTGCTCTCATAAAACCATTTTTTGCACTGAAGACATCTCAAGAATTCTTCCTTGACATTCACTCCAAACCCCAGCATTTCCATATCACTCAATAATTTTTAAGAATGTAAAGGGGCCTTGAGACCAGGAAGTTTGAGAACAGGTGCTCTAGGGATTAAGTGCACATTTCAAACTTTTCACAGTTTATTTAGCATTAATACTGTACCACGTCCATGTACGATGTAGAAACTGAGCAACCCCAGAGGCCCATTTACCATCCCGCTCTTTGGTGCTCTAAGTGCCCTATATGTTACTTCCACACACATGAAAAAGCCTTCAAGATAACATTTTGCCCAGTGGATGCCCTGCCCATGGCCACACCCTGGGTTAGCTAGCTGGCTCTGAACTTGGACATTCTCAGGTTCCTTAGAAGACCACTCTTCAATACGGACATTAGTACGATGTCGGACCTAGAGTTCAGAATCATGACTTTAAAGATACGAGCTGGGCTTGAAAAAAGCGTGGAAGTTTTTAGAGAAACCCTTTCTGGAGAAATAAAAGAACTAAAATCTAACCAAGTCGAAATCAAAAAGGCTATTGATGAGGTGCAATCAAAAATGGGGGCACTAACTGCTAGGATAAATGAGGCAGAAGAGAGAATCAGCGATATAGAAGACCAAATGATGGAAAATAAAGAGTCTGAGAAAAAGAGAGAGAAACAACTACAGGATCACGAGGGCAGAATTCGAGAGATAAGTGATACGATAAGACGAAACAACATTAGAATAATTGGGATCCCAGAAGAAGAAGAGAGAGAGAGGGGGGCAGAAGGTATATTGGAGCAAATAATAGCAGAGAACTTCCCTAATGTGAGGAAGGAAACAGGCATCAAAATCCAGGAGGCACAGAGAACCCCTCTCAAAATCAATAATAATAGGTCAACACCCCGACATCTAATAGTAAAACTTACGAGTCTCAGAGACAAAGAGAAAATCCTGAAAGCAGCTCGGGAGAAGAGATATGTAACCTACAATGGTAGAAACATTAGATTGGCAACAGACCTATCCACAGAGACCTGGCAGGCCAGAAAGGACTGGCAAGATATCTTCAGAGCACTAAATGAGAAAAATATGCAGCCAAGAATACTATATCCAGCTAGGCTGTCATTGAAAATAGAAGGAGAGATAAAAAGCTTCCAGAACAAACAAAAACTAAAGGAATTTGCAAACACGAAACCAGCCCTCCAAGAAATATTGAAAGGGGTCCTCTAAGCAAAGAGAGAGCCTAAAAGCAGCAAAGATCAGAAAGGAACACAGACAACATACAGTAACAGTCACCTTACAGGCAATACAATGGCACTAAATTCATACCTTTCAATAGTTACCCTGAATGTAAATGGGCTAAATGCCCCAATCAAAAGACACAGGCTATCAGATTGGATTAAAAAACAAGACCCATCAATATGCTGTCTGCAAGAGACTCATTTTAGACCCAAAGACACCCCCAGATTGAAAGTGAGGGGGTGGAAAACCATTTACCATGCTAATGGACACCAAAAGAAAGCTGGGGTGGCAATCCTTATATCAGACAAACTAGATTTTAAACCAAAGACTGTAATAAGAGATGAGGAAGGACACTATATCCTACTTAAAGGGTCTATCCAACAAGAAGATCTAACAATTGTAAATATCTATGCCCCGAACATGGGAGCAGCCAATTATATAAGGCAATTAATAACAAAAGCAAAGAAACACATTGACAACAATACAATAATAGTGGGGGACTTTAACACCCCCCTGACTGAAATGGACAGATCATCTAAGCAAAAGATCAACAAGGAAATAAAGACTTTAAATGACACACTGGACCAAATGGACTTCACAGACATATTCAGAACATTCCATCCCAAAGCAACGGAATACACATTCTTCTCTAGTGCCCATGGAACATTCTCCAGAATTGATCACATCCTAGGTCACAAATCAGGTCTCAGCCGGTACCAAAAGATTGGGATCATTCCCTGCATATTTTCAGACCACAATGCTTTGAAACTAGAACTCAGTCACAAGAGGAAAGTCGGAAAGAACTCAAATACATGGAGGCTAAAGAGCATCCTACTAAAGAATGCATGGGTCAACCAGGAAATTAAAGAAGAATTTAAAAAATTCATGGAAACGAATGAAAATGAAAACACAACTGTTCAAAATCTTTGGGATACAGCAAAGGCAGTCCTGAGAGGAAAGTATATAGCAATACAAGCCTTTCTCAAGAAACAAGAAAGGTCTCAAATACACAACCTAACCCTACACCTAAAGGAGCTGTAGAAAGAACAGCAAATAAAGCCTAATCCCAGCAGGAGAAGAGAAATAATAAAGATCAGAGCAGAAATCAATGAACTAGAAACCAAAAGAACAGTAGAACAGATCAACGAAACTAGGAGCTGGTTCTTTGAAAGAATTAACAAGATTGATAAACCCCTGGCCAGACTGATCAAAAAGAAAAGAGAAATGGGCGCCTGGGTGGCTCAGATGGTTAAGCGTCTGCCTTCGGCTCAGGTCATGATCCCAGGGTCCTGGGATCGAGTCCCGCATCGGGCTCCCTGCTCCTTGGGAGCCTGCTTCTCCCTCTGCCTCTCTCTCTCTCTCTGTCTCTCATGAATAAATTAAAAAAAAAATCTTAAAAAAAAAAGAGAAATGACCCAAATCAACAAAATCATGAATGAAAGAGGAGAGATCACAACCAACACCAAAGAAATACAAACAATTATAAGAACATATTATGAGCAACTCTATGCCAGCAAATTAGATAACCTGGAAGAAATGGGTGCATTCCTAGAGATGTATCAACTACCAAAATTGAACCAGGAAGAAATAGAAAACCTGAACAGACCTATAACCATTAAGGAAATTGAAGCAGTCATCAAAAATCTCCCAAGAAACAAAAGCCCAGGGCCAGATGGCTTCCCAGGGGAATTCTATCAGACATTTAAAGAAGAATTAATACCTATTCTCCTGAAACTGTTCCAAAAAATAGAAATGGAAGGAAAACTTCCAAACTCATTTTATGAGGCCAGCATTACCTCGATCCCCAAACCAGACAAAGACCCCATCAAAAAGGAGAATTACAGACCAATAGCCTTGATGAACATGGATACAAAAATTCTCACCAAAATACTAGCCAATAGGATCCAACAGTACATTAAAAGGATTATTCACCATGACCAAGTGGGATTTATCCCTGGGCTGCAAGGCTGGTTCAACCTCCGCAAATCAATCAACGTGATACAATACATTAACAAAAGAAAGAGCAAGAATCATATGATCCTCTCAATAGATGCAGAAAAAGCATTTGACAAAGTACAGCATCCTTTCTTGATCAAAACTCTTCAGAGTATAGGGATAGAGGGTACATACCTCCATATCATAAAAGCCATCTATGAAAAACCTACAGCGAATATCATTCTCAATAGGGAAAGGCTGAGAGCTTCTCCCCTAAGGTCAGGAACGCGGCAGGGATGTCCACTCTCACCACTGCTATTCAACATAGTATTAGAAGTCCTAGCCACAGCAATCAGACAACAAAAAGAAATCAAAGGCATCCAAATCGGCAAAGAGGAAGTCAAACTCTCACTCTTTGCAGATGATATGATACTGTATGTGGAAAACCCAAAAGACTCCACCCCAAAACTGCTAGAACTCATACAGGAATTCAGTCAAGTAGCAGGATATAAAACCAATGCACAGAAATCAGTGGCATTCCTATACACCAACAACAAGACAGAAGAGACACAAATCAAGGAGTCGATCCCATTTACAATTGCACCCAAAACCATAAGATACCTAGGAATAAATTTAACCAAGGAGGCAAAGGATCTGTACTCAGAAAACTATAAAATACTCATGAAAGAAATTGAAGAAGACACAAAGAAATGGAAAAACGTTCCATGCTCATGGATTGGGAGAACCAACATTGTGAAGATGTCAATGCTACCTAGAGCAATCTACACATTCAATGCAATCCCCATCAAAATACCATCCACTTTTTTCAAAGAAATGGAACAAATAATCCTAAAATTTGTGTGGAACCAGAAGAGACCCCGAATAGCCAGAGGAATATTGAAAAAGAAAAGCAAAGCTGGCGGCATCACAATTCCGGACTTCCAGCTCTATTACAAAGCTGTCATCATCAAGACAGTATGGTACTGGCACAAAAACAGACACATCGATCAATGGAACAGAATCGAGAGCCCAGAAATGGACCCTCAACTCTATGGTCAACCTATCTTTGACAAAGCAGGAAAGAATGTCCAATGGCAAAAAGACAGTCTCTTCAACAAATGGTGCTGGGAAAACTGGACAGCCACATGCAGAAGAATGAAACTGGACCATTTCCTTACACCACACACAAAAATAGACTCCAAATGGTTGAAAGACCTAAATGTGAGACAGGAGTCCATCAAAATCCTAAAGGAGAACACAGGTAGCAACCTCTTCGACCTCAGCCGCAGCAACTTCTTCCTAGAAACATCGCCAAAGGCACAGGAAGCCAGGGCAAAAATGAACTATTGGGATTTCATCAAGATAAAAAGCTTTTGCACAGCAAAAGAAACAGTCCACAAAACCAAAAGACAACCGACAGAATGGGAGAAAATATTTGCAAATGACATATCAGATAAAGGGCTAGTATCCAAAATCTATAAAGAACTTATCAAACTCAACACCCAAAGAACAAATAATCCAGTCAAGAAATGGGCAGAAGACATGAACAGACATTTTTCCAAAGAAGACATCCAAATGGCCAACAGGCACATGAAAAAGTGCTCAACATCGCTCGGCATCAGGGAAATCGAAATCAAAACCTCAATGAGATACCACCTCACACCCGTCAGAATGGCTAAAATTAACAAGTCAGGGAACGACAGATGTTGGCGGGGATGTGGAGAAAGGGGAACCCTCCTACGCTGTTGGTGGGAATGCAAGCTGGTGCAGCCACTCTGGAAAACAGTATGGAGGTTCCTCAAACAGTTGAAATTAGAGCTACCATTCGATCCAGCAATTGCACTACTGGGTATTTACCCCAAAGATACAAATGTAGGGACCCGAAGGGGTACGTGCACCCCAATGTTTATAGCAGCAATGTCCACAATAGCCAAACTGTGGAAAGAGCCAAGATGTCCATCGACAGATGAATGGATAAAGAAGAAGTGGTATATATACACAATGGAATATTATGCAGCCATCAAAAGGAATGAGATCTTGCCATTTGCAACGACGTGGATGGAACTGGAGGGTGTTATGCTTAGTGAAATAAGTCAATCAGAAAAAGACATGTATCATATGACCTCACTGATATGAGGAATTCTTAATCTCAGGAAACAAACTGAGTGTTACTAGTGGTTGGGGGTGGGAGGGATGGGGTGGCTGGGTGATAGACATTGGGGAGGGTGTGTGCTACGGTGAGCGCTGTGAATTGTGCAAGACTGTTGAATCACAGATCTGTACTTCTGAAACAAATAATGCAACATATTTTAAGAAAAAAGAAAAAGAAGAAGATAGCAGGAGGGGAAGAATGAAGGGGAGTAAGTCAGAGGGGGAGACGAAGCATGAGAGATGATGGACTCTGAAAAACAAACTGAGGGTTCTAGAGGGGAGGGGGTGGGGGGATGGGTTAGCCTGGTGATGGGTATTAAAGAGGGCACGTTCTGCGTGGAGCACTGGGTGTTATGCACAAACAATGAATCATGGAACACTACATCAAAAACTAATGATGTAATATATGGTGATTAACATAACAATAAAAAAATAAAAAATAAAAAATAAAAAAAAAGAAGACCACTCTTCTCTCGGCCGCCCTGCTTCTCCCTCCTTTGCTTTGTCTTCCCCACTCCAAGCCCATCTGTAGGAATTTCCTCAAATGTCTGATCTGCTGGTGGTACCTGTTCTTTTTTCCCTTCTAGTTATAAGTATAGTTTTATACTTAAAAAAAAAACCCACATGTTTTCTGTCATTTTATGGTAATTTAGAAGGCACAGAAGTGCTTTTTCTGCCATCTTAAAAGAGGTACCTAATGTTACTTTCTAAAGCACATTTCATTCATTCATTCAGCTAGCTCACATTTAGTAAAAGTTTTGTGTTGGGCACGAGAGTATACAAGCTATTTTTTTAAATAAGTGTCTGGGCTCCTTGCGTAAAATATAGCTTTTGTTGAACTTATTATTTATTTTTAAACTTTTGACATGTTGGTAAAATTTCACAATCATAGAAAGTTGCAATAGTACAAAGAATGCCCATATATTCTCTCTTTCTTTAAGGTTTTATTTATTTATTTGAGAGCGAGAGAATGAGAGCGAGTGCACAAGTGGGGGGGAGGGGCAGAAGCAGACCCCCCCCACTGAGCGTGGGGCCCCTATGCAGGGCGGGGCTCCATCCCAGGACCCTGAGATCATGACCTGAGCCAAAGTCAGATGCTTACCTGACTGAGCCACCCAGGTGCCCCAAGAATGCCCATATATTCTTGACTCAGATTGACCATTTGTTAACATTTTGTCCTTTGGCTTCAACATTAGTATGCTCTCTCCATATGTTTCTATTCCATTTGTGTATATATTTGTCTATATATTCTAATATATATTATATTCTGTATTTTTCCCCTAAGCCATCTGAAGGTGATTTGTACACATCATGTACCCCTATCCATGAATTCTTCAGTGTGTGTGTCCTAAGAATGAGAATTGTCCTTTACCTAACCATAGTATATTTATCGAGATCAGGAAATGTGACATTGGTGCATCCTATTATCTAGTCCTCGGTTCCACATTCCAGTTTTGCCAGTCATCCCCCTCACATCCTATAGCATTTCTCCCCAGGGCCCGGGGTCCAGTCCAGGATGACACATTGCACCTAATTGTCCTACTCTGTCCTGTCTCTACTCTTCTTTAATCTGCAACTATTACTTAGCCTTTCCTGGTCTTTCATGACATATTTTGAAGAACACAAGACAGTTATTTTGTAGAACATCCCTCAGTTTGGGACCCCTCACGATTAGATTTAGCTTTTGTATTTTTGGCAGGAAGACCCTAGAAGTGATAGTTGTGTTCTTCTCTAGAAGGTACAGGATTTCCGTTCATCCCATTATTGGTGATGCTAACTTTGGTTACTTATTTAAGGTGGTGTCTGTTACGTTAATCCATTCTAAAGTTACTGATTTTTCTCTTTGTAATTAATAAACAGTTCACTGGGGATACTTTGAGACTAGGGAAGTATCCTGTTCCTCATCGGTCTTTCACCCACTGGCATTAGTATCCGTGGTTGACGATTCTTGACAGAATCAGTTATGACCCTGATGGTTGCAAAATGGTGATTCTTCTGACACCATCACTCCTTCTACAGATGCTAGTTGGTGTTCTGTAAAGAAGGACTTTCCCTTCTTCCTCATATTTTAATTTATTCATTTATTTACGTCTGTATGGACTCAGATTCTTATTTTATTATGTAAATATTCTATTGCTATTACTATTTTGATGCTCCAGTCAGCCCAGAGTTGGCCAGTGGGGGCTCCTTTCAAACTGGCTCCTATGTCCTTTTGTCATATCCTCACCATTTTTTTTTTTTTAGCACTTTCTTGCTTTCTGGCACAAAATATTCCAGGCTCATTTTGTACTTTCTCTTCCCCAGCCCTGAATCAGCCATTTCTCCAAAGGAAGGGTCTTGATTCCTTAAAATGAGGAATGGTATTTAAAGACCAAGATCTAGGTGTGTTGATGGCTATTGGGGGTGTCACTGCTTATAGAGCCTTCAGGTGGACAGAGAGAAGGAATGTAAACACACACACGCACACACACACACACACGCACACACACACACACATCCAGTACCATATTTTTCTATCTATATTAAAAACCACAAATTGAAACTGATACTTCTCCTTCCAATCCATCACTCCAGGGGTCATTCTTCCCCTCATTCCTCTTTCTTTAGTTGTAATTCCTTTCTCCAAAAGTGGGAAACTTAACTCTCATATACCTTTACTTATTTGCTCAATCCTACAATTCACAGAAGGTAGATTTAGAATTGATAACTCCTACCCCTGTAAAAAGAAACCCAAACGAAACAAAAAAAAAGACCTTTCTACCTAGAATTGAATATTTGTAGTTATTTTTGTCTTTAGACTGAGAGCACACAGACAAAGAGCCACATTCAAAAGTTATTCTGGTTCAGTTCTTTTCCCACCTTCAGTGTGGTTATGTTATTCATTTGAAATACAGTTAGGCTAATTTGTTTCTCTTCGCAGTCTAATTTTTTCTCATCCCTGTTGATTTGATTTGACTTTGAGTATACAAAACATTAATGTGATTCCAAAAGTCAGAACTGCGCAGCACATAACAATTCTTAAACAAATATAATATTGGCTGATCTACTGATGCACCCAGAAGGATAAGCCTTTTGCAGTTGATTTTTTTAGCTGGTTTGCCTGTTACTGAGGAAGGGTGTTAGGGTCCACATTGCTCCTCATTATGTTAAAGTCAAGTAGCAGTGGCAGCCTGAGTCCTGCAAGAAAGGCTCTGTCCTTTTGCTAAGGAGTCTGGGAAGGGCAGGGAATGCTCTTGTTTAGGTGGCCATGGCATTGCCGCCGTGGGCTCCCGCCATTTGTGGGATGGTATCAGGTGCCCGAAAAAATTGTCTCCGGGTTCTGAGTCCTGTAGGCAGTAGTGGCTATACTGGAGAAGGATCCGCTGTGTGGTCCAAGGAGGCAGAACCATCGGCAATCAATGTTCGCACGGTGTCTGAGGCTCTTGCCCCTCCTGGGGCTCTGCAGGGGGTTGACCAGGTTGTGCCTTGGGAGATTCTCAGTGTTGCACAAGGATTATTGTGTACAGGCATGGAAAAACCACAGAGCAAGCACGCAGAAACTACTGGATGTAGACCTTGGCTTTTGAACTACCTCTGTGGCAAAGGAGACCCACATTGCCACGAAAGTCTCACGTTTCTAGCAACACTTAAATCAATATTGACCAGAGGTGCTGCCCAGATTCGAATCCAGGGAAATCAGACTTTGACCACACGGTCCTTCCCTCCTCTGTGGCAGGGCCATTTCCATTCCTCACGTCGGTCGGGGTGACAGAACCCTCCCTGGCTGCCCATGCTGGAAGGGGCTGGCTCTCCCAGGCCAGGGCTTGGGAGGGCAGCTTTCACGGCTGAGCTATAAAGCCAGGATTTCCCTGAAACATGATGACAAGTTAGGTGGGGAGGATAGAAAATGCATGGTCCAGAAGCCCTCTTTCCTTACTCTTCCTCCTGACTTCCCTGAGGGGACCTTCACCCACATTTAAAATTGTCTGTTATGCTTCCAGCTCACAAAAAGCTTTCACAATTATCATCTCATCTAAACTGCACAGAAACCCACGATGCAGGTACGTGGCTGTCTGCATCTTAGGCGGGCCCCGCACGTGGGCTCTGGCCCACAGAGCCCCCTGCCCAGCTCCTGCCCGCGGCCCGTTCAGAGCGAGGGGAGGGAGGCGGTACCCACTCGGCGCACCGCATCACCGTTCAGCGGCAGCCTGGCACACTCTCTGATGTGTGATTAATAAATAATTAGCTTTCAGAAAGCAGACTGTTGGCTCATGTGTGTATATTCCAGGCAGAAGCAGTCTCTGCGGATGTACTTTGTCTGCGGGGAAGGGACAGGCCTTATCTTGCTCTGACCCTCTCCTGACCTGGGGGGGCAGGGCAGAACCAGAGTTTCTCACCTGTTCCCCTGAAAATTGTGCATTCCCTTCCTTGGCACCAAGGTCCCACGGCAGGGCTTCTCAAACTAAGGGAATCCCCGGCATTTGAAATGGTTAAAACTGCAGTTCCGGGGTGGGGACCGTGGAGGCCCACCTGCTTGTTCCTTCCGCCCTCCCTGCACAGGCTGTCCTCCCACTTCGAGATCACGGTCCTCTTGCCCTCTACCCGCAGGGTCTTTCAAACCAGGACTGACCACGTAGCATCCTATGGGGTTGTCTCGTTTTGCCAACTGAGTGGAGGTACCAGCAACAATCTGAAGCTTTGTGCCTTACCCAGACCGTGGTCAACTTCACTTCTGCTTCTACCAAAACCAAAATGAAAGTGGGGTGGGCAAGACCCATTGAGAAAAGGTGGAGGCTGGGCATTCCTTGCATCCTCAAAGTCAGGAAAGAGGCTGAAAGTCTCAGAAGACCCTCACAAATGACTGTCACTTGGAAATTTTAATGCTTCAGTTCTAAAAAAAAAAAAAAAAGTGATTCCAAATGGAATTGTTGAGAAATCTAAGATCTAACTTATTGGAAGTTAGTTAGCAAACTGCCCCATCCTAAGCTGGGTCTAGAGTAAGTTCTGTGTCCAGAGCATTTCTGAGATGCATGAGTTTCTGTCTGCCTCACTCTGAGGATGAGAACTCTGGCATCTGACACACCACAGATGTTCATCTGGACTTTGGCAACACCTTACAGCCTTCCACAGGGGCCCAGCTGGCTTCTACAAACAACGTAACCTTTCCTTTATAGGAAAGGCCTTTAGCTATCTAACTGTTAAGTGAC
Organism: Zalophus californianus; assembly: GCF_009762305.2. Classification (NCBI taxonomy): domain Eukaryota; kingdom Metazoa; phylum Chordata; class Mammalia; order Carnivora; family Otariidae; genus Zalophus; species Zalophus californianus. The sequence continues at coordinate 147,147,228 of NC_045595.1, forward strand.
ATCTGGGAACTCTTAGCTTTTTTCTCTGGCACAGAGTTGTTGGGGCCACCCGTGTGGATCTCCACAGCATCTCAGGCAAATTGGAGATGAAAGACAAGACTTGGTCCCTGACATGGCAGCAGGACCTCCCTGCAAATGGTCCCAGAGAAAATGACAAATTTCTCCAAATCATCCGTTTCTCCAGTCTGGTAGACAGCCTTATGTCCCGTGTGAGCGTGGCACTGAGTCTGGGGAAACCTCAGAGGCCCCCCTGTCGGTGTTGTGCATTGCAGCACCCCACTTGCTTCTGTGGAATAGCTCAGAGGCTGAATAATAAGAGTACTTTTTTGGATTAAAAAAAAAAAAAAAGCTAGCTCAGAGCTGGTCCAGTTGTCACCTGCCATAACCCCAACTCTTCTGCCTCCTCCTTACCCCAGTGATAGAAATGACCGAGTAGAGGGCAGAGGGGGAGTCTGTGCATCATGACCTTTGTGGTAGGGCATATCTGAGATGGGAGGGAGTTGCGTGTGAGCTTCCGGAGTGTGGGGGAGAAGCTGACCTTCTGTTCTCCTGTTCAATGTCGGCTTGGGCTGCCAGCCCGTGGCGCTGCCCTCAGCCTATCTGAGCAGAAGCAAAGGGGAATGGGAAAAGCTGGCAGGACAGAGAGACAGCAGGGTTGTGGAGTAGTCAGTTGTGACATTGTGATTTATAAGAAGAAATATGTATTTGGCTTTTCTCCTCATTCCTGGCATAGGGCTCCTAAAACCCTTGGCATTTCCTAAGAGATAAGAGTGATAAGGGTATCTAGATATCCATAACAATCTCCTTTCAACCACAACTGGGTTTATGTCAATAAGGTGACTTTTGGAAAGCACCTAAGGATGGGGTCTGGTTGCCAAGGAACCGACCATGATTAGGGGTTGGAACTTTCAGGGGAGATGTGGGGACTGGAGATGGAGTCAATTGCTAACATCTAATGATTTCATCAATCATGCCTATGTAATGAAGCCTCCTTAGAACTCCCAAAGAATGAGGTTTGAAGAGCTTCCAGGCTGGTGGACACGTGGAGATTTGGAGAGGGTGACAGGCCTGGAGAGAGCATGGAAGCAACATGCTTTCCCCCCGTGGGTGTCTCTCCCACTGGCTGTTCCTGGGTTATAGCCTTTTGTAACATAGTGGTAATCTAGGAAGTCAAGTGTCTCTCTGAATTCTGAGAGACGTTCTAGCTAATTAATGGAGGCCAAGGAGGGTGTCATGGGAACCTCTGATTTACAGCCAGTTCCTCAGAAGCACAGGTGACACCCTGGCCTGGTAACCAGCATCTGGGGAGTTTGGGGTGAGCAGCGATGGGGGATCTGACACTGTTTCCAGATAGATCATATCAGAACTGAGTTGGAGTAGAGGACACCAGGGGTGCGGGTGAATAGCTTGGTATGGGGGGAACGCCACACATCAGGACTGGTTTCAGAATTGTACCAGCTGTGGGCCAAGCAGTCACTCGCAAGGTGGCTGGTTTGAGTTGTCTAGCCAGTAGTCTCTGGGAAAGTCTGTCGTGGGGCAGTAGCAGAGGCTGGGATGAAGGAGAGGCACCCCTTCAGTAGAGCAGCCTCAGGATGTGGTGGAGGGAGAGGCGTGAAGGATGGACACCAGTGCTGCTCCTATGTGGATGCCCGGGGACAGCACGTCAGTGCAGGGGGCCTGGGAAACAGCCCTTGGCGTCTCTATGTTACCTACTTAACAGTTCCTTCCACAATTCCCTGTCTCATCCACTTTCCCTTTTTCTGTGCTTTTCTTTCTTCTTCCTTGTCTCTCTCTCTCTCCCTGGGCTTTTGCTGGTATCTCTCTAAGAACATCAGGGTTGCAACCTTGGGGTCAAACGCAGACTCTTCCTACTGGTCTCTGACAAGCAAGCGGGCTCTGGGAAGACTGAGTTACATTCTTTTGTCACTTGGTTAAAAAAAAAAAAAAAAAAGGTAGGCACATTCTCCTAAGCATCCTGAGAAGCTGTCATGGTCTGGCCACCAAACTCATTTTAAACCATTTATACTTTCCTTCTCAGGGTGCCGAGTCTCCTAACATTTCTGCCTTATTTGGGAACCCCCTTTCCGGCTGATTTAGTTCAGTGGGATCCCGGGAGTAAAAGCTTCTCAGAGGCTGTTAGGTAAACAAACACGGACACGAAGCAGCCTTCAGGGTGGACAGGCGAAGTTGGCATGGAAGACGAATACAGTTTCTAACTTCACGGTGGGAGACCCATGGGGAAGGCAGATGCCTGCGTCATGAAGCAAAGTTCAGGGTGTTAGAAATGGGAACCTAAAGAACTGACTTTTAGGAAAGAAAAGGGCAAATCACCGGAGGTGCAGGGCTAAGTACGGATGTTGTCGTCTGGCGTGGGGGATTCACACCCGTCTGTGGACTCCCGGCAGTCCTGGCTCTCCTCCCAGCGTCCTCCCTCCACTCCACACAGGGGTCCTCCCCCTGTCTGCCTCCCGGGGGTGTTGTGAGAATCAAAGGGGAAGGTGGGTGTGGAAGGTGAAAGCACTCTCTAAATCGCTAAGTTGCTGAGAGCTGCCATTGTCACTGCTGTTTCTAATAAAGAACAGACCTAAAACAGGCCATGGTGGGAAACTGAACCCAAGTAGAGATGGGAAGTTGGGCCATGCCCTGAATTTGGAGATTAGGGTTCACCCGACAGGTCCCATGGTACCATTTGTTCAAGGATGAGCATAGGTCAGCAGAGTCTTTGCTCTGAGCCACGATCACTGTTCTCACATTTGTTGACTTTCAGGAGATCCCTCGTCTGTGGCTTGTGAAAGAAGGATGGGCAGGAATACACACAGATCAAAGGAGCTCCGGCTGGCCTAGGGGACGGGCAGGGGATGCCAAGGGGTCTGAAGTCTTAACTGATGGCCCGGATGATTTTTTGAGGCCCTTTCTTGATCTGTGAGTGCATGGTACAAGGAGAGCGGAGGGGACGGGCTCCTCTCGTTTGGTTTTGACCCAGGCCAGTGGGCCTGAGCCTTTGGTGCTAGATCACGGGTGCCTCCATTGTTCTCAGCCATTCAGGAGCCAGGCCCCAGTGATTCTTTCCCAGACTCTTGATTCTTCTGCCTTCTCACTGTGTTTAGAGATTACCCACATGCTCGGTTAGACTCCCTACGCACACAGCTTCAGAGTTGGGGCCCCCCCCGCCCCTGCAAGGTGAGAGTCCTTCATCCCTGCTGTGGTGTGAGGTACTGGAGGATTCCTGACGTGTGTGTGTGCGCCACCAGCTCTGCACAAGAGCGGTTCCCAGCGCCAGCTGCTACTAGTTGTCTTTAAGCCATTTTAGTATTTCCGCAAGCTTTAGTTTCTTCAGTAGAGTTCCCATTCGAGGGTTTTGTTAAAGCGCCTCTGTTATTTCTGAACTGGAAAAATAAAGAAGGCATGTGTTTAACCATTTATAAACCTCTGATTCTAAACAACTGCCCAATGATGGCTTAGAATCCTGGGGGTGGGCTGGAGGGGGCTCAGGGGTCCCTGGGACAGCAGGGTCCAGTCAGGAAAGTGGCAACTGCGCCAGGTGTTTTAAACAGAGGGGTTTCAATAGCAGAATTCATCATGGCGGTGTTAGGGACAGAGGCGCAAAATGCCAAAAGTCAGTTTACCCAAAGATTAGTGACTGCGGGAAGCTGCTCCCCTCCCTGATGGGAGGACTGAGAGGCGGAGTGTTATACGCAACTAATGAGTCATTGAACATTATATCAAAAACTAATGATGTACTTTATGTTGGCCAATTGAATCAAAAAAAAAAAAAAAGGAAGAAAGAAAGAAAGTGGCCCTACCCAGAGCTCGTGACCGCTGCCTGAGCTGGAGCCCAGGATCCCACGCTCACTAGAAGCGCTCCTACCTACCTTCCAGAGGCCAGAACTCAGTCACCTGGCCACACCCACGTGCAAAGAGGCTGGGAGGTGTAGTCTGCCGAGTGGCCGGAAGGAAAGGGAACCGACCCGCTGGCCAACTCATCTCTGCCCATGTGGATAGAGGAGTCACCGTCAGGAGAGAACGGTGACCCTTAGGCAGAAACAGCCTCCAAGACCTTGTGCATGCGTGTGCGCGCACAGACACACACACACACACACACACACACACACGCCTGCCCTGCACAGGAAGGTGGGCGGATTGGAAAGCTGAGTTCCGCTAGCCCCTTCTGTTCCACTGCCCTTTCCTTCTCCTCGCTGACCCTCTGCAGTGCGGCTAGCTGAATTCTGTGTGCTTTGTTTTCAGGGGGCGCTGGCCCAGCGCCAGCCCTGGTGGAAGAGCCAGCTGTTTGTCCGGGAGCCAGTGCTGTTTGGGACTTGGGATGGTGTGTTCACGTCTTGCATGATCAACATTTTTGGGGTTGTCCTTTTCCTGAGGACTGGCTGGCTGGTGGTGAGTGACAAGCTGGTGGCCCTGCAGTTTCTCGTGGGCCCGTGACATGGAAAGCCCTGCACTCTTGGTCATTCTGCAGCTCAGGCGACAGATTCCCGAACCACGGATGCTCCAGAGCACAAAACAAGAAGCAAGCACACAGCATAGTTAGCATTGCTATTTAAATGAGAATCCTGAGAACCTAGGCCTCAGACAAAGGCTCCGAGGGAAGCTTCACCATGGATTTAAGTTATAGGAACTCAGAAATATGAGAAATAGGAGCACAGAAGTCAGGGCACATCATGGATGGAACTGGGGGTAGATCAGAGAGAGCAGACTGGTAGCAACTTTGCCTCCAGTTGGTGACCCTCTCCAGCTTTCCTGGTGTTCTTCAACTTGACTCGTGCCCTCCTGGTGGCACCAGCTCCTCCATCCACACGGTTGCCTTCCCCTGTGACCCACAGACCCCATGTGTAAGGCTGCATGTAGCTGTGCTGGGTCAGAGGTGCATGAGATGGTGGGGGGCAGTTTCCTTCTTCCATACAGAGAACAAAGGCCTCTTCTTTGTGTCTTCTGTGAAGGCATCTTGGGACCTTCCAAGCAGATGTGTGTCCTGAGCAGGGGCCTGAGCCCTTTACAGGGGGCATTTTCCCTGGGACTTCTGTAAACTGAACAGGCTGCTCAAAACAAAAGTGTAACCAGTCAGGAATTATGGACGAGCACCTACTGTGTGCCAGGCTCTACTATGTGCCAATGGGATTACAGAATAGAAGGCCCCGTTCCTCCCCCTGCTGAGCGAACAGCCCTTGCTGGGTAGATTTCACATCAGGAATCCAAGTAGGTCTCAAGGCCGTGTGGGCTCCCTCAAGAGTTGAACAGGCTGTGAATGTATGGTTGCTAAGGGGTCCAGGAAAGTTTCCTGGAGGAGACATGATTCTGCCAGGCTCTGAAAGGTGAGCTGGATTGCACAGGTGACAGAGAAAGTGGGCCATTCAAGATGTGGAATGTACTAGTCAGGGTTCTTCAGAGAAACAGAGCCAGTACCAATAGGAGACATATATCTATAAGAGATATATAGGACATCCTATATATATGATTGTGGGGTTTGGCGAGTCCTAGTGAGACTCAGGTAAGAGTTGAGGTTGCAGGCTTGAGGCCAAAGGCTGGGAACACAGACAGAATTTCTATGTTGCAGTCTGGCTGCAGAATTCTTTCTTCTCTGGGAAACCTCAGTCTTTGCTGTTAAAACTTTCAACAGTTTGGATGAGGCCCACCCGTATTAGGGAGGGTAATCTCTTTTATCTAAAGCCTACTGACTGTAAATGTTATTCACAGCTAAAAATACATTTACAGCAATATCTAGACCGCTGTTTGATTAAACAAATGGTCACCATAGCCCATCCAAGTTGACACAGAAAATTAACCATCACATGGGCAAATTCTGGGGGAGTAAGGGTGCACTGTAGTGGGGTGTATGGGGTTCTCAGCCTCTCAGGAGGCCTGGGTGTTGCCACACCTTCCTGAGCTCTTGCTCCACTCCGTACATAGGTCCTTAGCTCAGGGTTCAGCCTTAGTCATGGCCTGGGTGGGTCTGAATTTTTTTTTTTTATTATTATTAGCATTTGGAAAGCTTAAAGTAGAATCAGCAACCTCCCTAGCATGGATGTTAAGAATTCAGTCCTCTTACATCCCTCCCAAACTTACAGGGGCTCCTGCTTACAAAAACCCAAAGTCTCCAGCTCGGACTCCTTGTCCTGCAGGCAGATTTAGGCATCTGGGATCCACCTCTGCTTTTGTCCCTTCCTAAAGGCCACCTCACTGCCCAGAACCTCTCCAGTCTGTGTCCAAGGAAAGCCCGTCAATCTGACTGCGGTGGCAGAGGAAGGCCCGGCCAGTGACAGCTGGGCCTCTGGTCTCTGCTTCATGCAGGGGGTAGTTATGGAATGGTAGAAAGAGAAAAAGGTAAGCTCTCTATTTTTTTTTTTAAGTATGCTCTACACCCCACATGGGGCTCAAACTCACCACCCTGAGATCAAGAGTTGCACGCTCTACCGACTGAGCCAGCCAGGCGCCCCTAAGCTCTCTATTTGGATTCTTAAGTCTTTAAGGGCCTCTTCTTAACCCTCCCACTGGGCTATTTTTTTTTTTTTTTTTTTGAGAAATGGCTATCCAGAAGTGTCGGTCCCATCCCCAAAGTGAAGGTACAAGTCGTGTTACATTTTCTATTGCTGCATAACACATGATTCCAATAACTAGCAGCATAAGACAAAAACGTGTATTATCTTATAGTTGCTGTGGTCCTGGGACCCAGCTGCAGCTTAGCCGGGTGCCTCTGGCTCGGGGTCTCTGCTGGGGATGCCGCCAGGCTGTCCGTCAGGGCCGCCATCCCACCTGAAGGCTCTACCAACCGAGGATCTGCTTCCAAGATCACCTGCGGGGCTGTCGGCGGGCCTGTCACGTGGCCCTCTTCCTAGGGCTGCCTCCCTACATGCAGCTGACTTCCCAGGGAAGAGCAACCTATGAGAGAGAGAGCGTGCACCCAAGACGAGAGCCCAGGTCTTTTAATATCCTCGTCTCAGAACAGATATCCCTTTACTTCCGCAGTGTTCAGTTCATTCAGAGTCACCAGGTCCAACCCCAACTGGAGGGAGGAGATTACACAGGGCATGCGCTCCAGGGGCTGGGCTCGGGGGGGGGGGGGGGGGGGGGGGTAGGGCTGAGGGTGGGGAGGGGACCCCGGGGGCCGACTTGGAGGCTACCTAGCGCACGAATACAGGGGCTTGCCCTGAAATGATCTGTTTATCGGCTCTGGCATTCGTTTTACCTGAAAAATCGCATTTGATCATGGAAACAAAGGTAAATGTGAAATGGCAAAAATAAGATAGAACTTCTAGGAGGTGGCATAAAACTCGAGTCAGGAGAGGTCATGCCAGATGATTTTCAAATCGACAAATGAACTCTAAAGAATAATTTGGCAACTCGCTTATGACTCGGAAGATGTTGAAGTGGCAGTTTTGGTATGAAAACTCAAAGATTGGTGCAGGATTATCCTTTTTTTTTTAAGATTTTGTTTGTTTATTTGAGATGAGAGCAAGCACAAGCTGGGGGGAGGGGCAGAGGGAGAAGCCGACTGGCTGCTGAGCAGGGAGCCTGATGTGGGGCTCTATCCCAGCACCCTGAGATCATGACCTGAGCCGAAGGCAGACGCTTAATGACCGAGCCACCCAGGCGCCCCACAGGTATCTTTTTATCACATGCAAAAATTTGAAAGCATGAACAGAGAAAGAAAATAGTTGTTCTATAATTTCATTAAAAGATATAAAATCAGCAAAAGAAGAAACTGAATAAAGGCTAATAAAACATCATCCCGCTCTCTTGGCACTCCCAGCGCAGAGGTAAAGCTGAGCTTGGAAGCAGACCCAGTATGATAAGTACTGTGGTACTTCTAAGTACCTGGATGCTTGTAAGAGTACTGTAAGAGCCGGAGGAAGCCCCTCACTACTGAGCCTTAAGTGAGGCTGTCAAGGAGGTGGAGTGAGCAGGAAAGGCGTGCTGGGCAGGGGGCTGGTGGGGAAGAGCATGGGACTTCCCGCCAGGGCATGGGGATGAGGACTGGGTGGTGGAGAGGGGCGGATTGGGAGAGGCCTCGCGAGTGCCCTATTGGTGGTGGGGAGTTACTGAAGGGTTTGAAGCAAGGACGTTGTCCTTCATCTGGAATTTCTTCCAGGCCTTACTCTTGTGGGCTGCCTCAGTCCTTTCCCGGTGCCTCACCTCCGTCCGGGTGGCTCTTCGTCCCCCACCCCTGTGGCAGCCCTGGGGGGTGTGGGGGGAGGTGGTCAGTGCTCCTGGGAGGGCCCTCCATCCTCACCCCTGACCTTGCTGCTTGCTGTTCTGTTGCAGGGAAACACAGGAGTGCTCCTGGGCATGTTTCTGGTATCCTTCGTTGTCCTAGTGGCCCTCATCACTGTGATGTCTGGCATTGGTGTTGGGGAGCATTGTGGCGTTGGCAGTGGGGGTGTCTATGCGATGATCTCCTCGGTCCTTGGCGGGCAGACCGGAGGCACGATTGGGCTGCTGTACGTGTTCGGACAGGTGAGCCTGGGCAGCTGGGGCAGGGGAGCTGTGCCCGGAGGCCATCGGCATGTGGGATCTGTTCCCTGGCTTGGCTGTTAGCCACCGTCTTCTGGTCCGCGTTCCCGTTTGATCTGGGGAGAGGCAAGGTGGGGCAGTTGCCCCCATTTTATAGAGGGGCAGATGGGGGCTCTGAGAGGAACTCAGAGAGCCTCGCCCTCTGTCCAGCGCCCTGACCCAGAGTCCAGTGCTCCTTCCTCCTCACCTCTGGTGCCTCGTGCAGTCCTGATTTGCCCTGGAAGGCAGGGCCTGGGCTGGGACTATTCTTGCTGACTGTTCTAGGGATGGGAGTGCAGAACAGTGGCCAGAGCCCACGTGGCAGCCAGGTAGCCCCGTCCCTGGGGCACTTTCGTGCTGAAGAAGGGACATTTTACCTTCCTGACTTTCCTGGAAGCGGGCACTTCTCAGTTGAGCTGGAGCTCTGGGCTCATTGATCGCTTGCTGGCCTTGTGGGGGGAGGCCAGCCGAGAGCCCCTGCGTGGGCGCCCTGTCTGAGAAGGGGGATCCTAACAGGGAGGTGGTGTGGCGGGGACTCCGGCTCTCAGAACACCAGCGAGCAGGGAGAAGTGCGGAGGCTTATTTAGCTGAAACACAGGGGCGGTGACCTAATGCTGAGGACACAAAGCACAGGCATTAAGAAGCGGCTCTTTGTCAGCACTTGTTGGCTTGGAAAAGGCTTTTATGGTGGTGCAAAGGGTGGTGGGTGGTTGAGAAAACAGTTTAAAGGAAAGAATTTGTCTAAGTAAGAGTACAAGAGTCTCCTCAAAGAAAGCACAGGTTTTATTTCTTCTATTTTTCTTTTTCAGCAGCAGGAACAGGGTATTTTAGCCTAAGTACATCTGATTCTCCAACAGCACAAAAGTGTGTGTGTGTGTGTGTGTGTGTGTGTGTGTGACACGCCAGGAAGGCAGAGAGATTGTCACTGCACTCTTAAAAACCACTTGCCTTTTTACGCGTAGTAGTTTGGGAGGTGAGTGATAAATGCCCAGTTTACTTTATTACCCTGGGGACTTGTCTATTGGATTTTTACTTCTGTGCTATCTCATAGGCAAGCAGGTTGTAGCACCACTCTCTGGGGAGACCAGCTTGCCTGCGGTGGCAGCAGATGCCACAACAGGGGACCAGCCGGGGCGGGGAGGGGGGGGTGGGAGCTGGGATGTTGAGCGTTTTCTGGCGCTGGCAGCTGCTGTTTGGGCCTTTGGGCCTTGGTCAGAAACACTGGGCCCCTGTGGTCAGCATCCTCAGCACGCCTCTCCTTCGCCTGCAGCTGACCTGGGCTGGGCTCTCTGATCAGGGTGTCGGTGCTGCATAATCCGTTTTATATGCTATTGCATTCAGTTTGCTAGGGTTTTGTTGAGGAATTTGGCGCATGTATTCATGAGGGATATTGGTCTGTAGTTTTCTTGTGATATCTTTGTCTAGTTTTGGTATCATGATAAAGCTGGCCTAATAGAATGAGTTGGGAGGTGTTCCCTCCTCTTCTATTTTTTTGGGAAGAGTTTCTAAAGGAATGGTGTTAATCCTTTAAATGTTTGGTAAAGCTTAGTGGTGAAACCATCTGGTCCCAGGCTTTTCTTTGTAGGAAGTTTTCTTTCTTTCTTTCTTTCTTTCTTTCTTTCTTTCTTTCTTTCTTTCTTTCTTTCTTTCTTTCTTTCTTTCTTTCTTTCTTTCTTTCTTTCTTTAAGAGTTACTTATTTGACAGAGAGAGTGCGTGAGAGCAGGGGAGGGGTGGAGGGAGAGGGAGAGAGAGACTGTCAAGCAGACGCTCCGCTGAGTGGGGAGCCCCATGAAGCAGGGCCTGATCCCACGACCCTGAGATCATGACCTGAGCTGAAATCAAGAGTTGGCCGCTTAACTGACTGAGCCATCTAGGCAGCCCTGTAGGAAGTTTTTGATAACTAATTCAATCTCTTTACTTACATAGGCATATTCTGATTTTCTATGTCTTCTTAAGTCAGTTTTGGTAGTTTGTGTCTAGGAATTTGTCCATTTCATCTCAGTTATATAATTTATTGGCATATGACTGTTCATAGATTCCTTATAATCCTTTTGCTTTTTGTAAGATTGGTAGTAGTGTCTTTCCTTTCATTCCTGATTTTAATCATTTGAGGCTTTTTCCCTTTTTTTGGTCAGGCCAGTTAAAAGCTTGATTGCAAAGAAACAATTTTTCATTTTGTTAATTTTTCTATTGTTTTTCTGGTCCCCAATTTATTTCTGCTCCCATCTTTATTATTTCCTTCCTCTTGCTTCCTTTGGGTTTAGTTTGCTCTTCTTTCTCCAGTTTCTTAAGGTAGAAGGTTAGGTCATTGATTCAAGATCCTTCTTCTTCTGGACTGTGGTTGGGGTCTCTGAGGGTCTCTATTCGTGGTTCTTACTAACCTCTAACCTCCCCTCGTCAATCCAGGGCATGAATACATTCATTTTCTTTATTTATTTTTATTATTTTTACATTCACTTATTTTTTTATTTTTTTAAAAGATTTATTTATTTATTTATTTGAGGGAGAGAGAATGAGAGATAGAGAGCACGAGAGGGAAGAGGGTCAGAGGGAGAAGCAGACTCGCTGCTGAGCGGGGAGCCCGATGCGGGACTCGATCCCGGGACTCCAGGATCATGACCTGAGCTGAAGGCAGTCGCCCAACCAACTGAGCCACCCAGGTGCCTTACATTCATTTATTTTTAATGATTGCCAGAGTAGATTGCATGTTTGCCCTAGAGCAGGGGTCAGCAAACTTCTACTATAAAGGGCCAGATAGTAAATACTTTAGTTTTTATGAGTCATACATCTCTGTCACAACTGTTCAATTCTGCTATTGTAGTTCAAAAGCAGCCTTAGACAATAAGAAGAACTGGGCAGAGCTTTGTTCCAATAAAACTTTATTCCCAAAACAGGCAGCAAGCAGGATTTGTCCAGCAGGTTAAAGTTCGCTAAACTGTTGCTTTAGGCATAACAATTTAGAAGATAGAGGGGCGCCTGGCTGGCTCAGTTGGTAGTGCTTGTGACTCTTGATCTCAGGGTTGTGGGTTTGAGCCCCACGTTGGGTGTGGAGATTACTTAAAAATAAAACCTTTTAAAAATATTTAGGGGGCGCCTGGGTGGCTCAGTTGGTTGAGCGACTGCCTTCGGCTCAGGTCATGATCCTGGAGTCCCAGGATCGAGTCCCGCATCGGGCTCCCTGCTGCTCAGCGGGGGGTCTGCTTCTCCCTCTGACCCTCCCCCCTCTCATGTGCGCGCGCTCTCTCTCTCTCTCTCTCTCTCATTCTCGCTCTCTCAAATAAATAAATAAATAAAATCTTTAAAAAAAATATTTAGAAGATACAAACACTGAAAATAATTATTTTTAAAGCTTACAGAATCTTTTCATTGCCCTACCTCCTCCCAAATCCCCCCCCTCATCTATCTGAGGTATTGGTGGCTGGCCTGCCGGGTGTGAGACCCCTTGGCTAGCAGGGGAAACAGGGAACTGGAGCCCCTCCTCACTCGCTGCCCCTCTCACTTTTGTGGGCCTGAGCGCTTCTTTGGGGTTGCTTACCCTGGATACCAAAATGGACAGCTTTAGCCTGCACCAGTTGTCTAAAAGCATTGATTACTGGCTTACAGGCTCTGTGCTGGGTTCTGTGCCCAAACAGTGGAGAACTAGAGAACTCTCGTAGACCCCGTAGAGGCTGGGGTTTTGTTATGGGAGTTAACGTGGGAGTCAAGCAGCTCGAACCTTAAAGAAGGATTTTGTGTCAGAAGGGGAGGGTGTGGAGGGCAGCTATGGTCTGCCAGGTAGGTACCCAGAGGTGAAAAGCCAAATGCCCATGATTGTGAAGGTGCAGTTGTGGTATCCCAAATACCTTGGAATGGAGGTGTTCCACCCTGAAAGAAGGGCACGTTCTCTCTGTAAAATGGTGGGTGACGCCCCCTGCTCCCTGCATTAGAAGTTTCTCTGAAGAGAATGAAAAGGGGAAAGGGATGTCTGTGGTTATGAACTTTAAAAGGTCATAAAAATACTTAAAAAATATAACAAACTCTGGGGGTGTTTATACATTAAACAAGTCAACAGGGATGTTTTCTAATGAAGAGGAGTATTCGTGGTTGGAAGGGAGGGTGGCTGGGCTGCTCTGGGGAGGGCCTGCCATGCTGTTGTCCACACCCCTGCGGGGTGCGGTGTCAAGCTCACAAGCAGTGTTGGGGGAGCCTCGCATCCTAGATGCACAGTGCTCTCTGCACCCAAGTGTAGTGTTTGCATATACAGAACAGTACTCTTCATATGTTTGTTTTTACTTTTCCTTTATAAAATTCTTTTATGGGGCACCTGAGTGGCTCAGTAGGTTAAGTGTCTGCCCTCTGCTCAGGTCATGATCCTGGGGTCCTGGGATCGAGTCCTGCCTCAGGCTCCCTGCTCAATGGGGAGTATGCTTCTCCCTCTCCCTCTGCCCCTCCCCCTGCTTGTGCTTGATCTCTCTTTCTCTCAAATAAATAAATCAAATCAAATAAAAATAAAATTCTTTTAAAGTTACAAAATGATGTTCACTGTAACCAGTCAACCTACTGGAAATAATGTAAAGAGAAAGGCCATCTCCCTCCCCGTCCTGAGCTCACCAGTGTGAACACCTATTCTCCTCTTCCATCACCTTCCCTCATGTATGTGAATTTATGATTGTTGAAGTGCTTGCTGGTTTTTACAAACATGGGAACAGAGTTCATACTCTATTCCATGGCTTGTATTTCTCACTTAACAGTAATTCATAGCTATTCCTTAAGGTCAATCTTTGTTTTTTTTAATTTAAATTCAATTAGCCAACATATCATTAGTTTCAGATGTAGTGTTCAGTGATTCATCAGTTGCATATAACACCCAGTGCTCATCACATCACGTGCCCGCCTTAATACCCATCACCTGGTTACCCCATCCCCCCAACCCCCTCCCTTCCGCAACCCTCAGTTTGTTTACCAGAGTCAAGAGTCCGTCATGGTTTGTCTCCCCCTCTGATTTCTTCCCATTCAGTTTTCCCTCCCTTCCCCTATGATCCTCTGGAGGTCAATGCTTTAAACCTGTGCTTTTTAACTAGTAGCTTAGCTTTGCATAATACGAATGTACCATAATTCATGGCACATTCATCTTCTCTATTCATGCTTTTACTCTCTTCTGTAAGAGTAGTTGTATTTCTTTTCTCATTGCTAAAAATCTGTATTTTTTTTCATTTTTTCTTGTCTTAATCAGATTGCCAGGTGTTTATGTATTTTATTTATCTCTTAAAGGATCAGCTTTTATTTTTACTTTTTTTTAAAGATTTTATTTTTAAGTAATCTCTACACCCAGCATGGGGCTCAAACTCACGACCCTGAGGTCAAGAGTTGCACACTCTACCTACTGAGCCAGCCGGACACCCCTTGAAGGATCAGCTTTTATTCTCTGTATCCTTTCTTTGCTATTTCATATTTCCTTTTATTAAATACCTCCTCCTACTATCTTTTATTTATATTGATCTTTTTTTATCACATCTGAAGTTAAGTATTTTATTTTTTTCTGCCTTTTTCAACTAATAGAAATATTTAGGGTCATACTTTTTTTCCCTTCTGAGTGCAGGATTAGTGTGCCTCTTAAGTTTTAGAATACAGTATTCTCCTTTTCATTACTTTCTAGATAATTTGAAATTTAAAAAACTTCTTATTTTCTCAACATGGTTCAAATTTATTTCTATTATATTTATCCCCCTTGTTGATTTGGAAGTTCTGTGCTTTTTGATCTGAGAATAGTCATAGTCCACCCTTAGAAAAGCCATAATTATACTTTTCCTATAGTTCCCAAACAAGCAGCCTTGCTTACTGTGTTCCTCCACCTAGCAAATATGAAATCTCTGTAACACTTTTACTTACCCGCATTCCATCAATACCCTCACCTCTTATCCCCAGGCTCTTAGATTTTGAGAAGACAATTTAATTTGGGGCTGTTATTGTTTTCCCTGAAAGTAAGTCTCTTTGGTTTAAGAATCCTGACTTACAAGTTATTTTGCAAATTTCCAGTGACATTACCATCATGTATTTAGCATTAACAAAATATTTTTTAAAAGATTTATTCATTTATTTTAGAGAGAGAGAGAGAACACAGGAGGGGCAGAGGAAGAGGGAGAGAGAATCTCAAGTCGACTCTGCACAGAGTGCAGAGCCGGGTGCAGGGCTTGATCCGTCGACCCTGAGATTATGACCTGAGAGTCAAATCAAGAGTCACACGCTTAACTGACTGTGCCACCCAGGCTCCCCAAGCGTTAGCAAAGTATTTTATGAAATTCATGGCTAACTACTATTTCCTCTTGTTCAGTAGCTAATAACAATAGAGTAAGAATGATAATGCCAATAGCTAATATCTCTATAACTCCAACTATGAGCCAGATATAGTTCTAGGACCTTATATGAATTATCTCATAATAACCTTTGAAGCAGGTACTGTTATTATTTGCGTTTCACAGATGAAGAAAGGAAGCACAGAGAGCTTAAAACACTTTCCCAAGCCCCACAACTAGGACGGGAGCCACAGGGTCAGGCCCTCATCAGCTCTCACAGTCCATCCTAACCACCATGCCCTTTCCCACAGCCTCCAGAGGGCTTTCCCGGTTGTTTTGTTCCTGGCCACTTTGGGCTAAAGAGTGATTTTACGTGGAAACCTGAGAGAGGAGACCGTCTGCTGGAGCTACTGGAAACAAAAGGCAGGCTTAGTGCTTGGCCCACTTCCTGGGAGCAAATTCTGTGTTCACCAGCTAGGAAAGCAAACAGTCGGTTGGGAAGCTCCAGGTGCAAATGGTTGCATTTAAGTCCTGGTGTTACCTCTGCATGTTTGAGACCTCAGACACCTGGGAAGGGGATGATGGTCACTGCATTGTTATCATTTGGTTTTTCAACTCTGATATATCTGACCATGAGGGGTCCTGTTGGCCTGGCCACATACTGATGGAATAGCAGCGTCGTTACCACCAGCACGCTCTTGGTATTTAGTCAAGGGTAAGTTTGAGTCGTGAGGTGAAGGCAGGAAAACATACAAGTTTCTCTCTCATCTCCCTCTCAGGGATGACTGTCTTTCTCCTACGTTTATTGGGCTTCCCCCCTCACCCATATATAGCCAGAAATGCCTCCTGTAAGTTTGGGGAACACAGACGATGATGATATGTCTAGGTGCAGAATGAGCTGATCTCATTGAAGAATGGGGCCTCCTTTGTGAGCGTCTCTCCAGTATAGAAATTACATTGCCCTCTGGTCTTTACCTAAAAGAGCTGGAAATTAATGGTGTTCCCAGAACACTTTTCATACAGTGTTAACATATCACAAAGTATTTACTGAATGCTTGCAACATAGTTAGCAAATACAGGGGCTTTGAAGAAGTGTAATCAGCATAGAAATTTTTGTTTTTTAGAATGTTTGCATTCTTGGTGGCATGGGGTAGGGGACAGACTTATATGCATGAAATAAGAATAGACTATGGAACCAGATAATTAATTGCATGGTACTGGCAGTAAGCATAGTATTTATTCAGAGAAAAGGGATGAGGAAAGGCTTCATGAAGAAGGAGGAACATGTCTGAGGCCAGAGAGGGATTGTCCTCTGAGAGAACAATGGGAGCAGAGCACAGTGATGGCCATGATCCCCTCTGGCCTTGGGGGGTGGGGGAGGATCGAACCTGACAGAGAGAAGGGGGCTGAGGAATTATGGAGCATGAGGTTGGTGTTACTCTCAAAGATTTATTTGAAATTGAGTTTTAAATATTTTTTTAAAAAGGTAAAATCATGACTTTCAGGCAAATACAAAATATATACATGCCAAAGATTTTATTTGACTCATTAATTAATGGAGGAGCCCGTAAGATGTTAAAGAGCATTTGAAAAGCTAGGTATTGATTACCTAGTTCCTGGTTAAGCAATTTCATAAATAAGTGTAAGGATCGAATTGCTGAATGAAACTGGTTAATGTCTTACAGGATAACAAACCTGAACCTTTTAGGTTATCTGTTCTACTGGATGGAAGTTATTTGCATCTCCGCTGGACAGAAATCTATAAATCGACAGTAACTTCACAAAGTCTGGGACGTTTAACACGTTTAATCAATAGTAAACAATGAGTAGAACTAAGTACATTCACCTAGATAGTCCTTGTCTAGCCTTTGTTCCAGATGACATTGAAAGGATGTGCTGCTCACTTTTTTTCTTATTTTAAGTTTTAGGTAATTAAAAAAAAAAATAATAGTGACCTACAAAGAAATGGAGAAAAAACTGGGGTTTGCTTCAGTGCCTTTCTAAGGCCCTGAGATGGGACCCCCTGTGTGCTTCTGTTCTCTGTTTAGCTTTTTTTTTTTTTTTAAGATTTTATTTATTCATTTGAGAGAGAAAGTGCATGAGCGAGGGTGGGGGTGGCAGAAGCAGAGGGAGAAGAAGGCTCCCCGCTGAGCAGGGAGTCCAGGGCGGGGCTCGATCCCAGGACCCTGGGATCATGACCTGAGCCAAAGGCAGACGCTTAACGCTTAACGACTGAGCCACCCAGGCGCCCCTCTGTTTGGCTCTTGAATAACTCCGACAGAGAAGTTCCAAGTGCTCTTTGGCCCAGGGTCCCTTCTCCCTCCTCCTGGGATCTTCTCATCATAGTTACCACTGACTGGCGTTCGTGCTCCCCTCAGGAGGATGGGAGAGACGTAGATGAGAAGAAATGGGGGCCTGAGGCAGGAGTCACGGAACGGAAGGGCTCACTGAACCCCCATGGTGGTTCCCAGGTGCTAAGCCCTGACAGGGGTGAGTGGGCCCCCGTGCCGGGCAGCTCTGACCTGTGGGCTCCGGATGCTCTATTCTCCTGCCAACGCGAATGGTCTGTCAGTGTGTCGCAGGTGCCATGTACATCACCGGCTTTGCTGAGTCCATCTCTGATTTGCTGAGCCTCAGGAGTATCTGGGCAGTGCGAGGAATTTCAGTCGTGGTGCTTCTGGCCTTGCTGGGGATTAACCTAGCAGGTGTCAAATGGATGATCCGTCTCCAGCTGCTGCTGCTGTTCCTGCTGGCTGTGTCCACACTGGACTTCGTGGTGGGCTCTTTCACGCATCTGGACCCAGGTAAGACTTCTAGGGGGTCTGCACTGCTTTCCAGGCATTCACAGGGGTGAGTTTGCAAGGCTACCCCCCAATAAGCGTTGCCTACAGGAGCGTTCTGTTCCTGGAACGGGTGAGTGGGCGTGTCCTGGCTGCAAAGGCCTGAAAGCCCCTCCTCACATAGGCATTTGCACTTAGCACATTGTCTGTGTTGCTTTTTATTTTCTTTCTGTTAAAAAAAAAAAACAACCCACAAGAACATTTAGCTAAAACAAAGAATAAAGTAGAACTGGACTAGATAAAGGTTAAATTCCTAACAATGACTTGGGAGAGTGGTAGGAAATGGATCTGGAAGTAGGGAAGAAAATAGATTTTAATTTCGTGTGTCATATTGTATTTCTTTTTTTTTAAAAGATGTAACTAGAACAAATGTTAACAATTGTTATTTGTGGGAGATGGGGACTGATATAGGTTGATTACCTATAGTTTTTTTTTGTAGCAGATTTTTTCCAAAATAAAAATATGAATCCATTAACTGAGCTAAAGAAGGGGAATAGACAACAGGCACACTCTGCACCATTTGGAAATGGTGTTTTATGTTGGTAACGAATGGACCCCTGTTTAACCCTGAGTTTTCCTGGGCTTGGAGGGCGCATGGCAACTCTAAGCCTAAATCCTTGCACTTTGAGTGGGATGCTGTTATCCAGAGCATCTGTAACTTTGTAGCTTCGTGATCTGGGTCGGTTTGGCATCTGAAGTCTTTGTTCCTCTCCAGAGTACAGGGCTGTTCGTAGGGTGCCGGAGAAAAAAGCTAACTGCCTGATATTCCCCACCTTGGGGACTTTGGCTTTTTATGGCGTCTGCATTGGAAAGGGAAAGGGAAAGGGAAAGGGAAATGGGGCCATCCTCTGGGTTAGAAAAGAAAAGAAAAAGACCCACAGCACAAGAACCTCTAATGGTGGGAGCACTTGCTTTTGTGCCAGGCCTTGTGCTGAGCCCCGCACATGGCTTACCTCATGTCATCCTTGTCATAACCCTGTGAGAGAAGAACAGTGCTTCCCATCTTACAGATGAGGAAACGGGGGGTTATACCATTCGTGGCGACGCAGGGCAGAGCTGGGAATGAAGCCGGATCTGTTGGACCCTACGGCTGTGCCCTTTCTGAGCCGGGAAGCTGCGCCTGTCTTCACACCCCCAGCTGTCTTCTTGTGATCACAGCTCAGCTTTCCCCCGTGAAGGCTGCCCCTGACAGGCGTTCTAAACACCCTCATCTTTCGTAAGAAACAGTGGTTGCCGGACGTTCAGGGTTCAGTTGGTGCACGCTACTCTGGCCTTACTTGCTTTTCATAGGTTAAAATTCTTCTGTTGGAAACTAGTCACTCCCCTGAGCTCCCCGAGTGCCCCCTGCGCTCTGGCATCCTGATCCCTCTCCCAGAACCTCCAGACTGCCCAGGACCCAGCATCTGAAGTGTTAACCCTTGTGCAGGAGGGGTGTCCCCAGGACCCATGCCAATGCTAAGGGCCAGTCAACGCAGTGTCCAAACCATCACTTGGCTCCGGGGCCTTGCAGCTTGCTAAACATTTGGAGCATCTCCATTGGAGGGGAGGAGTGATTTGTTTCCTGGCTTTGCACCAACTGCAGAGACAAGCCCACATCCGGAGGGAGACCTGCTGGCTGCTTGGCTGTCAAACTAACTGTCAGTGGAGGCGAGGGAGTCCACCTCAGTCTCCCATTCCCGGGTGCTTTCTCCCCCATCCGCGTGGTTGCTGAAAGAGCCTAACTCATGAGATTGCAGGGTGATACTCCTGGCCCCTTTGAAACCTCGCTAGGCTGATGTGTTTTCCCTCTCGTTTAGAAGCTCTCTTGGCTGCTCTTCTGTTACTCAAAGTATTTCTCCTTCTTTCTGGTCAGTACATTAACAGGATGTAGTGTGAAGTGAAATTTATTTTCAATCATTTCCATGGCAACTGGCCCCTCTCAGATCTGTTTTTGGTATCACTGTTGTTTTATATGTGCTACTTTCTTTGCAGTTAAAAATCCAAACTAAAACTAGACCATAAACCTTCAGAATGGATTTAGCAGGATGATTTCAGCTCTTTGGAAAAATGACATGCACACAGACATTTGAAAAAAGATTGGAAAAAGGACTGGAAGGAACTATGCCTAAGTGTCAACACTGACTGTCTTTCTGCTGAGATTATGGGTGGCTGTGTTACTTTATTTCTACTTTTCTGTCGATTGATTAGCACTGCTTAAAAAAATGAATAGACTGTATTTTGTAGAGCAGTTTTAGGTTTATAGAAAATTGAGCAGATGGTACAGAGTTTCCCATGTCTTTCCCCGCTCCTATTAACGTCTCGCATTCCTGTGGCATGTTCATTACAAGTGGGGAACAAATACTGATAGCTTAGTATTGTCTAAAGTCCATGGTTTAGATTAGGATTCACCCTTCGTGTTGTGCAGTGCTATGAGTTCTTGCAAATAATAATGACGTGTATCCATCATTACAGTATCATACAGAATAGCTTAATGCGCCAGAAACTCCTGTGATCCGCTTATTCACACCCCACCCCCCTACCGACCTCTTGAAACCACCGATCTTCTTGCTCGCTCTCATTTTGCCTTTTCTAGACCATCACAGTTGGAATCATACAGTATGTAGCCTTTTCAGACTGGCTTCTTTCACTAAGCAATATGCATTCAAGGTGACTTGATAGCTCATTTTTTTGCAACTGGATTCTTTTATTTAGCATAATGTTTTTGTTTTTTAAATTTTATTTTCTTCTGGGGGGTGGAGGGATGGGTTAGCCTGGTGATGGGTATTAAGGAGGGCATGTACTGCATGGAGCACTGGGTGGTATACGCAAACAATGAATCATGGAACACTACATCAAAAACCAATGATGTAGGGCGCCTGGGTGGCTCAGATGGTTAAGCGTCTGCCTTCGGCTCAGGTCACGATCCCAGAGTCCTGGGATCGAGTCCCACATCGGGCTCCCTGCTCCTTGGGAGCCTGCTTCTCCCTCTGCCTCTCTGTCTCTCATGAATAAATAAATAAAATCTTTAAAAAAAAAAAACAACTAATGATGTATAGTGATTAACATAACAATAAATAAATTTATTTTCTTCTTATTTATTTATTTTATTTAAATTCAGCTAATTAACATATAAGTATTATTGGTTTCTGAGATAGAAGTGAGTGATTCATCAGTCTTATATAACACCCAGTGCTCATTATATCACATGCCCTCCTTAATGTCCATCACCCAGTTACACCATCCCTCCACCCACCTCCCCTCCAGCAACCCTCAGTTTGTTTCCTATGATTAAGAGTCTCTTATGGTTTGTCTCCCTCTCTGATTTCATCAAATCTTGTTTGATTTTTTCCGCTCTTCTCCTCTGCTCCTCTGTTTTGTTTCTTAAATTCCACATATGAGTGAGATCATATGATAATTGTCTTTCTCAGATTGACTTATTTCACTTAGCATAATACCCTCTAGTTCCATCATGTCATTGCAAATGACAAGATTTCATTTTTTTGATGGCTGAGTAATATTCCATTTTGTGTGTGTGTGTGTGTGTGTGTGTGTGTGTGTGTGTGTACACACACACACATATACACACCACATCTTCTTTATCCATTCATCTGTCGATGGACATCTGGGCTCTTTCTGTAGTTTGGTTATTGTGGACATTACTGCTATAAACACTGGGGTGCTGGTGCCCCTTCAGATCACTACATTTGTATCTTGGGGTACATATCCAGTGCAATTGCTGGGTCATAGGGTAGCTCTATTTTCAACTTTTTGAAGAACCTCCATACTGTTTTCCAGAGTGGCTGCACCAGCTTGCACTGTTTTCCAGAGTGGCTGCACCAGCTTGCACCAACAGTGTAGGAGGGTTCCCCTTTCTCCACATCCCCGCCAACATCTGTCGTTTCCTGACTTGTTAATTTTAGCCATTCTGACTGGTGTGAGGTGGTATCTCATTGAGGTTTTGATTTCGATTTCCCCGATGCCAAGTGATGTTGAGCATTTTTTCATGTGTCTGTTGGCCATTTGTATATCTTCTTTGGAGAAATGTCTATTCATGTCTTTTGCCCATTTCTTGATTGGATTATTTGCTCTTTGGGTGTTGAGTTTGATAAGTTCTTTATAGATTTTGGCTACTAGCCCTTTATCTGACAAGACATTTTCAAATATATTCTCCCATTCTGTCGGTTGTCTTTTGGTTTTGTCAACTGCTTCCTTTGATGAAGTTCCAGTAGTTCGTTTTTACCCTTGTTTCCCTTGCCTTTGGTGATGTATCTAGCAAGAAGTTGCTGAGGCCAAGGTTGAAGAGGTTGCTGCCTGTGTTCTCCTCTAGGATTTTGATGGATTCCTGTCTCACATTTAGGTCTTTCATCCATTTTGAGTCTATTTTTGTGTATGGTGTAAGGAAATGATCCAGTTTCATTCTGCATGTGGCTGTCCAATTTTCCCAACACCTTATGTTGAAGAGACTGTCTTTTTTTCCGTTGGATATTCTTTCCTGCTTTGTCGAAGATTAGTTGACCATAGAGCTGAGGGTCCATTTCTGGGTTCTCTATTCTGTTCCATTGATCTATGTCTCTGTTTTTGTGTCAGTACCATACTATCTTGATGATTACAGCTTCTTAATAGAGCCTGAAGTCTGGAATTGTGATGCCACCAATTTTGGTTTTCTTTTTCAACATTCCTTTGGCTGTTTGGGATCTTTTCTGGTTCCATACAAATTTTAGGATTATTTGTTCCAGCTCTGTGAAAAAAGTTGATGGTACTTTGATAAGGATTGCACTGAATGTGTAGATTGCTCTAGGTAGCATAGACATTTTCACAATATTTGTTCTTCCAATCCATGAGCATGGAACATTTTCCATTTCTTTGTGTCTTCCTCAATTTCTTTCATGAGTGTTCTATAGTTTTCTGAATATAGATCCTTTGCGCCTTTGGTTAGGTTTATTCCTAGATATCTTGTGGTTTTGGGGGCAATTGTAAATGGGATCAACTCCTTAATTTCTCTTTTTCTGTCTCGTTGTTGGTGTATAGAAATGCAACTGATTTCTGTGCATTGATTTTATATCCTGCCATTTTGCTGAATTATTATATGAATTCTAGCAATTTGGGGTTGGAGTCTTTTGGGTTTTCCACATAGAGTATCACGTTATCTGCAAAGAGTGTGAGTTTGACTTCTTCTTTGCTGATTCAGATGCCTTTTACTTCTTTTTGTTGTCTGATTGCTGAGGCTAGGACTTCTAGGACTATGTTGAACAGCAGTGGTGTTGGTGGACATCCCTGCCGTGTTCCTGACCTTAGGGGAAATGCTCTCAGTTTTTCCCCATTGAGAATGATATTCGCTGTGGGTTTTTCATAGATAGCTTTTATGATATTGAGGTATGTACCCTCTATCCCTACACTCTGAAGAGTTTTAATCAAGAAAGGAATCTGTACTTTGTCAAATGCTTTTCCTGCATCTGTTGAGAGGTTCATATGATTCTTGTTCTTTCTTTTATTAATGTATTGTATCACATTGATTTGTGGATGTTGAACCACCTTTGCAGCCCAGGAATAAATCCCAGTTGGTTATGGTGAATAATCCTTTTAATGTACTGTTGGATCCTGTTGGCTAGTATTTTGGTGAGAATTTTTACATCCATGTTCATCAGGGATATTGGTCCGTAATTCTCCTTTTTGATGGGGTCTTTGTCTGGTTTGGGGATCAAGGTAACGCTGGCCCCATAGAAAGAGTTTGGAAGTTTTCAGCTCTTTTCTTATTATCACTGAATAATATTTTATTGTGTAATATAACTCAGGTTTGTTTGTTTGTTTGTTTTTTTATTCATTCACCTAATTAAAGGACATTTTGGTTGCTTCCTGTTTTTGGTGATTATGAATAAAACTTGTGTAAACATTTGTGTGCAGGTTTTGTGAAGATTTAACTTTTTAACCCATTTGAATAAATACCTTTCTAAGAAACTGCCAAACTGCTTTCCAAATCAGCTGTGCTGTGTTGTGTTCCTACCAGCAACTAATGAGAGTTCCTGTTGCTCCACGTCCTCGCCAGTGTTGGCTGTTGTCAGTTTCTTGTATGCTAGCCACTCTGATATGTATCTCTAAGAGTAGCATCTCCTTGTTTTAATTTGCAATTCAGTAATCACGTATGATAGTAAGCATCTTTTCATATGTTTGTTTGATATCTGCAGATCATCTTTGGTGAGGTGTCTGTTCAGGTCTGTTGACCATTTTTTAATCTGATTGTTTTCTTATTGCTGAGTTTTAAGAATTCTTTGTACATTTTGGACACAAGCCCTTTATCACATATAGGTCTTGCATATATTGTCTCCCAGCCTATGGCTTGTCCTTTTATTCTTTTAACAGTGTCTTTTGCAGAGCAGAAGTTTTTAATTGTAATGAAATCTAACATCAATATTGTTCTTTCATGGATCATGCTTTTGGTGTTGTACCCAAAAAACTCATTATTAAACCAAAGGTCATGTAGATTTTCTCCTATGTTATGTTCTAGACATTTTATAGTTTTGTGTTTTACATTGAAGTCTATGATCCATTTCCAGTCCATTTTTGTGAAGGATGTAAGGTCAGTGTCCAGATTTATTTTTGCCTGTGGTTGTCCTGTTGTTGCATCATTTGTTGAAAAGAGTGCATTCATTGCCTTTGCTCCTTTGTCAAAATCCATTGACTATACTTGTGTGTGTCTATTTCTGGGCTCCCCGTTCTGTTATAGAGCTCTGTTTGTCTTGGTTATCGTCTCTTTCTAATGAGTGCTGAGGTTGGGTAGTGTCGGGCCCGCAACTTTGTCCTTTGTCATTAGTGTTACTTTTAAAATCAGGGAAAGAATGTTTCAAAAATACACTTAAGCCTCACTTTATTTCTATCCCTTTATTTAAATATAAAAGACTAAAAAAAATCTAAACAGGCCTGGAATGTATAAAGTAAAAATGTGGAAAGTAAGAAAACAAAGTTTCCTCCTTCACTTCATTTTCACACTTTTACCCTCCCCAGGGAGCTTGGTACAGGCATTAGCTAGCTACTGCTGTTGAGCAAATCATTCCCAAAATGTGGCACAAAACAACAATAAACAGGTATTATTTCTTGCCTTTTCTGTGGGCCAGGGATTTCAGTACGGCGTGGCTGGCGGTCATAGTGCTGGGTTTGTCGTGAGGTTTAGTCAGATGTCAACAGGGGCTACAGCCGTCTGAAGGCTGGATGGGGGCTGGAGAAGCTGGCTGGCGAGTCAGGCGGTGGTTGTTGGCGGGAAGCCTCCATCCCTCTCCCTGCAGTTTTTTCCCCAAGAGCTGCTTACGTGTCCCCAAGTCATGCCGTGGCTGGCCTCCCTGAGAGCAAACAATCAGAGAGCATGTGCTCTATCCTTCACATGATCTAGCTTCAGAAGTCACGTAGCCACGCTTCCGTCACAATCTCTTTGTTAGAAGTGAGTCACTTAGTCCGGCCCTCATTTAAAGAATTTGAAGACACATTTTTAAGCCACAACAGTTAATTTTATAATCAGAAAAAAAAAATTTAATACTTAAATGAAATTATATTTCCCCTTTATTTCAGAGACAAAATGTTTAATATTATAAGAATTAAAAAAAATACGGAAATATAAAATAAAAAGTGAAAGTGCCCTCCCTTACTCTATTCTCCTGCTCCTATTCCCCAGAGGGAGAATGGTAAATACCTTTCCAGTATATTTTCTACACACATACAAGTACATGTGCACATACATAAACATATACAACATAGTTTTTTGTAAAAATGTAATTAGATTCTATTGTTTTGCTCTTCTTCCTCTCCCACTCAGTGACATAACATGGGCATCCTGTGATGTCGGTACATTTAGGATTCCCTCATTCTTTTTGACATCTACATAATATTCCATATTACAAATCTAAAATACTTTATATTTAAACATTAATTTGTTGATGGCTATTTAGGTTTTTTTCCCAGTTTGTTGCTATTGGAAGTATTGCTGACATGACTATCCTTGTGCAAAATTTAAAGCTTATTCCTATAGGATCAAGGCTTATAAATAGACTTAAGAGGACAAAGGTCAAGCACATTTTAAATTTTATTAGGTTCTGCCAAACTGTCTTCTGATAAAGTTGTTCCATTCTGAACTCCCACTGACAGTATATAAGAGTTATTGATTCCCTGTACCCTGTACCATATTGGATATGTTCAGTCTTTTAAATTTTTGCAAAGTGATGGGCAAAAATTTTGCTCCTTTTTAAAAAAAATTGTTTTCCTTAAATCATTAATGAGAATTATTTTATTCATATTTTTTGGCCACTTATATTTATTTTTCTTCGATTTATTTATAATCTTTCCCTATTTTTCCTTTGTGCTATCTTCCTTTTTAATGATCTATAGCACTTCTACCTTAACAATTTATTCAGAATAAAACAAACACTTGTTTATCTTTTATTAGTGTTTGTTGTATATGTTGAGAAATTTTTTCTAATATGTCATTTGTTCTTTTAAAGTTAATTTTTATATATAACTGAAGCAATGCATATACCTGAAGATACTCACTTTTGAGCCAAATTGCATACTCTGATTACTTTTTTTTTCTGTATATCTTTCAGCTTTTCCTGAAATTAAGCTTACTCTGCATATTAGTTTCCTAGGGCTGCTTTGACACATCACCACAACCTGGGTGGCTTAGAACAACAGGAACCTAGCAGCTCACAGTTCTGGAGGCCAGTACTGGGAGAGCAAGGTGTTGGCAGGGCCACACATCTCTCCCTCAGGAGAATTCTTCCTTGTCTCCTCCAGCTTCTGAGGGCTCCGGGTGTTCCCTGGCTCGTGGCCACATTGCCCCCATCCCTGCCTCTGTGGTAAAATGGCCTTCTCCTCCTCTTGCCTCTCCTTGAGTACCTCATGCGGACAGCTTGTCATTCGAAATAGGTCCAATTTGGATAATCTAGGATGATCTCATTTTGAGATCCTTCACTTAATTACATCTGCAAAGACCTTTTTTTCCACACTCACAGTTTTCTAGGATTAGTTTGTGGACATGTCTTTTTGGGGCCCACCATTCAATCCACTGTACTCTGGGTTTTTTGGTTTTTGTTTTTTTTCATTTAGTTTATTTTCTAGTTTATGAAAATCACCATTAAAAAAATGTCCATCCAGCTTTTAAATACATACAGGCATTTTTTCCCAGTTCTCCCTGTATCACATTTTCTCTTGGAGACCCTATCCTCACCTCTCTTCTGGATGGATGATCTCAGGCCAGGCCCACAGCTGTTGTGCTGGTACTTGTCCTCACTGCTCCCAGATGTTGTCCCCACTGTCTGGGTCCCAGATTATCCTTTTCTGTCTCTGAGGCAAAATGTCCCTTTTCCACTTCCACGTGTGACTAGTAGGAGATAGAAAAATCTAGGCTGAAAATCGTTTCCCTTAGAATTTCGAAGTCACTGCTCTACTTTCTGGCATTCAGCGGAATCCAGGAGTCTGTGCTATTTGGATTTCTGCTCTGGCTGAGTGACCTCTTTCTCTTCTTCAAGTGCTTTAGGATCTTCCCTTTTCCCTTGAGGTTCTAACATTTCATAATGAAAATTGCTATTCATTGACCTGGGGTACTTTCAATCTGGAGGTTTCAATTATTTCTTTGACAATTTCCTCCCCTTTGTTTTCTCTTTTTTAAATTTTTTATTTGTTTTAAGATTTTATTTATTTGAGAGACAGAGACAGAGACAGCGAGAGAGAGCATGAGCAGGGAGGAGAGGGAGAAAGCAGACTCCCCGCTGAGCAGGGATCACAATGCGGGACTCGATCCCGGGACCCTGGGAGCATGACCTGAGCCGAAGGCAGATGCTTCACGGGCTGAGCCACCCACACGCCCCTCTCTTTTTTTTTAATTTCTATTTTTCCCCTTGAATTCTGATTACTTGGATGTTAGAACTCCTGGCTTGAACCTCCTGTTATTATTATTATTTTAATCTCTCTTCTCTAGCTTCTTCCTTTTTTCCATCCCTACTTTATGGGAGAGTTCCTCAGCTTTATTTCTGATGTACTGAATTTTTCATTTTGACTAGCCTTAATTTCCAAGAGCTCGCTCTTGTTCTCCAGTTGTCAGTTCCAAAATCATAACCTGTTCTTGTTTCGTGAGTGTAATATCTCCTTTTGATTCTTTCAGGCTATAACTTATAGGAGTTTTATTTTCTTGCAAAATTGTCTGTTTTTTCTGCGCTTGTTTCTGTCATCTTGTTTTGTTCTCTGCGTTAATTGCTGCGAGCTTTCTTCAATGTCTGATAGTCCCTGGCTGTCCGTTCATGTTTAGTGAGAGGGCACCGGCCAGCCGGCTGGCCCATGGAAGTTATGTGTGCAGAGGAGGAAACGGCTGTGGTGGGAGGCGTCACTGTGTGATGGTCGCATGGCTCACTGGGCTGTTTTACCTGAGACTCCCCACTGCCAGTTTCTGTAGGCCTTTCCTCTGGTGCAGGTAATGTCCTCCAGAGAACTCTCCGGTCTCCTGCCATGGCATACCTGGCTGCCACAGTGCTGGGAACAGGGAGGAGGTTGTGGGGAGAGGGGGCTGGGGGTCTCACGGTCAGGGTGGAGACTTTCATTTAGTCTGATGTCTTTCACCTGGCACACCCTTCCCTCCACTCAAACCCCTAGGTCATACCTCATCCTTCCATCCCAAGCCACTATGTCGTCGCTCTCATTTCATCTCCAAACTGCCCGTGGATCTTACTCCTTGCCTCCATTTCCCGACCTCTTGTCTCCCCGCTCCCATCCAGTCTCTTCCAGAACAGCATCATTGCACAAGGCTCCCTGGAGACACAGCTACGTTACTGTGAAAAGCTAAATAGCACAGCAACTTAATTTAAACAAGGCCCTCTCAAACATTTGTTTGGCTTAAAGCTCCTAAAATGCCATTTTGTTGGATTATATTTTCATTTATGTAAGATGTGTGTCATGCCAAAATGATTTTATTGCCATAGAAGTCAGGCAAATATAGATAAAATACATTTTAGAAAATAAAGTGACATGTGGCACATTTTAATTCTATGTTCTGCATTTAAAAATGAAATTATGCATCTCCAAGCTTCACTTTTTGGTTATCTAGGAAGACTCTGGCTTAGCGTGGGTCTGTAGTCTCCAGCCCGGCTCCCTGCACGCTCTGCTCTGCCCTCCGTGGGACGTGCCTCTTGCTCAGTGCACAGCAGGGGCAGGCCCGGGCTCTTCTCGGCCAAGTCTAGCGGGGGGGGATCTGGTTCTGCCTTGTGCTGACTGTAAGAAAGCCAGCTCACTGTTGGGGAGCTATAAAAAGATCAAGGGTCAAGCATGCCTGCCTCAGCCGTCTGCTGAAATTGCTGTACCTGAGGTCCCCCTGACCTTTCAAAGCCAGAACCTTTGCTCATTTCTTATTCTTGACCCCCTTTGTGCCACTGACCACTGTGTCGGTCCATTCAGGCTGCTATAACAAAATACCCGAGCCTGGGGGCTTCTAAACAACAGACATTGATTTCTCGCAGTTCTGGAGGCTAAAAGTCCGAGATCACGGTGCAGGCAGATTTAGTGTCTGGCAAGGGCCCGCTTCTTGGTTTGTAGAAGACTGTCTTCTTACTCTGTCCTCACGTGGTGGAAGGGCAAGGAAGCTTTCTGGGGCCTCCTTTAGGGGGGCACTAATCCCATTCAAGAAGGCTCCACCCTCATGTCCTCATTACCTCCTCCAAATACCATTGCCCTGGGGATTAGGATTCAACATATGAATTTGGGGGGACATGAACCTTCAGTCTACGGCAACCACCTGCGCTGATTTGCATCAGTCTCTTTCCATTTCCTCTCCGACACAATGCTACCTTGGTTCTCTTCTTAGCCTTCCTGTCCCTGGATGCAGGCAGGGGACCACGGGTCAGCCGACAGTGCCACTTTAGCCTGTGCACCCTTCTCCAGACAGATCCTTCTGCACCACTCCTGCTGCTCAGGTCACTCTCATCTCCTTCTCCAGCTTTCTGGGACTTAACTCCCATGTCACCAACTGCCATTCAGTCTCTCCCTGGATGTGTGAGCATCATCTTGAATTAAAGACAAGCAAAGCTGAAGTCTGCATGTCTTCCTCCTCCCTTTATTTACCTTCTTCTCCTTAACCCCACCCCCCAAGCTTAAAAAAAAAAAAAAAAAAACCTCAATAAGCAAATAACTAGTTTATCTCCCAAATGTCTACACCATTTCTCCAAGTCTGGAAAGTTTGGAGTGAACTTTTATTTCTCTGTGTAGCTTAAACTCAAACTTAATCCTTTTCAAACCCCCAGCTCTCGCCTTAGAAGCCATTTCTTTTTGGGACACTTAGATGATTTCTAAATCTGAATTTATCCTTCCAGGAGCTTCCCTTTGGTTGACTCTACCCATGTCCTATGGGCAACCCACCCACTGAAGCCAGAATACTTTTTCTAAAACAGTGCTTTGCTTATGTTATTCTCCAGCATCCTTCTTCTTCTTTTTTTAATCTTTTACTTTGTTTATTTATTTGACAGAGAGAGAGAGAGCGCACAAGCAGGGGGAGCAGCAGACAGAGGGAGAGGGAAAAGCAGGCTTCCTGCGGAGCCGGGAGCCCGATACGGGACTCGATCCCAGGACCCTGGGATCATGACCTGAGCCAAGATGCTTAACCGACTAAGCCACCCAGGTGCCCCTCTCCAAGCAGCTTTCTATTGTCTATAGGACAGAGTCCAAACCCAGTAGGTTTGCATTCATTAGCCTAGCCCTAAATTACTTGTTTGGTTGTACCTCCAACTCTTCCGGAACCCTCTTCTTCCCAGAAACGTATCCACTCACTGGGTCATAAATACATATAAATGCAACCCTGCTCCTACTTCTGGCATTCTTTCTACCACACTCGGTTTGACCTAAGTGCTCTCTCTTGGATGAAATAGTAGGAATTGTACATGAAGCTTTGTCTGAAGTCTGGGAGCTTCTGGTGGTCTCGAGCAAGGATATATATTCTGAACCTCAGTTTTCTCCTCAGTGAAAGTGAGGATAAACATGTTTACAACACCAGGTTGCATTCCTGTTTGTGTGATGTGGCCACCAGGCCCGTGGAGCTTGGTTGGGGCGGGCAGCCACAGCGAGGTGCTCAGACCCCCAGGGATGTTAACGAGGGCATTAGAAACTCTGGGTCCTTATTAAAAGTTTAAAAAATGCACTGATGAGATATTTCTAATATATACAAAATAAGATAACAGATTCCCATCTATCCATCCCCCAAATTTAATGGATGATATTTTACTGGTTTTGCTTCAGAACTCTCTTAAAAATAAACACATATAAAGCATTATAGATACAGTTTT
Organism: Zalophus californianus; assembly: GCF_009762305.2. Lineage (NCBI taxonomy): Eukaryota > Metazoa > Chordata > Mammalia > Carnivora > Otariidae > Zalophus > Zalophus californianus. The sequence goes on from NC_045595.1 coordinate 147,178,120, forward strand.
AGCTGTACTTTCTTTTCCACTCTCTTTTCTCCCCCAGGGGACCACGATCCTGAGGCTGATATTTCTCCTTCCCATGTGTTTTGATTTTTCTAACATATGTAGATACCATATGATCTCTATTATTGTTTAGTGTTTGAAAGGTTTTTTTTTAAAGATTTATTTATTTATTCTGGGGGGTGTTGGGTAGTGGGGCAGAGGGAGAGGAAGAGAGAGTCTCAAGCAGACTCCATACTGAGCGTGGAGCCCGACATAGGGCTCAATCTCATGACCCTGAGACCATGACCTGAGCCAAAATCCAGAGTCAGATGCTTAACCGACTGAGCCACTCGGTGTCTGAAAGTTTTACATACATTTTGTCATATTGCATGGACCCTTTCACTTGGTAAATATTAAATAGTGGATGAATGAATTATTTTGCAATTTGCTTTTCTCACCCACCATATCTTTGAGATTTGTTCACACTGTTTCTTTCATTTCAACTGCTTACAGTGTCATAGGAGATCCAGACAAGTAAATAGTCACTAAGTAGTGACAAGTCCTGTGACAAGGGTTTCCATGGGGACTCCCACTCCAGCCTGAGAAAGGAAAGGTTTTCCAGAGCAGATAACCTCCGAGCTCTGAGTGTTAAGGGAGTACAGGATTTAGCCAGAGGAAGAAGAGAAGGAAACACATCTTGCAGTTTATGCAAAGACCCAAGAGGCTGCTGTGCTTGGGAAAATGAGAGAGAGAGCCCGGAATGTGAGGAGGGGCAGGTGGACCAGGTGGAGACAGCTCCTGAAAGCCTGGTCTGCCACACGACAGGGCCTGGGGCTTTATCTTGGGGCAGTGGGAAGTGTGACATCAGTTTTATATTTTAGAAAAATTGCTCTGGCCACAGTATGGACAAATCAGTGGGTTGAGATAGGGATGAAGCGTGGAGGCAGGAAACTTATTTGAGAGGCTGTTTGGGTGACTCAGGAAAGCAGTGATGCTGCAGGACCTCTGGGGATGGGACAGCGGGGGCAGATTAAAGACAGGGGAAAGGGCGCCATGTGATGTGCACATGGGCAGAGGGAAGGGACATAGCTAACATGAGGCTGGCTGGCTGGTGGCGGCGGGCCCTGGGATCTGGGAGGAATCTGGCATCAGGAACGGATGTGGGGGCGAGGGAGAGGTCAGCGTCAGAGTTCAAGCAAGGTCCCAGTGGGGCCGATGAGGAGGAGGCCACGGATGAGGAGGAGGCTGCGGAGCGTGGTGGTCCAGGGCTTCCGGAAGCGGGGAAGCCATAGGGCCTGGAGGCAGCTGGAGGGAGTCTGGGAGAGCAGGCCGATTCCGAAGCCAACGGCACCACACTTACTAAGATGGAATTTAATTCATGAGAGGAGGCATTTTTTACTGGTCTGTATTTAAACAACAACAACAACAACAACAACAAACCTCTTCTCTGACAGAATTCCTAACATACAAAGCAGGTACCGTAAAATTAATATTCTTTACCCAAGAATACACCCCAGAATCTCTTCTGCTGACTGCTTCCTGTTCCATTCAGGATATAATGAACACATGAATGTTTTGGCTCCTTCTCTGGAACTCATAGTCAGCCTGCCCTTGTGGGGACTGAGCACAAGGCTTGGGGCCTCCCTGGGATGCACGGAGCCTGGCATATAGCAGGTGGTCAGTAAATATTTGTGCAGAGATGAGCACACCGGGTGAAAGATGGTGAAGCCAGACTGTGACCTCCTCTGCCCCAGTAGGTGAAGAAGGCACATCTGCAGATGCCCCTGTTAGGGAACATCTTCCCTAGGGCCCTGTTCTCCTCCTGAGAGGAAGACAGTTGCCCAGGTACCACGGCGACCCTATAGCATCATGTCTCCGAGCCTTCCTTGTGGGCTCTCATCTCCCTGTGGTGGGAGGGGCCTCTCTGCAGAGCTTTGCTGGGAAGGGTTTTCCAGGCCCGTGAGCAAGGCCTGCCTGAAGGCCTTGCAGTGCCCAGGGTGGCCTCTGTGTGGAGTCATGATTCTGGCTGTCTGTTTTCTGGCCTCCGAGGGTTCGGGAGCCTTGTCCCAGGGCAGCTTGCTCAGTGTTTCCTCTCTGCCCACAGAGGTGCTGGGAGGAAGCACGACTCCTTTGTGTGGAATGGTCTGTGGTGCCCTGGCATTGGCATTTTACTTAGGGGGTGAAAGCCTTCACACCCGGCCCCTCGCGTGACCCTCACAGATGGCCCTGTCAGGGAGGCTGGGCAGGGCCCTTTTCTCCATCTCACAGATGCAGGAACTGCGGCCCAGAGAGGAAGTAATTTCCCAGAACCCAGGCCTTGGTACCCCGCCCTCCCTGGTCCAGCAGAGAGGAGAAGAGTCTTCTCAGAATAGCTGATGAGACCCCGGCCTCTGATCCCAGCCTGTGTCCCAGGGCTTCTCAGCCCGGCCAGTACATAAGAAGCACCAGGGGAGCCCCACCCCAGACCAAGTCAGTCAGCACCCCTGGGCGGAGCCGATTGGTCTGTATTTTCTAGCTCTCCAGGTGATTCTGCTGTGCACCCAGGGTTGAGGACCCCTGTCCTCATAGCATCTGTTTTGCTGTCTAACACAGACTCAATGGAATAAGAGCCGAGCAGGGGTGAGGCCACGTGCTGCCCGGCTCAGGCTGGCAGAACCCTGGAGATAAGACCAGAGAACTCATTGCCCTGAGAGCAGGCTCAGGGCAGAGACTGGACCTCTTCAGTTAGCCCCTAAAGGCAAGGACTGGCTCTTCCTTGGCCTTTCTCACTTGACTAACACTCAGCACAAAACCTGCTTATTTGTGTGTGTGGATGTATGCAGAAAACACGTAATGAGCACCAACACTGTGTCAGGCATTTTACATATATTATCCTATTTGATCCTTGAATCAACCTAGTGATATGGGTGAGATGATCATTCCCATTTTGCAGACAAGAACACTGAAGCCCCCAGAGGTTCTGCAAATTTCCTGAGATGGCATAGGAAGTGGCTTCGCCAAAATGTGAACCCAGAGCTCCTGACTTCCAGGCATGATTCCGCGGTGCTTCCAGGCACTCCCTGGTCTGGCATGCCCTCGGAGGAGGGTGGTGGAGGCGTCTTCCTCCACTGAGTCCATTACTGCTCCCCTCTGCCTTTAGATCCAGGGGGGCCGAGAACCTGCCAATCTCGGCTGGGTCCTCCTGTGCCTGGTCAGAGCTTGAAGGGGAAGGCAGGAGATGAGCCAGAGGACTGTGAGGTAAGGTCAGGAGCCAGAACCAGGTATATTGAAGTGGCTAAAACATGGTTCCCGAATGCCACGGGCACTGCAGTGATAGACAAGGTCAGCTGACCAGGATCCAAGTCAGGGCAGGGTATGGTGTCCTATCAGAACAGGACCTGGTGCTCCCTCCTGGGTCTGCAACCCTCCGCCCATTTCCTGGAGAGTGCTGGGCCGAGGCCAGTCTGGGAGCCAGGCTACTTAGCCCTCAGCCCTCCACCTTGTTGGCCTCAGGCCATCTGACCCTAGCAGGCCTGAGAGGTTTTGCACTTTCTCAGGTGACTCCTTGGAAAGTCATGCTAATTCAGAAAGGACCAGGACCACAGGACCCCTAGTGGGGCCAGCAGACCACCTGCTGGAATTTGTGGCCATGGTAAAAGGCATGGGAAGCAGCCTTCTTGCAGACTTCTAATCTTTTCCCTCTCTCCCCGGTCCCTTTCTGACTCCTTTCCCCCCTCCCTCATTTCCTCTTTTCCCCCTTTGATCTTCCCTCTTTCACTCTACATCTATTCATGACTGGATCCTTTGAATGAGCTACGCTATTGGGGTTTCTGGCCCAGCCTGGGGTCCTCATTACTGCCCTAATCCCCCTTTGCAGAACACAGATCTTGCCATGATGAATAAAAGTTAGTTACTATCCAGTTAAAGACTTGATCCATTGTAGATGTAATGAGCAGGCTTTTGGAAGCTTTTTGCAGAATCGGGCAGCATTGATGATTTAGGCTTCAAAAGTTTATGTATGCGCTAGATCAGAGCCCAACATATATGCCAATTAGTGTGGCCAACCTTCCAATCAGTTGCGACAAGACATGTTCTTGGGACCAAAAAGCAGACCTAGATCCAGAAGCCCTTGCTGGCACTCAGGGAGCGGTGAGGTTCAGGGGGCTGTATGATCTACTGCCTAGACCCTTACCCAAACCCTCCCTTGCCCTGTTTGTCATGATGTTATCTTAGGGACTCTGCTGGTAGAATCAGTGTGGGAGTGCAGAGAGGTGGTTTTCCTGGGGGCTCCAGAGGAGTCTGAGGTGCCCAGGGCTGCCCCCGCACTGCCCCCCTCCCCCCCGCCAAATGGCCTATTGCAACAACACAGGTGCCCCTGGAGACAGGGATACATCTCAGTCCCCTTTTGTCCCCAACTCCAGAACAGGGCTCTGTATCAGCAGGTGCTCCATATGTTTGTTGAGTGACTAAATGAAGAATGAATCCAAAAGATTGAGTGTACAAGGGAAAGGCTCTGGAATGTGACTGGAGGTGTGGAAAGCCTTGCCCCTTCATCTCTTATCTGCAGTCACCTAGGAGACGGCTACTCCCCAGGCCTCCATGCTGAAGGCGCCGACCTTCCTGTTTTGGCTGCAGTTCTCAGGTATTCTGTCTGCATTGGGCGGGAGGAACGACAATGCTTGTGAGGAGGGCCCGGCCCAGGGTGGGGTCTGGTTGCAAGTTCAGTCAGATGTCTTGGAAAGGAGGAAGGAAGGAAGGGTTGCAGCTGAGGAGAAACTGGCTTTCAAAGTTTTCCTCCTGGATTTTTTGTTTACAAGGAGTGGAGATGCTTGGGGAGGCATTAAAGACTTGACCAAAGAGCAGAGATGAATCCCTGGTGCAGTCAGCATTCAGGTCTCACCTGCAAGCAAGAAGCAGGGATAGTTTTGTCTGGGAATGCCTGCATGCTAGAAGGACGCCACGGGCTCTGGTAGTAACAGCTCCGTAGCCCTTAGAAAAAGCTAAAAAAAAAAAAAAATTTTTTTTTTTTTTAGAAAGTCCATGTGCTTCATATTATGTATATCCACGGAGCATGTGTGTCCAGATGGCTGGGACGGGAGTCTCCTGACCCATTCTTTCCGACTGTGCAGGTTTGAGAGAAAGCCTGGGGATCTGGCAGTGGTGGTCAGAAATTCCTATAGGTCAGCTGGAATCTGGTTGGGGATTTGCTGATGTGAAACATGCATGGACAGTCATATGCACAACAAATGAGTCAAAGAGCAAAGCCAACTTGACCTTGCACAAGATCTTCCTTTGCTCCTGAACCACACACCAAGCAAGGCAAATTAGGGGATATGGGAATACAGATTCCTATTTGTTAAAAAATAGACAATTGTTTTTCATTAGGCTTTCCAGTTACAACACATGGGATTGCAGTGACCTCATTTTTGACCATTGGCCAATGCATTCAACTGTCTGGTGGAATAATCTATTAACTGGGCACCGGCCAGTTGTCTGCAATAGGAACTAGTTTAGGCATATGTTGTAGAAAGTGATAACATTGTTACAGGCTCTGCCTAGACATGGGGATGGAAACCCAAGCAGGCAAGCACCAGCGCTGAAGTCAGTTTTGGATGATGGGCTGTGTTTTCAGAAGCCTCACTGTCCCATGACTGACCTCCCTTTCCCCCTGCACGAATTCAATGGTATTTAAGGGCAAACCGACACACGCTTAGATTCCCTGAACTTGGGTATGTTGAATCTTGCCATGATGAATAAAAGTTAGTGGCTATCCAGTTAAAGACTTGATCCATTGTAGATGTAATGAGCAGGCTTTTGGAGGCTTTTTGCAGAATCGGGCAGCATTGATGATTTAGGCTTGAAAAGTTTATGTATGCACTAGATCAGAGGGTGATGTGCCTGATGCTGTGGGTGAGGAATAGCGAGGTCAAGTGGCCTTTGCTGGGTCACACAGAGCCTCAGTTGGAAGCCACTTCTCCCAGTGTCCCATCCAGTGCTGTTTGCCCTGTACCCTGTTGCGGCCCTGAGTCCCACGTGCAACCTGTGTTTACAGTGAGCCATGGCTCACACCTGTGTGCTTAATGCAGCCTCAGGGAGGCTCCTTATGACGCTAGTTGGTGAGGGAGGTAGCTCTGCTGTTCGACAGCCCGCCTGCAAGCCAAGCTTGCCATTTTTAGGGAATCACGTCTCAATCCTGAGTGTGAAAAGGCTTAGATAATTCCAAACACCACCTGCTTCATCTCCCCCGCCAACCCCCCGCGTCTGGGAGCAGCGGCCGATTGGATGATGGTGGTCATTGGTCATTGTGGAACACCAGGAGGCCATGAAGAGAAGGACCGACCACAGCGAGCCCCTGCACCCCTTAGACTCTTTGATGGAAATAACTTTTTTTAAAAAAAGATTTAATTAATTAATTTATTTGACAGAGAGAGACAGCGAGAGAGGGAACACAAGCAGGGGGAGCAGAAGAAAGGGGGAGAGGGAGAAGCAGGCTCCCCGCAGAGCAGGGAGCCCGACATGGGGCTCGATCCCAGGACCCTGGGATCATGACCTGAGCTGAAGGCAGACGCTTAACGACTGAGCCACCCAGGTGCCCCGGAAATAACTTCTTTTGTAGAGAGATCGCTGCCAGGCAGAGTAAGACAGGGGCTTATCTGTATAATAGTAATAACAATAACCACCATTTATTGAGCACTCAGTATACATCAGGCTTTGGTTTGTGTACTGGACGTGTGTTAGTGCATTTACTTCTTACAACGAGAGGTAGGTACTATGGTTATTCCCATTTTACAAATGGACAGGCTGAGGCTGTGCATAGTAAGCACCTGCCTACAGTTGCCTTGTTGGTAGAGGTGGGACTCAAACCCAGACAGTCCAGCTCCAGAGCCCAAACTCCCGATCCCTACACTTGATGCCTCCTAAGACTCTTGGGATTCCAGACTTAGGCCTTCAGCCAGAGATGGGGGACTTCTGGTTCTTGACTTGATTTCATCTGGTCTTCACATCCTTTTTAAAGAGGTGATATAATTTATGCCTGAAACTGTGAATATGCAAAGGAGATTCTCAAAGTTTTTGCAGAAGGTGTACCCACATCTCACAACATGGATCTCTAACTTCATAAAGATAAACAATTATGTTTTTCTCTGTAAAATGAAGTGCAGCACTTTGCAGAGAAAGAACATGGAAGGGGAGATCTCTAAACAGGAGGGAGAACATTAATGCTTCCGATATTAACATTAGAATTACCTCCTCAAAAGTTATTTTATTCTAAAACATATTGCATATAGAAGAGTGTATATAACACATACATGCCGGTTCAAGAACAGCAGAATGTCACTAGTGCCCAGGTTAGGAAATAGAAGGTTGCTAGTCCCACGGGAGCTCCCTGCTGCTCCTCCCCAGGTGCATCTCCCTCCGTCCTCACCGGAAGTAATCAATGTCTGACTTTTGGTTCTTCAGGTCCCTGTCTTTCCCAGGGTTGTGACATGTGTCAGGTACTGAAGATCCGGAGGGTTGCTTTGGGGGACAGAACCACACTCCGTTTCTATGTCTGAGCTCCTCATTGTCATCCTTAGCCCTTGGCAGTAGGTCAAACAGAACAGTTCATGGTGTGACACAGTAGGCTGAAGAGGGGAGAGCAGCAACTTCATGATCAAGTTCATGGTCAAGATGAACCAAACACATGACTCTGAGAGAGGCTCATCCCAGTGTTCTGACCTCAGGTTAAAAATCAGGTGCAGTGACTCCAGGGAGCTTGGTGACAAGGGCCCTCAACATGTAGTCACATTGCTTCCGTCTAGGTGGTCACCCTGTACTCATGACCACAGCTGTCAGTCCGGGATCTCCATTCACCCTCCTTTATCTTTCTTCTCTGTTGGATCTCCTGTTTCTGAATCCTATGTCATTCTGATCAGCTGTCTCATTTTGATGGAGGTCATCTTCTGGTAGTTGCTGCTGCTTCTTTTTTTTTTTTTTTTTTAAGAGAGAGTGTGAGTGGGAGTGGGGGACAGAGGAAGAGAGAATCTTAAGCAGGCTCCACACCCAGCGAAAGCCCAATTTCATGACCCTGAGATCATGACCTGAGCCGAAATCAAGAGTCAGATGCTTAACCAACTGAACCACAGAGGCTCCCCATCTTCCAGTAACTTCTTGAGAAAGAGCGCACGGGAGATTAATGGTTCGAGACTTTCTGTGTCTGAAAATTCTTTTTTCTGTGCTCACACTTGATTCATGGTTTGGCTGGATATCAAATTCTAGGTTGGAAACTGTTTTCTCTTAAACTTCTGATTGCTTGTCTCCTGGCTTCTATTATTGCTGTTGAACCATCCATTCTGATGCATTATCTTCTATATAATCTATAAACTAGTAGGGAGTTCTTTTTGTTTTCTGAAATTTCAAAATGATATGCTTGCATGAGGTTCTGTTTATATTATGCTGGGCACTGGGTGGGCCGTTTCTGGTCTGGTAATGTATCTTTCAGTTCTGGGAAATCATCTTGAATTATTTCAATGGTGATATTTTTCTACACTTTTTGTTCTCTTTTTCTGGTACTTTTACTATTTGGATATTAGTTTTTTATCACCTTATTTTTATCTTTACTTTCTGAGAGATTCTGTTTGCTCAATCTTCGTTCCTTCAATTTTCTTATTTTGCTGCACTGTTTTTAATAATAAAGACCTTTTTCTTAGTTTTTTTGAGTGTTACATTTCATTTTATTGTTTTTAATAACATCCTTTTTTGGGGGGCGTTGTTTCACGGATGCAATACTTTTTCTTAGCACTCAGAGGATTTGTTGATCTATTTTTCAGTTTTCTTATCTTTACATAGTTTCTGTTTCCCCTGAGCTGCCTTTTTCCTTTCATTTGGGTCTTTATCGTCCATATCAGAGGGATTTATCAGATATCTGGTCATTCTTGCCTTTCTACTCCTGATTAAAAGTAGAGGAGAAAAGGCTGATTGGAAGTACTGAGTGCACAGCTGGGTCTGGTCAGTTTTAAGCTGGGTAAGATAGTCTGGGTGGACTAGGTGTTGGGGACTCTCTTCCAGGATCATCCTTTTAGGTGCTTCGTGAATTGTTTTACTTTCTCCAGAGAGATGTCTTCCGATCTGCCTGAAGGATGAGTCGGGCCACCCTTGTTGTGGGAGTTGAGTTGGGGGAAAGGATTGGGTAGTCAGGATTCAGAAGACATTGGCTTGATTTTCCTCAGCTGGGCCTGGCACTGCCAGTCTAGGTGGTTGGTTTACCCTTTCTGGAGAATAAATTGCAGACTTGTGCTGGCCAGGAGCACCCGGTGCCTGGGAGCATGAGTAACTTCCCAGAGAGTCCACCCCAGTCTTCCTGGTTTTAACCCACCTCTTCTCTCTCCCACGGCCAGACACCTGGGGCTGCCCATCGGAGACCTTAGAGAATTTTGTGGGATAAACGAGGTTGGTTTTCAGCTTACCTTTGCTGACTTAAGATTCCATTTTCTCACATCTGATCTCAGTACCACTGGACCATCCACTACGTTTTAGCTTCCAAAATGTTCTTGCCATTTTCCCCATACTTAGGGATTGATATCCTTTAAAAAAACCTCTTTACTATATATTAGCGGGATTTGGGGAGGGATCAAAATTAGGTACATGTATTCAGTCTGCCATCTTACCCCAGGTCTAATGTTAATATTTTTAAATGACAAACCAACCATATTTAAACATTTTTTTAAATTGGAGATTTTATTTTTTTACCCCTTTTCTCTCTAAAAATTTGCCTTTTTCATCTGTAAAGGAAGTACATCTTTTTGGGAGAGGTCATTATCTCTCCTGCTCTGGCACTCTCTGAAGTCTTGTCTTTGAAGTGCAATCACTGGCTGGATTATACCTCCGATTTGGGGAACCGTTTGTGAAAACCTTAATGATGCTTTCTAGACATAATGTTTCTGAGTGTTTTTGAAGTTGCTTGGGCTGATGTTGTAGAAGAGATATGAAGGAGGTATTTTCTCTTGGTGGATTGCTACAATGTGATTTGTGACCTAGGGTCACAATAAATGTTTGTGAATACTTATCTCCAGTGGGTGTGACCTTCTGTGTTGATACTTCATCACCCCAGGCAGAAACTGTGAATTACCATTGTGGAAACCTCCCCAGGGACTGTAAGAACTCTCCTCCCCCACTTTTGAGAGTTCACCAGCTATAGGGAAACAAGTGTGAGGTATCGCTCTGAGGAAAACAGCGAGTCTGTGCTTGAGATATGTGGGAATAGTATCTAAGGATAAAAGCTTAAATTGTCTAAAGAGGGTTCTATAATGGGCATCAGAGCTCACTAGGACTGAAAATAAACGGAGAAATAGTTTACCTAGAAATGAAACCTTAGCTTGAAATGGGAAAATGCATGTATTCCTGAAAAGATTTCTCACCGTGTGTTTTAAAGTTGTGTCTTGCCGATGCCTTGTCTTTCCCTGACTCCTTCATTGCCACCTTGTCCTTCCTTTGCCCTTCGTCTCTTTATCCTTGTTTCTCGTTGTCCCACCCCAGCTTTATTTCCCCGTCTGTAATCAACTCCCTATAATCAATTAAAAACCTCCCTATAATCAATTAATCAAAAACCTTTCCCGAGCACCGCCGTGTGCAGACCCAATGCTAGAAGTTTAGTTGATATGCAAGGATAAGGTGCAGTGTCTCCGCTAACCAAATAATCACCATATGGTGGTCACGTGTTATAAAGGAAAACACACTGGTGGTGGAAGAGAGGTCTTCAAGGAGGAGGTGACTTTTGAATAGACCTTGGAGTTTATGCGGCAGCTCACCTGGTGGTAAACTAGGAATGGTGATCCCAAGGAAAGGGAACAGTATATGTGAAGACACAGAGATGAGAAATGTGTGGAAAATTTCAGGAAGTGCAGGAAGTTAGGTGTGCTGGAGCTTAGCATGCTGGGGCCGGGGCTCGGGAGGAACTTAGAAGGAAATAAGGCTCCTTCAAGTTCAAGGAAGAGCCATGTCCTGAGGTGACTGTGGTTGAATGTGAGGAGACAGAGAGAAGCTCAGGGAACTCAGGGCTGTGTGTCGCCCCTGTGACTCCCAGTGCTCCCGAGATTAGCGTGTACTGCAGGCCTTGGTGAGCAATAGAACATTAGCTCGTCTCTGCTGAGATTACAGTGCTCGCTGACGCCTGCCATCCCTGCTGCCTTCTCTCAGAGTCGAGACAAACACCTAGGCAGGGTGTCCTGGGGAATCTCTTGCACAGTGGACTCCTTCAGGACTAGCCTGTGTGGTCACCTTTGGCTCAGACTCCCATCTCTGGTACTGAGATTGTGTCCAGGGAATCAAGGCCACAGGATTCAAGGAGATGTTGGTGCAGAAATAAATTCTCATGACCCATATTCTCAAAAGATATAAGCATGGCAGGCACCGAGGGTGTCCTGGATGGTCTAGTACAGAGGCCGGGTTTCATCCGTGGGCTAAGAGGAGCTAGCCAATTTGAAAACTGTGGCTTAAACATCAGAAATTAATTTTCTCACAGTTCTAGAGACCAGAAATCCCAGATTAAGGTTCCAACTGATTTGGTTCCTGATGAACAATGTCTTCCTGGCTTGTAGAGGTCACCTTCTCTCTGTATCATCACATGGCCTTTCTTGTGTGTGTGTGTGTGTGTGTGTGTGTGCTTGTGTGTGTGCAGTTTGGAGGGGGAGAGAGGAAGTGAGAGAGGGTACGGAGTTTGGGAAAGGGTGTATATGTACTCACTAGCTCTCTGGTGTCTCTTTTGATAAGGACACTAATCCTGTCTGATCAGGGCCCCACCCTTAGGACCTTAATAACCCTAATTACTTCCTTAGAGGCCCGGTCTCCAAATATAGCCATACTAGAGGTTAGGGCTTCAACATATGGATTTGGGAGGGCTAGGTGGGGATACAAATATTCAGTCCATAACAAATAGTATATACTCAATTATAATTCTAATTTATTTTTTAATAAGAATAACATATTTAATTTTAAAATATGAAGTGTAATTATTACAGTCTTTTTTTCTATCTCCCTTTTTCTTACATAATTGGGCTCACACCATATATAGTATTTTTAAAGTTAAGATTAATGTAGCAACATTCAGAAGTCCCAGATGGAATGTAATATAAACATAGGCTTGATGACATGTCTTATCTTGAGGATTTTCTTAGTCTTTCTAGTTAGAAAAGCAAACAGATAAACAAAATAACTAGGAATAACTTTAGAGCCCCACAAGAGTTTTAAAGAGGCAGAAATCGTAAACACTGAGCAAGGTCAATGGGTTTTTCTTTTGAGTAAGGAAGTGGCAGACTCAGAGAGGCTCTTTGAGGGCCCTGCCTGGGGTGGGGGTGGGTGCATACGGTCGGGGATGGGGGGACCACCAGTCAGTCAGGGGCGGCAGCTCAGTCCCAGGCCGTAGCAAACACAGCCTGCAGGGATGGGGGCGGTGGGCTAGAGACAAAGCCCAGATGCAATTTGGGAAAACAGTTTTGTGATGTCATTCTCTTGTTTCTAAATACGACTTTATTTTTTCCCTCCCCTCCCTCTGCACCCCACCTCCCACTCTGTCTACACTCCACCACCACCACTGTCAGGAACAGACACTCCTGAAATACGAGCAAATAAGATTTATTTTAACCAAGAGACCTTTGATTGGTTTTTTCTCTTATTAGTCTATGATCCAAAATAATAAGCAAAGTTCCCAAGATCCTGCCATAAATATTTGTTTTGCCCCACACCACTGGCCGTGTGAATGCACACACACAGCAGCCTACCCAGGGTCACACGCACCGCTCACCTGGCCGCCTGAGATGCTCTGTTGAAAGCATCCAGTGCAGTGCCTGCCACACGAACCCAAACACTTCACGTCCTCCCATAAATGCTGGCCAGCCCCATCCCTGATTCAGTGACTAAAGCCTTCTCCCTCGGAACTGAACTCATTTGCATGGTTTTGTGCGTGTGGTATTTTTCGTCTCTCTCACACATCCTCTCCTGGTGACGGTGGGCTCCCTGATCAGGCACCAGGAGAGAAACGGGGGCAGGGCTGGGGTCTCTGCCTGCCCCAGGCCGGCACTGGTGTTCGAGGGGGCCATCACATGCCTGGGAAAATAAGGTCTGCCTCACAGGTCTCTTTCACCCTGAACACACCTGGTCTAGAGATGTGGAGGGAAAAACTTCCTGTGATACTCCAAGAATTTAAGTCACTTTTCTGAAAAAGTGAAAATATTGGGTTAGGAAGTTTTTTTGTTTTGATTTAGTTTGGGTTTTTTTTTGTTTTTTTTTTTTAAGAGAAAGCCTAATGATAAAGAAAAGTAGTTCATAAACTGTTACCTGCTCTTATTGCTCTCCAACTTATTTCTTTTAGGCCACCGGATTTTTAGGTCATGTGTCTACATCAGTTGGTGCATTAGAAATCTTGTACCCTTGCCAGACTTTCTTTACCAAATGGCCCAGATACAATAAATACTTTTTGAAACACTAAGTATATTTCTGCTTGTAAGTAGAGAAAAAAACAAAGTGAAATAATTTATTCAGAAGAGAAAAAAAGTGGTGGGTCCATCCACATTGCTATAGATTTGTTGAATATAAGATATGAAGATAGCATAGTGGACCGAGCAAAGGAATGGTAGCTGATGTTTACTGAGTGCTCCCTGAGGCTCAGGCACTGTGCTGGGCATCTTACCTCTCCTTTCTCCTTGCAGTATCCGTGGGGTCGATGTGCTGTTACTGTCCCTGCCATAAAGATGAGAAAAGTGCAGGTCACACAGCCAGTAAACCGTGGAGCCAGTGCCAGACCTCAGGCTCCATGTCCTTCTTAACCATCCAGCTCGCACTGCTCCTAGCCATGCTATTGACTGAATTATGACACAAGCAGTACCCGCATGGCGTGATGCATCTGAGAAGTTCTTCAGTAGTAGAAAGGGGACTATGGTTGCAGCGTTTGGCCCTGGGAGACGTGAGGCCAGGGTCCTCTCAACCACTGCCTGGACTCTGGGCCAGGACCCTGCATCAGTTGCCTCATAATAGAACTTGATTTTAGATTCATCGTTTGTTGGAAATCAGTGGGCTCCATTCTGGTCCCTTCCCAGCCTAAGCCCTCATCTGCTGGAACGCAGAGCTGGTGTCATGGAAGAACACCAACCCAGGGTAGCAGGCGCCACCAGCGATGGGGGGGAGGGACTTTTACCTTCCGTTTCCTCACCTGCAAGACCAAGAGGCTTCTTCCACTCCTGACGCTGGTTCTCCCTGTCATAGATGGCTATGACATCACAACTCAGCAGAACTTCCTGTGATGCCGCGTGCCTAACTCCTTGGCCTTCTCTGTGCCCGCCAGCTTGTGAAACACACCCTGAGTGAAAATGTACAAGAGTACGCCAAAAGGTAGAGAGTAGAATTGCAATTGGGCCTTCCTTTGATGTCTGCGAAAATAACACAGATCATCAGAAATAGCAGAAGTGCTGGTGGAGGCCAAGAGAGCTTGGCAGGCAGCTTCAAATCCCCTGTGTTGGGCTCTGAGGGGCGCAGAGCTCACTAGGGAGTCCGGCTGTCAGGGCCCCAAGGACAGGGACGGCACCTGACTGCATTTTCTGTCTAGCATCTTAGGAAGTACCTGGCTGGTGCTCAGTTCCACTTGGCTGTGTGACTGACTGGGAAAGGAACCAGAATAGATCAGGCTCCAGGATGGAGATGGACATAGTTCTAGAAAAGATGAATCAGAGCAGCTGGTGGAAGTGTGGTAGCCATTGTAGGAGAATGAAGCCGATCACACAGATTGTCAGAGCACAGCCTTCAGACAAGTGGAATGGGGGGCGGGTGGAAGGGGCACCTGCTTGAGGGACCCGCGCACTGCACACTTACCCCATCCAGCCTCCCTCTGTCTTCCTTTCATCCACCCACCAGGCAGCAGCTATTAAAGCCTACCAGGTGCCAAGAGTCAGGCTCCAGCATTCAGTGGAGGACAAAATAGAAATGGTCCCTGTCTTCAGGAACCATGGAGATGATCAGGGAAGGTCATTGTTAATGGCAAGAAATGTGCTTTTATGATTAGTGCTCCCAGAACCCAGGCTCCTTACTAGCTGTGTGACAGTGGGCACCACTGAGACCCTCTGAGTTTGCTCCTATGAAAAATGGAAATAAATGCCTCCTGGGGGAGCATTTTTAAGGATTAGCAATATTATATATCAGTTGTGGCTGTGTTTTTCTTTGAGCTTGTGTGTGTGTGTGGGGGGGTAGTTCTCCCCCCCGCCCCGCTGCTTTCAGAAAAATGAGCACTTCCTGAATATCATGGAGAACAGCTTTTTGGCTTTATTATTATTATTATTTTTTTACCATGCTATAAAAATATTTAATAAAATCTTGTAAGAAACTTAGAAATAACTGATGATTGATAATTCTCTTAAGTAAACAGACTGCAGTAACATTATAGTCACTGGCTAAGTTCCTTCAGTTTTTTTTTAATTCTCTTTGATTTTTTTCTCTTGGTCTTCTGTTATCCTTTCTGTAGGTTGCTGCTTCAACCCCTTCATTTTCCTGGTTTGTACTTTGCTTAGGTCTTGCTTCTACATATGAATTCTTCCATAAGTTGTATCAAAAGTATCATGGGAGACATTTTTCTTCTTCTTCGGCCTGAGCGCTTTTGGCATTTTCATAGATAATTTATAAAGATCATCTGATGCCAGATGTGTCCTCCTCAGAACCAGATCCAATGAGAGCCCCATCTCTTCCAATTCAATCCTTGGTGTTCTACAACCAGATTTCTTCAACAGCAACTTATAGCTTCGAAAGTAAATCTTCCCATTCGATGCAGTGAAGTACAGAACATACTCTAAACCAGCCAGGTGGATATTTGTTACTGTGGGGCCTCTGAAGAAATCAATAAGAAGACTTTTTAGCCTTCTGTAGTCTTCTGTTACATCTAAATCATCACCAGCAAATATTAACATGGGTTTTGTTCCCTCGGGACATTTACTATTCTTAATATCTTTTAGAGAGACAAACTTCTCGATACTCAATTCAATCATATCCAGCACATGGTAGTCATACATACGACCTATTACTAGATTATTTGGCTGCTTATTATGGGAGTCAAACAGAAATAAAGAACAATCTGACTTCTTTGAAAAGAATTGCAATGATGCCTGATCCTCAAATGGTCTTGTAATGTTTTTCTTTTTATACAGAACTTCATACGGTTTTTTCAGTGCATACACATCTTTAAGTACTTGTGTCACCATTGAATTTGCATTTCCCCCTTTAATCAGCATAGCATTTTTAATATTTTCACTGAGTTTCTGTTCTCTCTTCTCAAGGAATCTCTTGGCTCTTTCCATTTTCGGCTTTACAACTCGATCCAAAGTGTCCATGGCTACCGCAACGCAAATCCCGGGAACGCTCGTGCACGGTGCGCTTCCACGAGATAGGCCAGTGTTCCAGAACCTGGTTTTATTATTTTGATGATGATTTCTTCCATTAAGCTTCTTCCTGTTCCTCATAAGCTGGCAGAAAATGCTAGATTTCTTAAAGTACAACACCTTAAATTCCTGATTGTAAGAAGTCATTAGAAACATTCAAAAGTAGGGGCACCTGGGTGGCTTAGTCGGTTAATCGTCCAACTCTTGATTTCAGCTCAGGTCATGATCTCAGGGTCATGGGATCGAGCCCCATGTCGGACTCTGTGCTCAGCATGGAGTCTGCTTGAGACTCTCTCTTCCTCTCCCTCTTCCCCTCCCCTGCTCTTTCTTCTCTCTCTAGCTCTAAAATAAATATTCTTTTAAAACATTCAAAAGTAAATAAAATAGTAGATTCAAGCAGGAGATCTGTCACTGCCGTCCAAATGAAGACCATTTTAAAATTAAACATGCCAGGGGCACCTGGGTGGCTCAGATGGTTAAGCGTCTGCCTTCGGCTCAGGTCATGATCCCAGGGTCCTGGGATCGAGTCCTGCATCGGGCTCCCTGCTAGGCGGGGAGCCTGCTTCTCCCTCTGCCTCTGCCTCTCTCTCTCTCTCTCTCTGACTCTCATGAATAAATAAATAAAACATTTAAAAACATATTAAAATAAAAAAAATAACCTTAAAAAAAATTAAACATGCCAAATGTGATCATTATAGGAATAGTTCTGCATGATACCGTCTTAAGTCCCTGAAGTCATAAAGGAACTTTAGTCATAGCCTAACATAAACAATAGCAACCAAACAAACCCTATTTTTCTATTTTTTTTCTCAATTTTCTATTTTAGGTCAGAGGAGAATCACTTTCATGTGCCACAGTGACTCAGGTGGGAGCCACTTTTCAGACCCTTCTCCCCTGGCAATGACTCCAAATCCCCAGTTCCTACTGTGTGGGCAAAGGTGTGCAACAAGTGTTGGGAAGGGGACCCTGCAAGACTGGGTTCCAGCCCTGGCCCTGTCACACTCTTGCTCTGTGACCTTGGGCAAGTCACCTGTCTGTACTTCAGGAAAAACGAGGATAATGATACCCGCCTCATGGCTCGCTTCAGGGTTGCACGAGGTGATAAACCTTATTTCCTCCCTTTTGAAACGCCATCCATTTTGAGACACACCAACTTTTCAGGTGGAAAAACCCATCCCATTGAGTCTACATGTTGATTATAAGACATCCAAGTTTCAGGAAATCAAAATGAAAAAAAAAAAATCACAATCACATTGAGGAAATACAATAGAAAGGTGTGCCTTGCCATTAGGGGGATTCTAGACACGCATAAGGTGGTCTTACTGGTGTGGACGTGCTCTCCGAGGTGGGGAGCAGCGGCGTGTTGTACGGGAAGGAAGCGCCCCGTCCCTGCCACTCTGTCCGGCTGTCTGAAATTCGGCTGTGTTTTCAGCATTTCTCTTGGTGCTTCCTCCCCCCACCCTCTTAATCAGATGCCAAGCCCAGTGTGGATCAGCTTGGGCACATTGTGGCTTCCTTCCTATGTGGAAGTTCCACCTTGTAGACCCTCAGAAAATATGTCGGCATTCTCTTCTGGACCCAGCCAGCCGTCTCTCCCCCCGTATGAGTTTCTCTGACACTGACCTGGTGCCTCCCAGCCATTTTCATGTCACTGCACAGCCAGAAAATGATAATATTTGTCTAGTTCTCCCGGGTAAGGGGAGGGGCAGTCAGGCCAAGAAGCCAAAATCTTCACCATCTGGAACCCATTTGGGGCATCCCAGCGGGGCTCACCTTCTCTAGTTAGTTTCCACCATGGAAAAGAAGGCAGAGGAGGAGGAGGAAAAGAAAAAGAGAGAAGAAGGAAACTCTGGTAGTGTTCACTGTTTTGTTTTTTTGCTGGAGGATTTTTAAGGGCATTTTCGTTTTTCAAAGCATTTTTACAATAATTGTCTTGTGTAAGGGTCTTATATCTTGATCCGCATCCCCTTGGGCCTGTGGGTACCATGAGCAAACAAGTTTCCACACCTGTTTGTGTGTCAGAACAACTAGGGAAACTTGTAATTGGTACAAATATATATTTCTTAGTAGCCTGAGGCCTGAGAATCTGAATTGTAAGAAGTACTCTGGGTGATTCCTTTGTGCCAACAGATCTAGGAACCTCTGCCTTAAGCCCTTGGAGAGGTAATGGCACAATACCTTTTATATCCTGCCTTGTTTATATCCTTTCTCACCCTGTGATGCTGCATTGTTTATATCTTTTCTGATGCAGTGATCCAAACCTAGTCACATAGTACGTTCCCTTGCATATATGCCTTGTCCTGCCCTGTTATGTGAGGAGGACCCTACATTGAGCAGGGTATCTGCTCATCTGCTGGCCCAGAAGCTCAGCCTCCCAGGCTTGCAATTTTCTACAAGAACATTGTGTCTCAGAGTTTGGTTTAGGGACTGCCTGCTTCAGAATCACCTAGAAGCTCATTAGAAGAACAGTCTGAATCAGACTACCAAATTTCAGACTAGTAATCGGTTATTTTATTTTACTTATTTTTCTAGAAGATTTTATTTGTTTGTCAGAGAAAGAGAGCGTGCACAAGCAGGGGAAGCTGCAGGCAGAGGGAGAAGCAGGCTCCGTGCTGAGCGAGGAGCCCTACGTGGGGCTCCATCCCAGGACCCTGGGATCATGACACGAGCCAAAGGCAGACACTCAACCCACTGAGCCACCCAGGCGTCCCAGTAATCTGTATTTTAAGCCAGCACAATGGTAATCTTTAATGCACATTCAGATCTGGGACCTACTGCATATGGGCGATTCACTATAATCCCATTGATCTATAAAGGGTTAATTTCCAGGTCAGTACAGACATTGTTACCTGGATCAAAGGCAGACTTTTTACTGCATTAATAACTATTAAAGACACACAGCTGGTCCCTTAAATTAACCAACCTTCTTCTGGGACCACTGTGGGGCTAGTAACCAAGGAAGGATGTTGAGGTGGTCCATAACAGCTTGATGTGATGGCTTGAACACACGTAAGATTCAGCACATCCTGCCCTGGTTTGAACTTCATCTGGTAGTTGGGGTGTTTTTGCTCTGGCCATTGTGGGCCTCCCAATCAGAGTGGAACCTTTAGAGGAAGCAGGTTGTAACTTAGGATCCATGAGCCCCTGAAACTGCATGCAAAATCTGACATGAAAGAGTGTATTTTTCTAGGAGAGGGTCCAGAACTATTGCCAGATTCTCAAAGGCATAGTTAACCCAGAAGCAGGGAAGATTAAGAATTCAAACAGAGGAATTTTTAAAGATTAGGACTGTGGAGAATTGTAAACAAAGGCTCCTGTCGCGGGAAGGATTTCTGAACTCCAGCACACAGAGCCAACAGCGAATTGTGACCTCCAGCATTCCTTACCTGGCTTCTCTCCTCTCTCCATCCTGCCTCGTTCCTCCTTTTAGGTTTGTCTCTCTCTCTCGTTTTCCTCCCCACCTTGAACTCGCTGCCCCATCTGGACGGGGTGCCATCCCTCCTCCTATCCGGTCCTTCCACCCTCCTCTGCCTTGCTGCCCTAATTAAGAAACAGAGCTCGTTCTTTGATTTGTTCTACCTATGGAATAACATTGCGTGTTGGTGGTTCTTGTTTTTAAAATGGGATGAGTTGAACATTTAAGATTTCTCTGGGAGAGGGAGAAAATGATACCTTAGGTACCCTGATTTCCTGGCTTTTTGGATCTAACCCTTGATAGGTTTTCTGTGGGCAGAGGTCCTCACTCATCCTTGGCTGGAGGGAGGGCAGGAACAGGCACGCCCCAGGCCTTCCTCTTGTTCTGAGTTTGACTCTGATGAAGAAAGAGTGACTGGCCAGACTCCTAGGCCCGCCGGCTCTGAGGCCCTCCCGCTAGCTGGGATTATTTTCATTTGTCGGCTTTGGTTATGGAAGGCAGAAAAGCAACCCTTAGGCTGAGGAGGCCGTGGGGACACAGTCAAGGCTGCAGAAGGAAGTGAGAGCTAACACTGTCCGGTTCTACCCCTGTGTCTGCTCCAGCTCTGTGAGCAGGAGGGGGTCTGGGCTGCTGGGCTCCCTGGCCAGTGTTCTGGGGATAAATGCCTGAAGCATGAAATCACTGGCTTGGGAGGGCCCTTTCACACTGCTAGGCCTGCCTGCCTCAGCCTTGAACAGCTGGGAGTTCCAAGGAAGTGGACGGTGACACCCTGAGGGATGGGCGCACGCACACACACACACACACACACACACACACACACACACACACACACACACACATCCTGCCTGTGCCCCAGCTCCTCTCAGCACACGGAAGGAGTCCTCTGGCTGTGGGGAGTGGGCAGAAGACCTTCCTTGCTTCTGTAGGAGGGCTGATAATGGCACTTCCTGACCCAAGCATTTTGGGGGCACCTACTGGGTTGAGAGGCATTGCAGTGGGTCTTTGAGAGACATGAAGTCAGGGAAGCGTGCCCTCAAGTCCCTCACATTTGGGTGGGGAACGAGGCGACCACCTACAGACACAGAACCAGATAGACAGTCCCAGGCTGAGGGTAGGCGGTGTAGAGAGGACCAGCTGAAAGCCGGGCTCCCTGCATTGGGCCTGCCTCTGTGGCCTGAGGAGCCTCTGGATGCTGCTCGGAGGGGAGTGTGGAGTTTGCCACAGGAGGAGTTGGCTGCCTCGTGGGGGCTGGCAGGAGAGGAAGCCCCAAATCAGACATTTGGAGGTTATAGAATGGGGACCTGGGCGAGCCTCCCCTTTTACCCTCACTCTGGTCCTGGTGACGTCAGGGCTAGAAGTTTCTGAGCTCGTGGCAGAAGTGGCCCCAGGCCTGCTTATCATCTAACTGATTTGTCACTCCGGCACTTAATGCTCACTGGGGGCCGGACCATGCCCGTTCATATTCAGGGACTGTTTCTGAAGAAATAGTGAGCCGTCTGCCACCACGTTAGCCCAACCCCAGCACACCGGTGCTCAGGCCAGCACTGGGCAATGGGGCAGCCCCTAAAACACCTCCCTAGGGATTGCATTTGTCAACGAATTTCTAGGCCCTGTAGAGTGGACAAATGGCTGTAACTGCTGGCCCAGTTTGAAACACTTACAACAGTTGTCAGAGCCATGGCTTTGGAATCAGATTCCAGCTAGCCTGTAACCGGTGGCACGGACTTTCTGACTACTGGCTTCATTTCTGAAGAGCAGGTAATGAGGACTGCCTTGCTGGATTGTCCAAGCATAAAATCCCGATAATGCACAAGTTTGGTAGCTGGCACCAAGCGGGTGCTCAATACATTATCATTATCATTGTTTATCCTGGAAGCATAGGTCCCTGAGGGCCCCTGGGTTCTATACTTCAAGACTCCAAGCTTCTCAAGCTTCAAGATCTGGGAATCTTGTTAAAATGAAGATTCTGATTCTGCAAGTTTAGGGGTGGGGAGGGGAGAGGAGGGAGCTGAGATTCAGCATTTCTTTTTTTTTTTTTTTTTTTAAGACTCTATTTATTTATTTGACAGAGAGAGACATAGCGAGAGAAGGAACACAAGCAGGGGGAGTGGGAGAGGGAGAAGCAGGCTTCCCGCCGAGCAGGGAGCCCGATGCGGGGCTCGATCCCAGGACCCTGGGATCATGACCCGAGCTGAAGGCAGACGCTTAGAGACTGAGCCACCCAGGCGCCCCAGATTCAGCATTCCTAACAGGCTCCCCCGTGATGCTGATGGCACTGACCTGGTCCTGCCTAGAGGAGTGTCCTCCTTCCTCCTTCCTCTTTGCTCTCTGCCCTCTGGTGCCTCCCCTGCCCCCTGAGGCAGCCAGCCATCAGAAGACTCCCTGCACTCTATTGAAAACTACTCTCAGACAACAGGCATGAGCTGGGACTGGCCCAGGCTGGACAGTGTTGCGCCCGTTCCCACTGAGCACCCACAGTTGTGGCATCCGTCTGGGGACGAGGAGAGGATTCTGAGAGAGGAGGGAACTTGTCTCTGACTTAGAGGAGCTCCTAATCTGTTGGATTCGCATAGAAACACACCTTGCTGTCCATGAGACCCCTGCAGAAAGGCATGCAAAGCCTCACAAAGGAACACGCAGGATGAGGAAGCTGCCATAAAGTAACACACTGGAACCAAACTGCATCCTCTCTGGGGCTCCTGCGGCCTGGGAAGGGGGCAGGGACCCTGTCCTGCTTGCCCTTCTCAGAGCCAGCAGGCTGAGGTGCCGAGAGCAGAGCACCCCTGGGAGGGGTGGCCATAGCACGGGCACTGGCTGGGGGCAGCCCAGGTTAAAAGGCATATTCATCCAAGGCTAGCTCTCATTAAGTGAGACTTGTGTTAAACGCTGTTCCCGGGCCTTGGGTCTTAGTGACCATGCGATTCCTGAAAGTGGGATCATGTGCTAAAAGCAAGGCTGGGACAACAGTGCCCCGGACTTTGCTGACGTTTTTGGTTGGAGTTGGGCATGGTTGGTATTGAGAAACTGCATTCTGTGCTTCTTGACAGCTTTGCCTCCAATCCTCCCCCATCACCCGGTCCCCCAGTCCTACTCACCACCCCTGAATAAAACTCCGCAGATTCTAGCTTCAGCAAAGGGAGCCCTGGTTTCTGCCTAAACTCCTGAGAACACGGTGCTTTCTCCCAAAATCCGCCCGTAGGAATGGTGATCAGATGGCTCAGTGGTGGGTTCCCACTAGGTGAGAGTTGGAGCTTCCATCCTTATGCCAGAGGAGCCTATGGCTAGGAATGGTCCGAATCTGGGGCTTTGCTCCTCACTTTCTGATCAGCTTCAGCCAGGAAGCTCCCTTTATTCTCTGTTCCACATTTGCAAAGCCGAGAGGAGCCCCGGCAGAAACAAGGATGCAGGGGTGATCCCTGCACGGGGCGCTGTAGAGACAAATGACTTGCTTATTTTTCTTTCTGGTAAAACATATATGACATAAAATTTGCCATTTTAACCATTTTTTAAATGTACAGTACAGTGGCATTTATTACATTCCTCACTTTGTACCACCATGCTGACTATCCGCTTCTAACACAATTTTGTCACCCCAAACAGAAACTGTATCCATTAAGCAATAACTCCCCGTAACTGTATCCATTAAGCAGTAACTCCCCGTCCCTCCCCCATAGTCCCTGGTAACCTCTATTCTATTTCTGTCTTTATGAGTTTGCCTATTCTAGATATTTCATATGAGCGGAATCATACCGTATTTGTCCTTTTGTGTTTTTTTTCACTTAACATAGTGTTTTTGAGGTTCATCCATGTTGTAGCCTGTGTCAGCACTTCATTCCTTTGTATGGGTGAATAATATTCTGTTGTATGGATATACCACATTGTGTTTATCCATTCCTCTGTTCATGGGCATTTGGGTTGTTTCCATTGTTAATTTTTTTTAAGATTTTATTTACTTATTTGAGAGAGAGAGGAAGAGAGAGACAGAGAGAGAGAGAGAGAGAGAGAGCACAAGTAGGAGGAGGGAAAGAGGGAAAGGGAGAAGCAGGCTCCCCGCTCGGGGCTCGATCCCAGGACCCTGAGATCATGACCTGAGCTGAAGTCAGATGCTTAACTGACTGAGCCACCCAGGGGTGCCCCTCCATTGTTAATTACTAATATTTTATAGTTCTTGTAGGTTCCCTGGGTCCAGACAATAGAGACACACCAGGAAATAAGATAGTTCTTGTCCACACTTGGCAGGTAGCCAGGCAGGGACAACAGAGATGAGTGCCATCACAGGACCTGGGGGTACTGACAAGACATGCTGGATGGGGGCTTGGCCACACTGGGTTCTGTCTTGCCTGATCAGCTGCCGACTGTGTGGGGTTCTCCTTTTTCAGGCCTCAGCTTTCCCATCTGTAAAATGGATTTGAGGCTAAAGACCCCTGTGGCACTATGATGCTGAATCTTCGCTATGGAATTCTAGGAGACCATCTCTATTTCTTTCTTGGGTAGGGCTTGTGGCAGGGAAGAAGTTCCTGTGGCTATAGAAGTCGGGGGAGGAAGGGGTGCCTGGGAATTTGAATATTTCCAGCATAGTGCCTGGCAGGAGGGTGGCCTTGCTTACATAACTGTGATTGCCTTGCTGTCTGCCCCCTGCAGGGGGCACCTTAACGTCCTTCCCCCTTCTCAGTCGCCTGCCTGGAGAGGGTGTCCAGGCAAGACTAGGGAAGGGGAATGACTCCTAGGTCAGAACTCCTGACCACCACAGGGGGCTAGAGCTGTATAGGGGCAGCCCCCATGGGGGACTACTAGTTGGGTTAGGATTATTTGGGGGGCCTGGGGGCCCGGAGTTTAAGTAGGATGGTAATTGGGATGCCAGAAGCCAGGACAGCCAGAAGGAGTAAGTGGTGGCTGGGTGGAACCCAGAGCCAGGGTGGAGATTTCCTGTCAAAACAGCCACTTATCCTGGCCAGAGAGTGCATTCCTTTACCCGAGGAGATAAGAAGGTCCTGTTTTCCTCTCAGGGTTCCTTTGAGCCGCGGGCTGCTTTGGGCAGGCTGTTGGAGGCTCTGTGAGCTGGGGTCTGGTAGGACTTCTGTAGACCCCTCGGTCGGGCCTCTGCCCGAGCAGCTCGCACTCCTGGCTCCCCTCCCAGACTCCCTGCATCCTTGGGCGAGCACCGACCGCAGCAGTGGCAGCCAAGCGTTCAGTCCGGTCTCCTCTGTGCTTTGACTTCTTTACCTGAAGAATACACCTATTTTGTAGGGTTGTTGTGAGCTAATATACCTGACGGGCTTGGAACAGTGACTGGCACAAAGCCCTGTTCCGTGTGTGGCAGTCACTCTTATTATCCCAAGCTGCCTCTTTGTTTCCTGGGCCCAGGTGAGCCTCAGTTCCCGCCCAAGTCAGGGCCCTGTCACGTTCTGGGCATTTAACAGTTCTTTTCTCTGTAGGTATCGCCAGGCAAAAATCTCGTATCTCAGCTTGCGGACCCCAAAGGCCATTATAAGAAAAGGTTCATTAAGCATGCAAAATAGAACCATGTCAGCAGATGGAACAGTTTCTTGGGTATTAGAAATCATCTCTCGTCAAGAAAGGGCTCATCCTCACTTTCCCAAGGGAGGAATCCTTTGCTCAGAAAGAGCCTCTGAACTGTCCGTTGTAGATTGGAGGGGTTGGCAGAAGCCTCTCTGGTTACGGGAAACTTTCAACCATCCCCTTACAAGGGGGCCACCCTGACACCCCCTCCACTCCAGCCCTGGGGGCTTTCCAGCAGTTCAGCCAGCCCGTCACCCCTGAGGGTGGAGGCCTTCCCCAGGGGCCTGGAGGCTCCAGGCTGCTCCGCCCAGTGCCCTCTGGGCAGGCACAGCCCTACTTCAGACTTCCCTTCTGGCTACTGCTAGAGTGCCTAGCCCTCCCTCTGTGTACTTTCTCTCAGGGTGGGGGCCGGGGAGCTGGAAACCCTGCTCACATCCTCTCCCCACCCTGTCTTCAGAGTACCAAACTCCGAAGAGGCTGGAGCCAGAGAGGAGGCTGCGGTGTGGGGCAGGCCACCAGCTGGCCGCGCAGAACTCCTGTGGGGAAGGAAGCCTGCCCTGGGTGGGTGCCTCAGGAGACTCTTCCAAACCTATCATCATTTCCCTTCCGTCTCTCCAGTCCGTGGTCAGTACAGTCCAAATCGATACGGCCTGACCGAGTTCAAGTTCAACACGCTTCTATGGAGTCCCTCTAATGGATGGGGGTTGTTGTGACTCAGTTCAATGGGATAGCCCTGCCGGCTGGGCCTCAGTGCTGTGTGGGCTCCGGCTGGACTCCGAGCGAGGGCTGCCGTGCCACTGGCCGCTCTCAGGCTTTGCGGAGCTGGCTGGCAACTCTGAGCTCCGGGTCCCTCAGTTGTTGAATGGGTCAGTGCCTTGGACCCTGAAGGTTCATTATCTGCATGAGTGGAGGGCACCGAAGACACTGTAAGAACAGAAGACCTAGTGGCAGTCCTTGTAATTCATAGTTGCTCGGTCTCATCAGCATATCACGAAATGTGGCGGCCAGCTCATCCCCCAGTTCTGCGTGTTGTGTCACAGCCACGGGGAAGGGAAGGGGTAGCAGCGGGTTCGGGGGTGGTGCTGACATGTTCTAGAAGCCAGTTTGGGATTTTACGTCTGCCGCTGGAAATCAATGGTGTCACTGGAGGCTGGGTGCTGAGTGTTAAGAATGGGCTTCTGGCTGGGCCACTTTCAGAATTAGAAGGGCTCTGAAACATCACCTGGTCCCCTGCACCTGTGCCATACCTGGGTGCTCAGTAGAGATGCAGAGCCTTGGGCTCATCCCAGATTGACAGTCAGAATTTGCATTTCAAAAGGAAAAGGGACTCACCTTCAGTCCCCCAGGAACCAGGGCACCCACACCTGTGTCTAGACTCTAGTTCCTGACACCACCCTCCCCTCCTCCCCAGAGATCTTCAGGTTGCTCATGCCAGGAAGGGGCCCCTGTGCTCCACCCAAGGCAGGAGGACAAGAGCCTGGCTTCTCCCAAATCCATGTTCTCTGGGCTCAGGTCGACTGCCCCCATCCCCACCCCCCCTTTCACAGCTCCCAGGAGCTAAGGGCACGGCGCAGAGGAGAGAAAACTCCACTGGCCAATGCAAACAGCTAGAGGCGTGCGGAGTGAGCTGCCCATGTTTGTCCGCCTTAGAGCATCTGTGGTTGGGCAGTGTCTGAGTAAGTTGAAGGGGGGCTGCTGCTTGGGCAGGAGCTCCATGGGGACTTAGTGGCCAGATGGGTCCTGGACCCTCTCCTTCTTCCCCTTTTCACTGACCTCTCCTTGTCAGGCCATTTCAGGCCTGTTTCCTCGCTCAAGCTGCAGATCTCTGTCCCCATGCCACGACGTCCCAGAGTGGTCCCGGCAGGGCAGACCCTTAGGGCACCATTCCAGCGCCACCACCCTGGGGGACCTGAGGAGGGGCGTGTGTGCAGCACGATGTTGGGCCCCTGGGAGAGGCACCTAGTTCATGATTCCCTTGCTGCATGCCCTACTGTACTTCCTCCTTGTCTGGGGATCCTCAGCGTGTTCCTCTCTTCTTGGCCTGGTCCCGGTCCCTCCCCCACGGCGCTGTTTTGGTGTGTGTCCCTTCCCAGAACCTCGGCCTCTCCTTTCCTTTTCCTTGCAGAGTTGCTCTTCCTGTGATCCCTCAGGCCCCAGCCCGCCCTCTGGGGCCCTCCCTGCCTTCCTCTCTCCCAGGCCCTTCCTCCGCTCTTTCTATTCCTGGTTGGACCAGCCTCTCCCATTGTCCATTCCCAGGAAAGGGCTGTCTCGCTGGTCCAGGGGTGAGGGACTCGAGCCAAGAAGAAAGCCAGCGCCGGAAGCCCCTGCCCGCCCCGGAGCTCGGCTCCCAGCAAGGTGCCCCCACACCAACCCTATTGCCAGTGTCATTTTTAGAAATCTCACTTTCTAAGTTAGTCAGCAGTAGCAATCTGACACCCACATGTGGGGGCTGATGACTTCCCAACTGCCTCTTGTAACTTCAGCAGACCCGGGGGCGGGGTGGGGGGAGCCGCAGGTGCCACAGAGAGCTTCCCGGAAGCCACCTGACCGGTGACCAGGGCTGACTGCCTTTGGGCAGGGCAAGGTGGATAGGGTCCCACGAGGACTCTCTGAGAGCAGACAGTGGACCCTGTGGAACACCCGGAGAAGCCGTGTTCCCCAGATTCAGGAAAGAAAGGCCAAGCCTTTCTGCAGACAGACCTTCAAGTATCTTCCCTCTGCCTGTTCTTGCCTGGCTTTTGTCTTGATTTGTTTTCTCTCTCTTATGTCCCCCCACTCCACCCCCACCCCATGTTTGTTTTTCCTAAAAGCACATAGCTCAAATGGGGCTAAAGTATTTTTGGTAAATACAGAAACAGATGTTTGGGTCAAGCCCAGATATGTCCACATGTGGCGGGTGCAGGCACAGGGCATCCCAGGCCTTTCAGGGTTGGAAGATGTCAGCTCAGAAGGCCCCATACTGGCTCCCTGTTGTACCCACGGAGGCGCTGAGTGGTTTGCAGGGGCAAAGACACAAGCAGTAGGGATCTCTGGGGAAACAGCTCAGGATGAATTACAGAGAGACAGCATGGTAGTTGGAAAATTTTGAATTCAGACAGATGTGGAGGCCAGGCTAGGCTCTCTCTGCTCCGAGCTCTGCAAGCCTCCTCCGGTCATACAGCCCTAGGTGCGTGTGGCATGCCACAGGGGAGGCCCCCTGTCAGCCTCCTGCAGAAGGAGAGGGGGGGATGCCGTGAGCTCTGTGGGTGTCTCCTGGGCTTGATGAGGACCTGTGTTGCATGCTTTGGCACCCCCCCCCCCCCGAGATGTCCCCAGAAGAGTTTGTCCCACACGTCACAGGCCTGCCCAGGACCAAGGCCGGCCCCCTCTGTGGGGGAGGGCAGTGCCAGGGACCTGGGGACTGGCCTCCTGGAAGAGAGGCAGTGGCCGTAATATAGGCAGGTCCGGCTGTGTGACTTCGGACACGATTCTTCACCTTCCTGAGGCCGGTGTCCTTCCCTCTGATCTTGCAGCGTAGCTATGAGGATCAAGGATGACATTGTAAAGGACTTAGTGCCCAGGAACAGGCGCATAGGAGGTGCTCAATAAAGGGCCGCTCATCGTTATGTTCGGAAGAGAGGTTGCCCTGTGATGTCCTTGGGGAGCCTGCACAGTCCTGCACACAGAGAAACTCCTCGTGGCCTCGCAAGGACAGCCGTATGACACACTGTCGGCTGCTGTCCGTCCACTGCGAGGCCGGGCCTGGTGGCAGGCAGGGCAGGGGACGCCGTCGGGGTATGCCGGGCTGGCACAAGTCTCGGGTGCAGGGGCAGCACCTAGCGTGGGAGTCCTGAACCTCGGGGCGCATGCCCCTCCAAGAGGCTTCAGAGGCCTGGAAACCCCAAATGATGTGCAAAATGTGCTATCTGTGGGGACAGCTTTCATCGGATTCTCCAATGGGGCCATAACTACAAAACTTAAGAACCTTTGTTCTGGATGTCAGCATGTCTGGCATGAAGACCCACTGTAAGAGGCTATGGCAGGTGCCCTGGATGTGTGCAGCTGACCTCACCCTATGCCTCAGCCTGCAAGTCCAAGCCCATCAGGGACATTGGTGCCTGACCTGGGCATGCACCCTGCCATAAGCTCAAGGTTCAGCTGGACCCGGTTTGGGGTGTGGGAGAGACCAGGGCCCAAGGAGTTGGGGTGAGGACCAGAAGGGCCAAGCCTCACTGGGGGCTGGCTGAGGCCTGGGGACCTGAGGTGGTGGGGGTTTTTAGGGGGTGGAAGTCATAAGGGCCTGGGAAGGCCAAGAGCAGAGGAAATGAAGAAGTCCACCATGCCAGCCTCCAGAGCTCCTTCTCATTCACTGGAAAGTGGCACATAGGAGGGGTGGGCCCTACGCTCTGTCCCTGCCTGAGTGGGCTGGCCAAAAAGTCATCAAATGATCTCTCTAGGTCTTGAATTCTAGTAGGAGGGTGATCGTTGCAGGATCTTACCTCAGAGCCTTATGCAGAGACCTTGGGCTGTGTCTCATGGAGATGAGGCTGTGGGTGCTCTCTCTCCATTTCTTTTCTTTTTTCTGTTTCTTTGGGTTCTTATTTTATCTGCCCTATCTTACTTAGGTTTTCCTCATAAATCACTTAAATCATTTTGAGAAACAGGTAGAATATAGATGGAAAGAAAAAAATAAAAGAAACTTGTTTACAGAACAGTGATCTAGAGAAGGTAGGCTTTCAGTCCTGGGATGTTCTGTTTGTTTTTCTTTTCTTTTCTTTTTTTTTTTTTTTTTTGCCAAAATAAGATTTTATTTTGAAAGTCATTTGAAGGACAGTAAGGAAGGAGACCTAAGACTCAGCAGATGTAGATTCTGATGCGCATTCTTTGCAGCCCCCACGGTGGTCTTTGTCAGGCCAACAAGTTGCTTTCTTTCTTTGGTGATCCCGTGTTTAGCTTCCTGGAGAAGAGATCTTTTCCCATAAGCCACCTTCATTCTTTTTGTAGAGCAGAGCCTTGTTTCCAGGAAACAGTGCGCTGGTGGGAGATGGGTGTTTTTTTAAAAACATCAAGGTAGACCTAATATGTTCCACAAAGTGGGGCGGCTCAGCCAGAGGCGAAGTGGAAAGGTTCTCTAGTATTTGCTTATCATCTTGCTGCAGCCAGCAATCCACATGTGGAAAGGGCATCCAGGAATACGGTCCTATATGCAGTTGCTCTGTCTTTGCGTCGTAAATACTAATCATTGGTCCTCCTGTTAAAGCTCGGGCAGCACGGAGCTCCTCCTCTGGACCCCGATCTGGGAAGGATGCTTGGTAAATCTCTGCCGTCTTAATGTTGACAATGATGCCATGAATCACTGGAAAGTGGTTTTCGTTTTCTTCCCGGTCATTTAATTCTGTCACACACAGTGTCACTAAGTGAATGTCCTCTGCTTGTCTGTCAAATTCACTGAGAAGCTGATGAGTAAGTTTTTGTGACAACTGCCTGTCGTCACTGAAGCCTCCTACGAGGTGCACTTCCAGCCTTCCACACTGAGCGTGGTCAGAGAAGGCTTTTATGGAGCTCACGATCAAGGGGACCTCCGCTCTGGTGTCGGTTCCATCACAGTGGGTCAAGCAGGTGGCCCCGTTACCTGTGTGCCTCAGGACCACAATGTGACAAGTGGTGGCATCATCAGAACCCAGAATGGAGATGGAACCATCTCAGACTGACCTCTGAGAAGTCTGGCTCTTTCCTCCAGAGGCGGGTGGGCTTGCACCACATCCCCGGCAGACTGTGGCAGCCACACTCGCCGCCCTCGACAAGCAGCGGTATTGCGGAGGCGGCCGCCCGGGCAGGCCCAGGGAGGCCCTGTTTGTTTTTCTAAAAGATGTTATTTTGTGTTGGTAAGTCGATTCTGCTTGTGAAAGACAATGTGGAAAATTTGTAAAAAGAAAAAAAGAAAGGAGAAATTGCTCATAATTGCATTATATAGACATCCATAGTATGTTTCCTTCTTTCCCTGCATGTATAAATTAAAATTTTTTGGTATTTGTACTAGAAATGGTGTCCCGTTTTCTTGCTTCATGTGTGTCATACATAATGTGGACAATTTTCTGTGGTATTAAAAATCCTTTGTAAACATTTAAAATACCTCGGTCTCCCAGAGTTAAAAATGTAGACTCCCCATTTTACATCATTATAAATAAAGCATTGACGATGTTTTTGTCCATAAAGTTCTTTTCGAAGTTAAGATGATTTCCTTGGGAAAGATTCAGAAGCACAGCTGAAGGAGAGGGCCGGCCGGGCAGTGTGTCAGTGTGCGCATGTGCTGGGCGAGGCGTGGGGCTGCATTTGCAGAGAGAGAGAGAGGGGACGAGGCAGGCCTCCTGACAGCTGCCCCCCCACCCCCCGCCATGAGATCCAAGTGACTTAGGCTGTCAACCTGTGGATCTTGTTGGTGGGGTGGACAGAGAGAAAAGTTTTCCCAGTGACTCATCCATGGGACCTGGGCAAAGCCCTCAGGCCTGGTGACCGAATACCCACCTCTGTCAGAGCTGCCGTGGGGACCGCCGAGGTCAGTGGAGCCCAGTGAAGCCTGTCCAGCGTGCCCACAGCCCTGCGTTCAGATGTGCTTTCAGACCTGCACATCATCCCAGCTTGGCCGAACTCTGCTCCAAGGCAGGCTGGGCTGGGTTTTCATCTCAGAAAGGCCAGTCAGTGGGATCAGCCAGCAGATAAACTAAAGTTAACTCAGCCATTATTGCTTTTTGTTAATGAGGGGAAGACCAGCTGTGAAGATGCCAAACCTTTCAGAAATGTTGCCCAGTACTTGGGATTTAATATCTTAGGGCAAATTCCGTGTTTGGGCAGAAGAAAGCACTTGACAGTGATTTTAAGTCCTGACTGGACTCCCCAGGGTCCCTTGTGCTTCACTGAGCTTTCATTTTCTAATTTTTTTACACAATATTTTTCCTATTAAGTTATGAATCTTGGAAGCTGTGAAAAGCGCTGGCAATTCATTGGACTCATGAGTGAGCAGGACTCATCCACTCTTTTGTGGATGGAAGCTCAGGGGGAGCTAAGCCCCGAGGTAGGTGGAGGACAGTTGGGCAGGAAATCCTGTCACCACAGCTCTAGGGGTTGGCTGGAGTGATGGCCAGATGCCCATCCTATGTGGTTGTGGGGGTTTCGGGAAAGGGAGCAGGGTTGGCTTCTCTTAGATACAGTTAACAGGAACAAGCCAATTCCTTCTCAGAGATCAGATTCAAAAGCAGCGGCTGGATAGCCTCTCCTGGGTGTTCCCGAGCCTAGAACACTTGACTTGGATCTTCAACTTCCACAGCCCATTGACATGTCCACAGATGCTATTCAAAGTGACCTCCTTTGACAAAGAAGTAAAGTAGGCTTGAAACCACCTGAAACATTTTATTGAAGTCAGTGTACAAATGTTTAAAATGCTTTGAAGAAATCGGATCTGAGATGTTCCTGCTATAAAGTAGCCTATGAACAAGTCAAATGGAAAGCATGGATGTGCCCATTACCAAGATCTAAGAGAAAGATTCTTCTTAATGTGACCTGTGTTTGCAACCGACCTCTTGTGTACCAAGCACAGCACTTGACTCTGGGGGACAGAGCTATGTAAGCCTGGATTTCTTGCCCTGAGGAGTCTAGTTGGGGAAAGACCTAATATGGCCAGTCACAGTACTGAAAGCACTTAGAAGGAATTGATACGGATTCAGGAGTTGAGGTAAAAACCAAAGGAAGCAGCATTTGAGATGGGCTTGAAAAGTAAGCATGGCGTTGATGCTTAGAGACGTGGGAGAAGGGTCTGGAAGGCAGGAAACACAGGGATGGGTATTACTGGTGTTCTTGGGGAGAATCATCTGCGTGACTGCTGGGCAGAGAAAAGCAGAGGATGAGCAGGAAGCGGTGGGTACGGTGCCCGGTTGTCGCGGGCTTTGATTCTCCTCTTAAGGAGTTTGGCCTATGTTCTGCAGCTAAGAGGGACCCATGGAAAGGTGTTTGAACAGGGAAAGTAGCTTAATTTTTAAATTAAAGGAAAATACATAAATACATGCTCAGTGAAAGATTTCAGCTGTCAAGAAAAAAGAAGAAAAGAAAGAAAAACAGAAAAGAAAAAAAAAGAAAATGCTCCCCTTCCCGGAAGTAACTACTGTTCTCCTTCAAGTAATTTCATCTACGTGTCTCTAGAGATACAGATACACGAAGTCAAGCCCTAGAAGTGGTAAGGACGATTCTGTCAGACTTCCTCCTCTCTCTCTCACACACATGCCCCTATATTACAATATTTAAATTTACATAAGATAGGTCTGTAATCCAGGGGAGCCTGCAAGCTATATCTTATTACTCGGCTCATTTTTTTTAACTTCTTTTTTTTTAGATTTTATTTATTTATTTGAGAGAGAGAGAGCTCTCGCACAGGCACACATGCATGAGCTGGGGGGGGCAGAGGCGGTGGGAGAGGGAGAAGCAGAGAAGCAGACCCCTCCCCGCTCCCCCGTGCTGAGCAGGGAGCCCGAGGTGGGGCTCGATCCCAGGACCCCGGGATCACTACCTGATCACTTGGCTCATTTTGCTCTGCTTTGTGTTATTTCAGAGCTCGGTTTTGTGGGCTATTCACCGGAACTGCTACGGAACAACACTCTGCCAGATTACAGCCCCGGGGAATCTTTTTTCACTGTCTTTGGGGTATTCTTCCCGGCGGCTACAGGTATAGTAATTTGGGTTCTTTCCCACTCCCACATGAGGGGTACAGATTGCTTGGTTTCTGAAGCTCCATACCTATGTACTGAAACCTGTTGGCCTCGTTAATAGAGACACATTCCTCTTTAGGGCTGAACAGGATGGATTCCTCAGCAGGACAAGCTACCCCTTCCACCCCAGACCCAGTGTAAAGTTGGTCCCCTTGTCTCTACCCCAACCTGTGTGTCTTCTCCCAGGGGACAGAGAGATGCTACTGTCTTCTCACTGTACTGGGTGTGGGTGAGACCAAGGACCCGCGGGCAATGAATGACTACTCTTACCCCACCTTCCCCATTTTCTGGCTCTCCAGTGGCCAGGGAGGAACGTTCCAAAGCTGAGGTCCCTCTAGGACTCCTGTCTTAGGCTTTGGGCCCTGGCCTGGAAGGTAGTAAGCTAACGTGTTAACCAAATATCTATAAGAAATAACCATTTGCTAGTGACTGGGCTTGTCCCAGAGCACAGACTCAGAGAAGCATTTTACTCTTGATCACGCAGTGTCGATACCCTGGAGTGTGGCTGATTTTATCTCCTTTTCTGCCTGCCCTCCTCCGTCTGCTTACATGTGGCTATTTCCTTGCTCATTATCCTCTCCTCAAATAGGATGGGGATAGAAAAAGAGGAGAAGCTACTAGAATGTTGAAAATTTAAAAGGCTGTCCATGCTAAGTGTTGGCAAGGATGTGGAGAAACTGGAACTCTCGTACACTGCTGATAGGAAAGTAAAATGGTACAACCATTGTGGAAAACAGTAGGATGATTTCTTAAAAATTGAACAGTCTATGGCCATACCACCCTAAATGTGTCTGTTCTTGGAAGCTAAGCAGGGCTGTGCCAGATTAGTATTTGGATGGGAGCTGCCTAGGAACACCAGGTGAAGTAGGCTTAAGAGAAAAAAATTAAATATACGCCCAGCCATTCCCACTGCTTGTTATCTACTGCAGAGAAATGAAAACCTGTGTTCCTATAGACCTGTGCATGAATGTTCAAAGCAGCTTAATTTGTAATCCTCTCAAACTGGAAACAACTCAAATATTCGTCAACAGGCAAATAGATAAACAAATTAGGATATAGCCATGCCATATAAAACTACTCAACAATAAAAAGGAATGAGCTATTGATAGGTGCAACAATATAGATGGTCACAAAATAACGATGTTTCATGAAAGAAGTCAGACAAAAAAGAGTACCTTTTAAAAAGGGTAAAACTGTGTAAAACTCCACGTATATAAAATTCTAGAAAATGCAAACTATGGTAACAGAAAGCAGATCAGTGGATGGGGAATAGGGGTGAGGGGGGCAGGAGGGAGGGACAAGGAAATTTCAGGGCATGAAACTCTATTCCTGACGATGGTGATAGGCACAGGTATATTCATATGTGAAAACATTACAGATTCTTATACTTTTTTTTTAAAAGATTTTTTTTATTTATTTGAGAGAGAGAATGAGAGAGAAAGCACATGAGATGGGGGGAGGGTCAGAGGGAGAAGCAGACTCCCCGCTGAGCAGGGAGCCCGATGTGGGACTCGATCCCAGGACTCCAGGATCATGACCTGAGCCGAAGGCAGTTGCCCAACCAACTGAGCCACCCAGGTGCCCCAGATTCTTATACTTTAAACATGTGCCGCTTATCGTATGATACCTACCCCTCAGGAAAGCTGTGCAGCTGAAGAAAATGAACAACATTCATCACCGTTAACCAGCTTTCCTGACTTCCTCTCCTGCCTCTAGCGGTGGCGAGTTTTCACTCCTCTTCACTGCCAAACACCAGGGCTTTGTCTGTGCTCCTGTGTCTCCATTTCCTGCCTCCTGTTCAACTTGTCCACCCTCTTCTTTTGGAAGTTCAAACCGGCCTCACCACTGAAATGGCTCTGTCCAGTCTTCCGCGGCTGCCATGCTACTCAGTTCGGTGAGCATCTCTAACTTCTCAGTGCCTTCAGATGGGCCCCATCCACTTCCTCCTTCTTTTCTCTTGCCTTCCATGATGCAGCGCCCTCCTTGTCTGCTTCCTGCCCCTCTGACTCGCCTTTGGAGGTACGTCCTCTTCTGCCTGCCCAATAAACGTGGGGGTTTTCAGGCTGTGCCTCGGCCCTCCTCTCTTCTCTCTCTACTGTGTCCCTTAGAATCTCATCCATGCCTACTGTTCAGTGGCCACTCACAATGCCGATGACTCTCAGACTCATGACTCCAGCCAAGACTTCTCTAAGCTTCATACCATATACTCGGTTGCTTACATGACATCATCTCTTGGGCATCTCAGACCCAACATGTTCAGAACGAAGCCCATCCCACCCACCCACCCATCCTCCAACTGGTTCTTCTCCTTTGCTCCTGATCTCAGGAAAGGGCACCTCCATCTGGACAATGGCTCATGCCAGGAGTGGGGACTTATTCATGATAACGTCCTCTTTCTTACCAGTGCCCTCCAAGTCCTGTCAATTTTTCCTCCTAAAGGAGGTTCTTCTTCACTTCCTACTTTTCTCCACCTCTGCCACCTGACCACTCTGGTCCAAGCCTTATCTCTCCCGGGCCACAGAAGTGAGTTTGGAGCCAGGCCTCAGTAGTGGCAGGTAGAATTTCGGTCCACAGATCCAGATGTGCCTGAAGTAGCACATCCCTTTCATTCTTATTGAAGTGCAAAGGGTTAGTTTCTGACTCTAAGCCTTCATTCTGCCAGGATGACTGAAAACTGATGTCAGTCGTTCATCATGCCTCCACCATGCCCTGCCATTTTGTTCCAGGGTCTTAGGGTCTTACCAAGTCCCAAGGCATGTCTGGCTTTTCATCACTGTACACAGAGCCAGACTCTCTTATTGTCCTGTCTGCATATCCCTTTAGGTATGTGCTCTCTGCCGCTTCTGAACCACTTCTGAGGACCAGAAATCTGAACCCGGGGGCCCTGTGCTTAGAGTCTATGCACTTCCCAGGCCCTCCTTTTTAGGGTTGTATGGGGTCCCTGCCAGTGCTGGCAAGGAGTGGGCCCCAGGTCCACACTGCTCCCGATCCTGTGCGACCTTCCCTCCCTGCCTCCAGCTCCAGGGACAATCTTCTGTAACAGTATGGCGGACACTCCCATCCAGGGCCAGCCTTATGGGAACAAGCCTATGCATTCACATTGGGTCCCATGCTTAGAAGGGCCCAGTGCTTGGTTTACTGATTTACGGTTGCTAAAGTTCTTAGTAATTTTTGAACAAGGGATCTTGTATTCTTATTTGCACTGGACCCTGCAAACTATGTACCAAAGTCTATTCTTGTCCCCCCATGCTTTCCCACCCATTTTGTGGCTTCTTTTCTGCCTCCTTGATTCTCTAAAATCTCCTAAGTGCTCAGGCTTTTGAGAAACAGACCCCAAAACAGAGTCCTGGCGAATTCTGCTTCCTCCTGCCTTGTATCTCCCTGAAGGCAATACAGTAGAGGTCAAATTCCTCTTGAATGGACAGAAAAGGCAAGGGGGAAAACAAATAGAGGGAATTTTTTAAAAAAGCTAACATTTGAAAATATTGTCCCGCCCTCCCTCCCACACATAGGTGGAACACACATTCAAGAGGCTTCCCACCTGAGCGTTTCCTTGGGCCTGGCAATGAGTCCTAAGGCCAGGTCAAGAAACCCTGGGCCCAGATGCCGGTAGGGCAGTCACACCTTGTTGGGGCGGGGGGGGGGGGCGGTGGTCCTCCTTGGCTGGCAGTACTCCAGGGGGCACTCCTAGGAGGTTGTGTCAGTACTGTGACCCTGCTGGGCCCCCTCCACACTGCTCCATGGTTCCCCTCCTTTGCCTCTCCAGGCCCAGTATCTTAGGAATCTTAGAGGGGATGCCTGGTCTGAGAGGGGCCAGAGAGTGGTGGGCCCCGCTTCAGTATTTTTCCGTCCAGCAAGGAATTAGCAGCCTGAGGTTTGAAGAGCCACACAGTAGCCCCGAGTCTGAGCGGGACTCACATTTGAGATCAGCAAGTTCAGCAGCTCTCGACTTTTTGTCTTTTTAACCTATATTCATTTTTGATAATGATACTAAAATCCTCACCTACACTAGAAATTCTGATATGGCCCGCCTGGACCAGAGAAGGGTGGATTTGTCCTTCCTTTGCGATAGATTGCTACCTAATAATATTAGTCAAGTTTTATATTCTATAGCTTAAATTATGAAAATCTTATTTTATAAAATTCCAAATATAAAATTATAATATCGACGAAACTGTCTACACAAGCTTTCTTTTTTTTACCCCACCCCTGT
Source organism: Zalophus californianus (assembly GCF_009762305.2). Lineage (NCBI taxonomy): Eukaryota > Metazoa > Chordata > Mammalia > Carnivora > Otariidae > Zalophus > Zalophus californianus. Next base: position 147,216,346 of record NC_045595.1, read on the forward strand.
TAGGAGATACGCTTCCCAGTCCTCCCAGCACCCCTTGGCCCAACCAGGTTGAGAATCACCGATCCTTTATGTGACCAACTGGGGAAGGAGGAGCACAGAGAGACTTATGAAGGATTGCTCAAGGTTACCCAGCTAATTAGTGACTGGCCTTGGGCCACCATTCTGCTGTGGAGCATTGCCTCCCTGGCTCTCTCTCTGTTTGCCAGGGGCCCCAATGTAAACACAGTAGGCAGGACGAACAATTTGTATCACTTGGCTTTCCCCTGGCAGATGTTCTGTTAAGCTATGAAAAGCATGGATGATTGGCAGTTTCCATGGTGATGGATTTGCCAGGGATTAGCTCTGAGTGAGTCATGGCCCGGGCTCCCTCCAACACCATCCTCTTCTGGAACAAGAGAACCTCCAGGCTGTGGAGAGGGGAGAGGAGTTTGGAAGAACAAACACAAGTCCCCCCAACTCTGTGTCCCCACCTCCAGTCAGAGACATATTATTTTAGTTACTTAGATATTTTATCTCGAGGGCAGGACAGTTCTTGTAAGGATCAGTTGAAAACTGGGTTTCAGTGGCTTCTCTGGCTTTATGAAGCCTATCCCTCTGTCCTCCTCCCTGCAGTCGGCCACACCCTGTGGAAGTGGCTACAGGGTGGGGCTGGGGCCTTGGAGCAGATTCTGCATTTGCTTTGTTTCTTAAAGTGCTTTCCTTCTCCAAGCTACACTGCCCAACTTGCCCTGAAAAACCAACCTCGGTGCCCACAGGATTCTCTCTCTCCCTCTGTTTCTCTCTGTCTCTCTCTATCTCTGTCACGCATACAAACACACACACGCGTGCACGCACACACGCGCGCGCACACACGCACACATGCGCGCACACACACACACACACACGGCCACTCCAGGGATCAGGGACCACAATACAGGGAAGAACTAGGAGATGGAAATTCACTGAGAATGGGGTTCCCAGGTTTAAGGAGGAGAGAGCCTCAACTAAGGTCAGGCTGAAGCTGGGGTTCACCCCACTGCATTCTTATGAGCAGGAACAAGAGAAAAGGAAGCTTTATAATTATTATACGTGTCTGTTTTTATAATTCTACTTATAGAATTAACTTATAATTTCATCAAAATTATTATAAATATCTATACTAATCATTAGTATTACAACAGCCTACTATGCGTGGCGCTGTGCTGAACACTTTTACACTCGGTCTCTCACTTAGACCTCACCACACAGCCCCACTGCTCCAATGAGGCGCAGACTTAGCATGACAGTAATGAAGCCCAGGCTTCGGGGTCCCTCCCTTTCGGGAGCTCCTGCTAAAGCCCTGTTCTTAATTTCATATTCATAAGTCTGTATTGTTTTTAGAGTGTCAGACCCCAGAGAACTTAGATCCTTCCATGGGTTCGGTTATTATTCCATTTTACAGATGAGGGAACAACAACACAGAGAGGTCAGCCGGACAGTAAGTGGTGAACCCCACTGCTTCCCATTACTTTGGAGAGGATGCTGGAAGGGAGAATGCACAGGCGTGTGGAGCTGCCAGCAAGGCCAGCGAGGCTTGCTTGAATCCTGGCGTTTCAGTGTTCAGTGAGACACCATGTGTCTCAGCAGAGTCTCTAAGGCATGGAGAGGGTGGGGCCTGACAAGTTCTGCCTCCAAGAATAGAGCCAAGAGGAGAGGAAAGCTTCCTGCGGGAACTGCCAAACAAACCAGCCAATAAGCCAGGTGTGCGGAAGGAGTGGGTTTGGGAATCAGGCGGAAGGTAAGGAGGGACGGCCAGGGTCCTTAGGAACCCAAGGGATTTCCAAGTGAGGAGGGGAGCCCGTCTTTCCTGAGTGGACATTTATTCTGCACCTAGTAGGTGCCAGGCACCGTTCATCCTAACTTTACAACAGCCCTGCCAGGTAAAGCGTCTGATCCCCGTTTGCAGATGAGGAGCCCGAGGCTCAGAGCCACACTGCCTCCAAACAGTAGCAGACTGCTTCCTTCAGCACAAAAGGCAACAGACAAGGTGTGGGAACTTTAGTGCATGGATATTCTGCCTTCATGATAAGGAAAAAGAATAAACCCATGAACTTCAAAGAAGAGAGAAAATAAGCAACAGAGAAACAATTAAGCTAGAGCTGGAGGAGAAAATTAAAGGTTTCTAAGGACACAGATGTGGATTGAAAAGCTCCCAGGAGGAAGCTTGGGAGTTCCTTGAGAAAGAATAAGTAGTCCTTTAATGAACAACTAACAGAAACCAAAAAGCCTAGAAAAACCAGTAGGCTTTTTTACCCCCTTTCTAATTCTCATTTTCAGCAAAAAAAGAGGAAAATAGGGTAGGAAGTGGGATTGTGATGATACGCAGCAAATGAAGGCTTTGATCTGTGTGAGCGGGGGTTGACTGGGGGCAGAAGGACACGGCCACAGTCTCGCAAAATGTTGTAAGCAAGTGGTTACTCGACATTGATACTGGTTCTTTTAACCGCGGGCATATTGTTGAGATATAGAGGGGATGAGTTTCTCTCCTGGCCATCTATGCCTGTTGTTAGGTCAGACCTTGGCGATGTGGCACCAGGCCCAAACCCCTGTTCACCTGGTGCCACCCACCCAAACTGGAGGCATAATATCAGCGCCCTGGAGACTATGGGTGGCGCTGGAAGTTTAGCCTCATAAGCCTAAGCTGGCAAGGTGCTGGTCGACACCCTGTTACATATATATACAAGCTGAGACAATAAGCATCTGCTAAAAGGCTGCGGAACTAGGGTAGAAGACCAAGTCAGAAGGCTTAACCATATGAAGGAAGCTGTTTACCGAAGTCACATGGTAACAATGCACAGACTATATTGTCATCCTGATGCAGAGAGAAATGTGGTTTCGGGTAAAGCAATTAACTGCTTCCTGGAACTGGAAGTTTAAGACCTACGAGGAAGGGAAATACCCTGGAGAGGCACAGACTAGTGATTTGGAACTGGTGATGAAAGTACCTGCGGGTAAACCAGTGTGTAGTGCTGATCATAACTGATAAATTCAGCCTTCTCATGGTGGAGTAACCCCAAATGAATCATACAGTTACTCTGTTTTAAAAGGAAATCCGAGAAAAGTATGGGTGTTAGAAACCAAGAAACTCTGTGACATAGTGGAAAGAACACTGATTTGAGATCAGGAGACTTGAAGATAGTGCTGCCATTGGCGTGAAAGTTGGGCAAAATCACTTCTTTTTGGGCCTCATTTTCCTCATCTGTAAAATAAGAGGTTGGAGTAGATGACCTCTAGGACACCCTCCAGCTTTAAGAATTGTTATTCTGAGTAGCCATTTTAAGCGATTTTAGGAAGCCTCCCAAGACAAGCATAAAATACTAATTATAAAATGGACACAGTGTTTCCCAAACTGTGTTCCCTTAAACACTAGTAATGAATAAAGTTTTTTATTTAAAAAAAAAGTGTAATATTGTTAAATAAGTTTTGGGAAACACTGTGTGTTACATTTCTCTTCTTAGAGGTGGACAATGAAATTAGCATATTGTAGGCACTGATAAGTCCAGCAGTAAAGACCTCTCTAGTCTTGTTTAATCAAGATTTTCCCAAGCTTTTTTTTTTTAATATCTGTAAAACATCTGGATACTAGTGCTCTGAGAAATAGTATTTGTTATATCACACCCACCCTAAATCCACCTCTACCATTAACGATAATATCTTAATATGGCACCAGAAGCAGATGGAAAGCCACACTAGAGAATCTCTGTAATACTTGACAAGCATGCGTAAAAAATTACTAAATCAAAATAATTTTTCTAGATCCAACTGACAAGCAAGAAATTTCTAATTCACCAAAACTAGTGATCATCTGCTCAGGAATCATGTAGTCACACAAGGGCGAAATTCTGCAAGCGACAGCCTCAGTGTGCAAACCAATCTGACAGGTGTGCACAGATTGCCCACGTCAGTCTGCCCACGTTAGCCTAGCAGGAATGACCCGCCTAGCAGGCATTTCCCTGGCTTTGGTGCATTGTGTTGGTGGTACTGACTACCTACCTTTTGGCTTCTCTGTTTTGTCAAAGAACAGAGCCAACAAAGCCAACTTCCTGGCTGGCTGGGTCTGGCCCATTCCTGAGGGTGGCCTCGTCCGTGTCTGTTGTCTCTGCTCCCCCTGACCCGGATCCCAGTGCACCCCACACCAGGCCAGCTGGCAGGCCTTGTGATCAAAGGTTGTGTTGTCGACTGTGTGAGGGATTCGGGGGAGAAGAAAAGGGCTTTTGTTACGGATGCAGAACCTGTTTGCAAGCAGGAAGCAGTTAGGATTAATCAATCACTTTCCTAGACAGAGCATATATACCAGTGCAGTTCTCGTGGGTCTTTGTAAATGATCTGATGGAAGATGCACAAATGTGCATCTATGTGGATCATTGTATTTACAATGATCTTGTGGATCATTGTAAATGATCTGATGGAAGATGCACAAATGTGCATCTATGTGACAAACTATAGGAGGTACTAAAATGGCAAAGAGTAAGTAGCAGTATGTCATCTCACAATGCTGAATGAATGGACATAAAATTGCTAGGGGAGCGCAGGGGGGTGCAGAATGAGGCTGTTGTCAATGGTGGGAAGGAATGTGGCCAGCCAGGTGAGGTACCAGTAAATGTGGTGACAGGTGGGAACCTTTGCAGGGGGTCAGAATTTAGGAGGTCCAGGAAGGGCTGCCGTTAGTGGATGAAGTTAGTGGGGTCTGGGAGTCAGGTGAATGTGGAGATTTGGCCAGGGATGCCCTTGGCACCAGATAGTTCTGGGAGCGAGCAATGAAGCCCTAGCCTTTGAACAGAGCCTAAGTGACAGGATCGGCTCCTAGGAACACTGGTCAGAGTGAGGCAGGTCCTGGGCATCCTTTTGTGATTCAAATAAGATCGGCACATGACAAAAAAGAAAATCCTACAGAAGTGTTTATGATAGAAAGCAATAGTCTCCCACCCCACCCATCACAACCCCAGATAGCCCATCGGGGCAACCGCTTTTAATCATTTTTAGCACTTTGGGAGCTAGCTGTAGATTACCAAGCAATAAACTCGAACCTGTAACTTGATTAATGAAAGACAGAAACTATTGACTCCATGTTAGGAAATAGAGTTTCACTTACTTACATGCTCCTCCATCCACTTCCTAATTTTTGATAGTTATATTGCTTTTTTGTTGTTACCTTTTTAATTTTAAGTAATATTCTTAAATCTCTGTTATTTTATCAGTTTTGGGCTACATCCCTTCACTCTTTATTATTGGTGTGGGAGGGCGCCTGGGTGGCTCAGTTGGTTGAGCGACTGCCTTCGGCTCAGGTCATGACCCTGGAGTCCCGGGATCGAGCCCCACATTGGGCTCCCTGCTCGGGGGGAAGTCTGCTTTTCCCTCTGACCCTCTTCCCTCTTGTGCTCTCTATCTCTCATTATCTCTCTCTCTCAGATAAATAAATAAAATCTTTAAAAAATATATTATTGGTGTGGGAAATTGAAATTCAGTGTTGTGTTTTAAGATTAATGGATTAGAGTCATATTTATTTTATATGTAAAATATTTTTACAAGCAATACTTCAGTTATCTTAAGAGAATCCCTAGTTGGGAGGAATCTACATAATCCTTTTATATTTGAGTTTTAGAACAATATGAGAGAAGCCATAACAAGTTGACAATTAGCAGGTGAGTAGGCGAAATCCCACGAAAACCGTAGCTACAACTTTAAGTGAACAAGCACAGTTTCACACACACACACACACATACACATACACACACACACACAAATCTATTAAGGTTTTTTTTACCTTAAGTTTATAAGTCAACAATCTTTATAACTTCAAAGACAAACTGCTCAATATTCTTGGAAATTTCTTTGCTCTTTTTAGCAAACACTTAGAAATTCTCCTTTATGATAACAAGATACAGAAGAAGTTTAGAATTAGCTTAAAACTTATTGCAACTGGTATATATTCACTAGCCTTTTCTTTACCTACCTTCCAAATGTAATGGCTAGCTTGAAAGGCATTATTAGAATCATCTTTCAGGTTTTCTTATTTAACTAATTGAAGCTTGTAACAGCCAATCCAGACCTGAGTGAAAGGTCATGGGACTAATATTTTTGTTTTTCAGCACTTCATTTTAGAAGATATTAGTGCTTTTTCCATTTCCTCTACTTTTTCTTCTTTTTTTTTTAGTATGGGTTCCTAATATCAGTTAGCTATAGTTCCCGTTAGTTGGATGTTGTAACTCTAGGATAGCCCCTCTGTGTCTCCCAGGCTTTGCTCAAGTTTTGTACCCCTTTATCTTTCTGTTCTCAATTCTGGGATACTCGCTTAACTTTATAACTAGAGTTATGTCCTCTGGGCTTTGTCTATAGGTCAATTTTTAGAAGTTAAAAAAAAACAAAACAGTAAACATGTACACTATTACGACCAGGTAGCTGTCATTCAGTGAAGAGTGAAGTAGTAGCTAGAAATCCATTTCTTTTGCTTTGATTCTGATGCGGTCCTTGTGCCATTTAGGAAAGAATATTCCTAATATCGTGGTCAAATGGGTTACTTTTTCTTATATTCCATTAGTTATGTAAAATCATGTCATGACATGTTAGTTTGAGTCATATTTAGACATTGACTTTCTTTTTCACTTTTCCTGGAGTTTCAATAAACTTTCTTTTCTCTTGATGCCAAAATATGCAGTTTAGCATGTCCTTAAAATCATTCAGTTTGTTAATCATACTGTTCATTGCGTTGAATCCAGCTCCTATCCAGAGGCATGCCTCCTGGGGCCTCTAGCCTTCTGCCTCAGTCCCTGCTGGTTTCTATGCAGTGACAATGGTGGTTCTGGGACTTTACTCCAAAAGTAGTCATCATCACTCTTTTCTCAATCTCGTGTTTTCCTCCTTCATTTTGCTGGAGTACATGCTTTAGTAGCTTCCTCAGAAATGATATGTGGAGGTAAATTTTTTGAGCCCTTGTCTATGTAACTTTGCTTTCACTTAATTGGTAATCTGGCTAAAATTCTAGTTTCAAATAATTTTTCCTCAGAATTTTAAAATCGGCACTCCATTGTTTCCTAGCATTCACTGTTGCCAAAGAGAAGTCTAATTTTTGTTCCTTTATAGGTGTTCAGTTTTTTACCTTTGGAAATATTTAGGATTTTTCCTGAAATTGCACAATGCTACATTTAGGTATGGGCTTTTTAAATTTTGTTCTTTGTGCTGTCTATTCTATGGGATATTTCAACCTGAAGACTTGTGTCTTCTTCAGTTTGGAGACATTTATTTCTGGTATTTATTATTTAGTTCTGGTTTATTTATCTGGTTATTTCTTTGGTTTTCTCTGTTCTCTCTTTTTAGACCTCCCGTTAGTTGGATGTTGTAACTCTAAGATAGCCCCTCTGTGTCTCCCAGGCTTTGTTCAAGTTTTGTACCCCCTTATCTTTCTGTTCTCAATTCTGGGATACTCACTTAACTTTATCTTTCAGATCTTCTGTTGCATTTTTAATTTTCGTGATCATGTTTGTAATTTCCAAAAGTTCTTTTTTGTTCTTGGAGTATTTTTGTTTTCCTTGCACCTTGCTTTATAGAGAGAATATTCTTCTTGGATGTGTCTGGAGCTACTAATTGTATTTTCTTCAAAATTCTCGTCTGTGTTCTGATTTATATGTTCCTTCCGGCCCAGGTTGTTCTATTTTTATCATGCATGCATTCGTTGCTGGTTTTCATCACACCCCTGGCAATCTTGGGCTGCTGGCATGGATTCCTGGCTGTAGTGTGTGTAGGTCGGCATCCCTGAAGGGGACTTGACTGTGGCTCATTTGTGAGTACGGCCAGTCCTTGATGAGGGCTTCGTTGGGGTGCAAACATCCACACTAGTAGCCCTGGTTTTCCTTGGGTTTATCCAGATCCTCTAGAGAAGTTTTCTAAGGCTTTCCTTTCCTTCCCTTTCACACTGGGTCATTTTCTCCATTCTCTATGTGCCAGACATCTGTAGCAACCTTTCATCTACTCACGGCTCCCCATCCCAGCCCTCTTTGTTTATAGACATGGATTCATTTCCCCCTTCCTACCCTTTAATAGGATCTTGGGGAGAAGGGAAACAAGAGGAAAGAGAAGATGCCTAATGTGGCATTTTAAACAAAAAGCCCTTTAAGAAGCCCCCATTTCAAAACAATCACTGTAGAAAATTGGGACAATAAATCTAAGCAAGAAAATGAAAAATGATCTATTTTTCCATCACCAACACATTTGAAAATGTTTAGCATTTTAAAATATGTCCCAGTTCCTTCCCCCTGCCATGCATACATTTATCTGTTGTCTTTTTTTTTTTTTTTTTACACAACAGTGGGATCATACCACATGTTCTGTTTTATAATATGCATCTGAAAATGAAACAATAGCTTTTTAAATATCTTTCCGTGTCACGACATATCTCCGACAACACCGAGCCCTGGTATTTAGTGAAAGATGTATCATCACTTATGTAGCCAATCCCCTACTTGTAGATATTAGGTTGTTTCTCATTTTCACTAGTATAGACAAGCATTTTTATAAACATTTTTGGCTACATCTTTACTCATATCCTTGACTGTTCACTGAGGTGGAAGTCCCAGGAGTGGAATTGCTGGTCAATGCGTGTGCAGGTCCCAGTGCTGGTCCCCCGTTCAGGGCACCCTTGGAAATAGGCCCCTGTTAACTCTCTGCCTCCACATCTTCACTTCACCCCATTTTACCTGCGCTCCTGCAAGCATTTTAGCAGGGCTGGTTGGAACAGAATTTTCAGAGTCAGACAGACTGGGGTTGAAGCCTCGCTTTCCCACTTAGTAAGTGTGTGACCTTAAGCCGCTTTAATCAACCGCTCTGAATACTAGTTTCCTTTTCTGTAAAATAGGGGAAATAATTCAGCTTTTCTGATGTGGTTGTTGTAAGGCTTGAACAAGATAAAAAATGCATGGAAAGCATTAGCCCAGCCACTGTCAGGTTGAAGGTGTTCAACCCATAATGATGGCGTTAGACCCATCTCTCTCCCTAAGCCTATGTAAATCTTCTCACAAGGCCACATGGGAGATGCACCCGCCGCTCTGTGAGACTTTCCTGACCAGGGCTTGGAGAGCACTTGTGGGCTGGACCCGCTTTTGATGTTCAGAACATATTGTCTTATTGGTTTCTTCTGTGGGTGAATATGTATAGAGGTGCTGACCCCTCTCACCGTCCCACACGGTGTCCTCCCTCCCCATCTTGACTAATTATGACTTTTCACAAGTGTTCCTGGGGAATAGAGGCAATGACGAAGAGGAGCTTGGGACTCAGTGTTGGTAGCATCACGGTGGTTCTTTGGAACTTGTTTAGAGCCCTTTGGTCTCTGGCTCTGGCTCTTGGATGGGACCTGCTCCCAGGTCCTAAACCCAAGCGCTGTCAGTGGGCAGCAGAGGCAAGGAGCTCAGCGGAGGAGTGGGCAGCAGGTGCTTTGCTAAGGCTAAGCCTCCCCAGGGAGTTGGGGGAGAAGGGGGTGGCAGAGCTCAGTATGTGGCCACAGGACCTTCGTGCAGCCTGCCAGATGTCTCACTCACCCTCATTACTTTGCACTGGGCCACAAGATGCTTTTGTAGCCAGCAGGGCTTTCCTCCCAAGCATCATCCAATCCACAAAGGTCCCTTTCATGCCCCACGGATGCCTCCCCAGTTGCCAGGGGAGATCGAGAAACTCAGTTGCCAGAACTGCAGATGGAAGGGCCTTGCCGTGGGATAGCTTCCAGGAGAGGGCCCTGACGAGGGGAAGGCAATTCATGGAGTGGAGTGTACTGCTCACCCCTCTCCCCTGTCTGGGTGTCTTTCAGGAGTCATGGCCGGTTTCAACATGGGGGGTGACCTCCAGGAGCCTGCTGCCAGCATCCCCCTGGGCTCCCTAGCAGCTGTTGGCATCTCGTAAGTAAGTTCCCCTGGTGGCAATCCACTGGAGAGGAGGAGAGAAAACCCCAGGCAAAAGAGGGGATTGTCCCTTTTGTTCTGAGAGTGCCCCAACTGTGGCCAATCTATTTCATATTCCAGTTCTCCTTTTAACACTCAGCCGGCTGGAAAATTCATGTCTGGTGGGTTCAGACCCCCTGCCTGGGAATGCAGGAGGAGGAGGAGGAGGTGGAGGAGGAGGAGGAGGAGGAGGAGGAATCCTTTTTTCCCTTTCTCCTCGGCCTCCTGCCCCTCCTCCTCCCCCACTTCCATTTTGAACTTGGGGATTTTTTAACCATTGACTTTCCAGGATTGTTGGGAGGAACAGAAAGGTGAAGAGTTTTGCAATCAGGTTGGGATTTCTATCCCAGCTCTGCTGCTGGGGGCCTGGGTGATATGCTGAACAATGTATTTAGCTCTCTGAGCCTCTGTTTCCTTTCTCATAAAATGGGGATAATGGGAATACGTGTGCCCCAGAGACTGTGGGGCGGCTACTGTGTGTGAAGACACGTGGCAGGCTCTCCTCCCCTCAGCTCGCCTCCCCTGCACCACCCCAAGGCTCTCAGGGTTTTAGTTCCCACCGCGCCACCCACACGAGCAGACTGAGTGGCCTTGGAGCTGTTTCTGACCTTCCAGAGTCTTCTGTTTTACTCTCTGTGCCCCAGGAAGAAGCTTCTCTGCCTTCAGTGGGTGGATGCGAGAGGCATAGACGTGACAATGACTTGAGAAGTGAAAAGTGCCTGTGTTACTTTAAGTGTGGTACTTCAAAATACGACTATGTGTGTTTCATAAACGCTGAACTTGCTCTTAGCTTATTAGAGCGGCCCCACTGCGTCGGGCACACAGCACCAGTCCGATGTGTGCTAAGTAGGGCTGCGTGCTGGCAAGAGAATGAAGGCCACAGAGAACGCTCTGGCGTTGGGAAGGACAGAGAAGAAAGAGCCCTGCCTCATTTTGGGGTCAGAGCTGGGAGGTCCCGGGACGGACCTTTGGCCCGTCCTCTCACTGCCCGGATGGGAATGAGGCCACGGGGATCATGTGACTTTAGTCAAGGTCACAGGGCATCTAGAGGCAGAGCTGGGTCACCGCTGCCCTTTTCACACTTGGCCCGGCTCTCTGTCATCTGGGATCCAAGGAACAGCGGGACTAAGAAGTCTGAGAGATCATCTGCATGTTCTTCGGGGGTGTGAAGGGGGGCTGTGGGGTTGCTGCTTACCCCTGCCTGAGTCCCGACAACCTGGAGGCCAGAGGGGCCTCCTGCTCCCCACTCCCAACATCCTCAGTGCATCTTTCTTCTTTAATGTAACAAAGAGACAAAACAATCATACATTCTTTGGCAAGAGATATGCTAGAGGGGAAACAGTGCTGGGATTCCCCCTCAGACAAGCCAGGGAGGCTTCATGACTGGCCTTTCTCTTTCCTTCTGAGACGGGTCCCCACGGGAACCCGGGGCGCTGAGTGCGGTGGGTTGGGATGGGCTTGGCTGAAGTGGGGGGGGGGTGTAAGCTCTGCTCCACTCTTGGGGTTTTTGCAGGTGGTTTCTGTACCTCGTATTCGTCTTCCTGCTGGGCGCTGCCTGCACCCGAGAGGCCCTTCGCTATGACTTCCTGATAGCAGAAAAGGTGGGTGAGTCCTACTCTGCCGACCAGCTCAGTCTGCTGGGTCTTTCATTCGCTCCCCTCTACTAGTAGCTACCTCCCCTGCTGCAGTCCTGCCTGGGAATCCAGAGAGGCTTGGGCCAGAAGTGGGGGCTGGGGGGGGTGGTAAAAATATGGAAGAGGTACAGGTTTTTCTTAACCAACTGAGCCACCCAGGCGCCCTGGGTACAGGTTTTTCTTAAGGGTTGGGGGACTAAATAAGAGGAACAAAAGTATCTCTTCATGTCAAAAATCAGGACAGAAACAAAGAATGCCCTCAGCGCAAACCCCTAGGTCAACTAGCCCTTCATTTTTGCCACTAGCCTCGCCTTCCACCATAAGCAGAAAGGGCTGCTCACTGGAAGCAAGTAAAGGAGGAGGCCGAGGAGTGGGAAGGAGGTGGCAAAGTGGAGGGCTGGAGGGCGTTGGAGGAGGCCCAGTGACAGGGGGAAGCCCACTCTGCCCTCTGCAGACCTTGACTCGATGGGCCCTCCCCGGGAGTGGGGTGGGGTTGATCTGGCTGTAACACCTTTGTTTCTAGAGCAGTAGACCCTGCCAGAAGCGGGTTAGCAAATTCCTCACATTCCACAGCTGCCCCTTAACAGGCTGGAGGTCAGGTGACAGTCAAGCACACTCATTTGGCATCTCTAGAACCTAGGAGAATAAGATTCCCAGATGCTTTTCTGGAAATCCCCAAAAACTCCTACATTCCCTTAAGTTCTTGGAGGAAAAGGGGACCCTGAGATTCCTGTCATTTATCAGAGAAATGTAGAAGGGTAGGCAAGTTTTCGTAGTTAACTCCCGAGTGTTTCTGCTCAGATTTTGGGAGAAAGTAGCACTTTCTGTTGGTGTGAGGCTTTGCAAAGCCACCTTGCTGATCTTCACCAAGGACCACTGACTGGGGCAGCCTGGGGCAGGAAACTCTGAACTCTCTTTTTAGAGCTACATTTGGGCTTGGTTTCCACATTAGCACAGGTTTTCTTTTTAAGATACGTAGGTGACAATGTAAAGATGATCTCTGTTTTCAGGGGTCTTGACTCTGAAAGCAGGTTTCGAAAGGTGGAGCAGCTCAGGTGGTGAGGACACTCTCTCCACCCCCTTCCCGGGAGCAAGGTCTTAGACCCCCAGCGAGATGCCTCCTCTCAGGGAAGGAATCTGCGGCCCTTATTTATACCTACATGCAAGCTTCCGTCTTGAGTTTCATCTCCCACGGGTCTTTTCTCTAATCGTGGAATGAAAAGCTTGGCTGTGTCAGAGGAATTAAAGACCTCAGGGAACAGCTGACGCTTTGACCAGGAGGTCTGCCTGCTGTGGTCTGCAACTTGCCAGTGGCTAGCTAGCTCAGCCTGCCCCTAAAGCGGGTTCCTTTATAGTAGATTCCCTCACAGAGGTCCTTTTAACCATTTGAGGTTCTGATGGGGATGGAACAAGGCAAATTATGCCTTGGTCTGGGGCTCCTCTCTCCCCCTCCTTCCCCTCCTTTGCAGAGAGAACTAAGAACAGGTATACGGGAGGGTAGGCAGCCTGTATCCAAGGAAGACCACCACAGGAGAGTAAAAACATCTCCATGGACAGCTCGGGAAAGCCTTTGCGGGTGGAAATTCCACCACTAATAATAGCCACCTGAGCTGGTGGAAGCTTGTTTGGACTGCCACCTGTCCTAGGCGTTGAAACAGGTGGGCGAACATTTAGCTGGTGGGGGCACTTGCTAAACCACGCTGGGCACTAATATGTGGGAGTGCCATTGTGTGCACACCAGGGGGAGAGGTGGAGGGTTCGGGTTTTGGAGGGGAATAGACCGTTTCTTAGAAGAGGCGGTTGTAAAGCCTGTAAAGTCAGGAAAGATACTGCTCTTGGTTCTCAGTAGCAAACAGGGGCTGGTACAGCAAGTAAGTGTACAGTGACAGAACCCAGCAGGGCAACTCCAGAAAGGGGCACTGTGCTGTGCTGCTGCCCCCCCAGACTCCCCCCTGCAAAGGCGACTGCACAGGATTTACCCCCTGCCACCCCACCGAAGCCTCCAACCTTGGCTTTCCTCCTTTTTTGCTCTCTGACGTCCCTCCTTGGGACTGACTCGGCTGCAGTAGCAGGTCTGTACTCAGCAGTGAGCTGGGCCACAGAAGGTTTTACTAGCAGCGCCTGGAGAAGGGGGGTGGTGCTACCCGCACAGGTCAGAGGTGTGAGCGCGCAGTCTCCTCCGTGGTCCGTCGACACGGCTTCCCACCCTCGGGGTCATTGTTCATCTCAGCTGCACATCTTAGCTGGGGCCTGGGTTCAGAGCTGTCCTGGGCCCTGAGGAAGCGAGGCCTCCTCAGTCTGGTCTGTGTGTCCTGAGGGTCTCACCCTGGGGCAGAGACCAGGCAGGCCTCCAGGACGCTCCCCTTGGTGCTGGCTCTCAGGAAGCTCCACGGTGCTTTCTGCCAGAACGCTTATCTTCAGTGGCTGCTGGCTGCCCTGAATTCCTTTCCACTGACCTGCAGCTGGTCAGTTCATCTGTTTCTTTTTTGGTTTCCTGCAGCTTCTCAGATCTATTTCTAATTATTTGTCTTCCCAGCCTACGGTTTCTCTAAGAAGTTTCTTTTTTGCTTTATATTCCTACCCCACAAAAACTTTAGCCTGGTTCTTGGGTGTCAGTCTCCATAGCGTTATACTTTTATTTTTTTTTTTTTAAGTAGGCTCCACACCCAACAAAGGGCTTGAACTCACAACCCTCCTGATCAAGGGTTGCCTGCTCTACCGACAGAGCCAACAAGCTGCCCTGTAGTGTTACGCTTTTTCAAAAGTCTTTAGTACGTTGCGGTGGCTCTGAGGTAATCTGTGTAAAGCACAATACTTGGTACACAGTAGGTACTTACTAAATATTGACTCCTCTGAACACTCCTTAATGGGGATAACCTTATAGGTAGGACATATTTTTTTCCTACAAATCCACCGTATTTAACTGGATAGGAAAAAAAAAAAGAGTCAATCCCAATATTATCCAGTTATAGAAAGAGGAATTGTATGAAGAACAGGTGTTAGCAGAGGTAAAACTAAATAGATTAAATAACTGTTTTGGAATAAACTTGTATACAGTCCAGGAAAAAAAAGAAGTTTATTAAACATCAAAAAGACCAAGTACTTTAGGAAGCGTGGAGCTTGCCAACCAGCAAAATAAGAACAAACTGAGTAGGAAAAGTACCCCCAAAGCATCTTTGTTAAAAAGGAGGTATCCCACCAAGTAAACTCTAATCATTCTTAGATTTGACAGTCATGGTTTCAGGTGTTCAGGAGGGACCTGGAGCGCCCACGGCGGCGGGGGGGGCGGGGCAGGGTTGGCAGCTGGTGAAGGAGGAAGCTGCTCAGCCTTGCCCATCCAGCCCAGCCTGGCTGTCCTCTGCTCTGCCTCATGGACACAGAGCTGTCTCTCAGGAGGTGAAGCCAACTTTATTCCCTTCTGGAAAATGGCTGTCAAGTGAGAGGAAACTTGACTGAAAGTTGAGATATCGGTCCTTTTGTGAAGTTGGGACAGTATGAGGAAACTCTTGTCTGTGGAAATCTGATGCAGGAGAAAACTAGGGGACCATGAGACAATTTGGGATTGTAAGAGTTTCAGGATGTACTCCTCACTAATATCAAGGGGCCGTAGGAATTGGATGAGGCAGGATGAGCACCTTGCAAATGACTTTGAATGCGATCCTTCAAGAGAAGGGAACGGCGGGTGGACAGGTGGGATTTCTCCAGGACTGAAGCTCTGATGGTAGCCAGCATAAAATACAAAAAGCAAGGAGATGGAATTATAATTTTCATCAGGAGTTACTGAAGGAAGAAGTTAGGGTAGTTCATACCTCAGATAATTTTGGAAAGATAGAGAGCTTTTTTGCTCAAACAGCTGTATGACAGAGGTGTACTTTTTTTTCCCCCTAAAAACTGTTGACACACATCTGCTCAAGTAAATGCTCACTTCGTCTCCACGGGCATAGTTCGCAAGCTCACAGTTCCATATGAAGAGAGAAAGTGATTAAATTCTACGAGGGCTGGAAGCAAAGCTGTGTAGTTCACTGTTGAACCTATAATGTCTTACCCTGTGCCTAGAGGGGGCCAGGTCTGTCACCTGTCCTCAGCGAATGCTCCCGTGGATGGATGACGGGAAGGAAGAGACAGGATACACGTGGGAGAGAGAGAGAATGGAGTTTTTATAATTGATCCGCACACGACAACCAACATCTCATTTATTTTTCAGAAAACTGACAGAATAACCGTTTTATATAAAAGATTGTCGAGTGAACAGATCATTGTAAACACAGTTGCCACACTGGACATCAACAAGTCACTGTGCCTGGACAGTCCCCTCTCTGATCCCCAGCCCAGAGGTTCTGCAGGAGTCCCAGGGAGTGTCTGTGGGAAGGCAACCATGGGCATCTCTGTAGCACCTGGTACTAGAGACTCCAGTTTCCTGGGTCAGCGCCACACGAGGAGGAAGCCAGACTGGGCAGTCTCACTTCCAACCTGAGTAATGGACAGGCTTTCGATGAAAACAAATTTTTTTAAAAAAAACTTTTTATTTATTTATTCATGAGAGACAGAGAGAGAGAGAGAGGCAGAGGGAGAAGCAGGCTCCCAAGGAGCAGGGAGCCTGATGCGGGACTCGATCCCAGGACCCTGGGATCATGACCTGAGCCGAAGGCAGACGCTTAACCATCTGAGCCACCCAGGCGCCCGAAAACAAATTTTTTTTTAACACAAATATATATAAGCTTTTGGATAAGAAGCAATAAAATTTCTGCAAGGAGATACCATGTCTCCTGGAGAAGTCTCTGAAGGGACAGTGCAGTGGTTCCAATGCACCTTGCCCAGCGGTTCTCTACCCTGGATGCACATTAGAATTGCCTGGAGGGTTTTTGAAAAATCAACGACGTCTGTGCGCCACCCAACCACTGATAAAGCCAAACCTCTTGGACTGATTCTTTGGTATAGCTGGAGTGGAGAACTCCTAGTTGCATTTTCTAAAAGCTTTTGATAAAATTTTATCACAGAACCTATGTATTTTTTTTTCAATGTAATCTCTACCCACAATGTGGGGCTCAAACTCATGACCCCGAGATCAGGAGTCGGATATTCCACCCACTGAGCCAGCCAGGCACCCTGAGTCTAGGTATTTTTAAAACTAATGAATACAAGATGTGTTTGGTCATGAAAACAGAAACAAACGTTTGAGGTGAAGGACTGCATCCCAGAATGGATCAGGGGTTGATAATGGAAGCAGTTTATCTAACGATTTTGTGAGGCATCCAGGGCATGAGTCGCGAAGCCTCCCGAATTTCGCGGGCACGGTGGAGCCTGTGGTGTGGTGGGGCAGGGGCGGGACGCACAAGCAGCAGGAGCCGATGCTCTACTGCAGGAGAGCCCCCTCGTGTCACGGACTACAACACAGGTGGGGGTTACGCTGGTGACAATGAAGAAAATATACAGGGGACATTCACTGGGGATGAGATGAGGTCATGCGTTTAGGGAAAAGTAATCCACATTGAAATGAGGGACAAGTTAGGCTCTGTAGTGGACCTGAGTCATGTCCATCAGGCCCCTAGCATCCCTGACCGTTTGGGGGTCATTCCACCTATATATGATCTTGGAGGGAGTGAGCCTCCAAGCCCCTCTCTTGCCCGTCCCTTTGTGGCCCTGTTAGGGCATGTGATCTAGGTTAGACCCATCAGATGCTCCAAGTATCATGAATGAGGCAACGAAGAAGGGATGATGGGAATTTATCCACAGGGCAGCAGGGTGCTGGTAGCTTCCTGGCCAGACCGTTCCTCTTCCAGAGTCCCAGTTGCACCTCTAGGCTTGGGTCTTGTTCTTTTCCACACCTGATCTTTCAGCCACGTGATGTAAACCTCTAGTGTCCTACAAATATGTTCTTTTAAAAATATATTGTTTCTGATCAGGAATCCTGGCTGGTGCAGGTTTTCCGCAATTTATGAGCCAGGAAAGAGGTCTAGCCAGAAGCTGGTATCCCATGTAGCTCGATGCCACTGACCCAGTGACTGCTAAAGCAGGGACATAAAAAGTGAGGTGAAGAAGCATCATCATGAAGGATGTGACAAGACCATGCAAATTAGAGCTAACCCATCTGTGATAGCTGGACAAATGAGCACTTGGAACACACAGTTCTGGCCGCCGTGCCTGTAGTAAAGTAGAATGGAGAAGGGTACCTCAAATAATCAGAAAGCAGGGCCACTTCCCAGTGGGTCCAGAGGAGGGCCGGCTCAGGAAGGTGGGGCGGGTTCCTGACCCACAGCCTGTGGCCCAGCTGCGTGGCCAGCAGCGCTGATCTTTGCAAGTCGACACCAAGCAGAACAACTGTGCCCTCTCTGACTCTGTTAGTGACCTGTGGGCCACTTGGGTCATGGAGCTCATTCACTCATCCATTCGGCATTTGTAGCTCTGTGTTGGCACCAAGGATACTAGGATGAGCAAGACAGGAGCCCTGAAGAAATGAGGCCTCTGGGGCTTCTAGGGGACACAGCGTGCTAGGTGCTCCCCAAGCTCAGGCTGAGGTGCTGTGGGGCCCTAAGGAGTAGCCACTGCTGTGAGGGGCTGGGGGAAGGTCTCATGGGGGAGGAGAGGGTTGGGCTGAGTCTTAAAGCACACCTGTGTGCAATAGGCATGGACAAAGGGTGGCAGCAGGCAGGGAAGTGTGCTGACAAAAAGTCTGAGTGTGTGGCACGTGGGACTACAAAGGCCACAGACCAGGAAGGGCTGAGGATGCCAAGGCGGTGGGAAGCCATTGATATTTCTGTGGCAGTGGCATTCTGATTAGGTTTGAATTTAGAGAGGTCACTCTGGTGGAGGCTTGGGGACAATTCAGAGTGGGCGGAGCTTAGAGGCGGGAGGCCAATTCGCATTGCAGTTAGCTAGTGGTCCTCAAAGTGTGCTCCCCAGACCCTCCGCATCAGCATCAACTGGGAGCTTGTTGGAAATCCAAATTCTTGGGCCCTTTCCTAGACCTACTTAATCAGAAACCCTGAGGTGGGGACCAGGAATCTGTATTTTTTTTTAATTTTATTTTATCATGTTATGTTAATCACCATACATTACATCATTAGTTTTTGATGTAGTGTTCCACGATTCACTGTTTGCGTGTAACACCCAGTGCTCCACGCAGCATGTGCCCTCTTTAATACCCATCACCAGGCTAACCCATCCCCCGCCCCCCTCCCCTCTAGAACCCTCAGTTTGTTTCTCAGAGTCCACAGTCTCTCAGGTTCGTCTCCCCCTCCGGTTCCCCCCGCTTCATTTTTCCCTTCCTTCTCCTAATGTGCTCCATGCTGTTCCTTATGTTCCACAAATAAGTGAAACCATAGAATAGGTGACTTTCTCCGCTTGACTTATTTTTAGCATCATTTCCTCCAGTCTCATCCATGTTGATGTAAAAGGTATTCATCCTTTCCGATGGCTGAGTCATATTCCATTGTATACATGGACCACATCTTCTTTATCAATTCGTCTGTTGGAGGGCAACAAGCCCTCTAGATGAGTCTGGTGCATGCTCAATTTGAGACCCTGTGTCATCCACACAAGAGGTGATGGTGGGCCAAACTGAAAAGTCATGGTATGAATAAAGTGGGGGTGGGTCTGGGAATGTTGGAAACCTATCCAAGAGGTTGAATCTAGAGGACTAATGATCGATGGGGTGCAGATGGGTGGGTGCTAGGGGAGCGGAAGGGGACAAGTGGATTCTGGCATTGGGTAATGAAACTGCTTCCTCATACAGGTGTCCCTGGTAGGCTTCCTGTTCCTTTTGGGCTTATACATTTCATCCCTGGCCTCCTGTATGGGAGGACTCTACGGAGCTCCCCGGATCCTGCAGTGCATTGCCCAGGAGAAAGTCATTCCTGCGCTGGCCTGTTTGGGGCAAGGGGTAAGCGACCTTTTTTTTTTTTTTTTTGAGAAAGGGACCTTTTGCTGTGAACCTGATTATCAGCCAATAAATTGCTTAAGTCTCTCTGATTAGAGCCAGTAGTCAAGTTCTTCAGAGTGGGAGAAATGAGAATGAATGCAAAGGTCATTCTCTCACCCCTGTCCTCTGGCCGCCTGAGGTCGGGGCCAGTTGGACAAAGCATCTGTCAGTGTCACAGCCACCAGGACCCCTTAGCCCTGGGTGGGCTAACTGTCATCGTGACATCTGGGACCCTGAGCAGCAGGGAAAGGGAGTATCACATCCTTTAATAAAAACAAATTCAGGACCCTTTAAGTTCAGGATAGAAGGAAAAAAAATCTCCTGAGGAGGAGGGGCATTGGACCTTGCAGCTCTAACTCTGCCCTTGAGATTCGCCTTCCCTTTGGGGATGCTCTACGCCAATTTCCCACACTTTGGGCCTCTGGGCCCCTGTCGGTCCTCATTACCTGAACTCTCACTGATACAGTGTAGCTTGATTGAGTCATGGAATGATTGAATGAGACATTCCTAAAACCTAAGGGATGACAAAAGCGAAATAGAGAGAGAACCCCACCTCCCAATAATGTGGTTTTTATGAGATCGAGCACCACAGAGGCCCTCCCCACCCCCTTTCCACCCCAGACCCCTCGCCGTTAGGGCCACCAGTCCTCCCTTACCATCCTGCTCTTCTTACCGTCGGTCGGCATGGGCCGGCCGGGGGCTCCGACCGTCCTGTCTGTGTCTTCTATGTCGTATAAGGCTTCTCTGTAATTTCATGTATTTTTATTAGGTACTATATACACAGGGCTCCAAACCAAGAATGATATAAAAGGTATACATACATTGAGAACTTTTGCTCCTATCATGACTCTTTTATTATCTCTTTCTTCACCCGCATCCTTACCCTATCAGTAGCTGTTTTTATTAGTTTTTTATGAATCCTTCTATTTTTTTACACAAAGATAGTATTCTAATACATTGTCCTATACCTTGCTTTTTTTCTTTTAATATAGCTTGGAAATCATCTTTTCATATGGATGTTGAGAGCACTTTTTCATTCTTTTTTCATCTTGTGGAGTTACCATAGCTTATTTAACCTGTTCCTAGAGATCAACCCTGTGTGGCTTCCAGTAAACAGTATTACAAGGAATAATTTTGTATGTGTGCATGTGTAATTATTTTACGTGCAGATATATCTGTAGGATAAAGTTTCATAAGTGGATGTGCTGTGGCAAAGGGTAAATGCATTTTTAATTTAATTTAATTTATTTAAAGATTTTATTTATTTATTTGAGAGAGAGAGAATGAGAGATAGAGAGCACGAGAAGGAAGAGGGTCAGAGGGAGAAGCAGACTCCCTGCTGAGCAGGGAGCCCGATGCGGGACCCGATCCCGGGACTCCAGGATCATGACCTGAGCCAAAGGCAGTCGCTTAACCAACTGAGCCACCCAGGCGCCCTGCATTTTTAATTTTAATAGATATTGCCAAAACTACTTTCATAGGATTTGTATCATTTTGTGCTTCTACCAGTAATGTATAACAGGCTGTGTCCCGACAGCCAGCATCACTCTTAGACACAGGACAAACACCCTGATTTCTAGGACTCTGTTCTGGTCGTTGGGATAAGAAGTTCATGAGAACAAGGGGACATGCCCACCTGGATCCCATGCCCCACTCCTGGATGGTCTAGGTGTGCTGCACTGGATCATTTTGCACTCTTGCCTGGAATTCTCTGCCCAGATGTTCTACAACCCACATCCAGGGTCTGCAAGGGCCACTTCTCTGGGCCTGTCCTTTCTGGGACCAGGGAATGGGTCACAGTCCACATGTGGGTGTGAGACCCCCATGGTATGGTCTGGGAAGGGAAGGGGGGAGATCTGCGGGTAGCCACCCTCCACTGGGGAACTCTGAGGAGCGCAAGGATTCTAAACTTGAACCTGGCCTTCCCCGTTGTGCTGAAGCTGTGTTTGCAAAGTAAGGAGGATAGAACACGTTTGCTTTAACAGTCTGTTAGCTTGGTTTGCAATTGTGAATATTTAGACATAGGGTGTGTAGACCGCTGTTTGCCCTGCGTACCACATTGTTAGCAATCATGGTTCATTGTCAGATGTGAATTTTTGCCAGTTGTGTAGTGAGAAATGGCATCTCGGGATGCTTGTGGTTTGCATTACTCTTATATGAACAAGGTTGGACATCATTTCCTCTTAGAGTCATTTATATTTGTATGTTTTATAAGTTTTTAATTAAAAAAATTTTTTTTTCTGGGATTGTTCGTCTTTTCCTTCTCAATTGCTAGAAGCTCTTCTTTTGTTAGGGAGGGTAACTGTGATATGTATTAGAAATGTTTTCTCTAGTTTGTCAACTTGCCCTTTAACTTTGAAATTTTTTTCTCCCCAAAGCTTCTTTACATATGATTTGATTTTATTAGCACATTTTCTTTTTTAATGGGAGAGAGAATAAACTTTAAAAAATGTTTTGAGGGATACCTGGGGGGCTCATTCAGTTAAGCGCCTGCCTTCAGCTCAGGTCATGATCCTAGGGTCCTGAGATCGAGTCCCGCATTGGGCTCCCTGCTCAGTGGGGAGCCTGTTTCTCCCTCTGCCTGCAGCTTCCCCTGCTTGTTCTCTCTCTCTCTGACAGATAAATAAATAAATAAATAAATAAATAAATAAATAAATAAAATCTTTAAAAATAAATAAATAGAAGTGTGTGGTATAATTTTTTTTTTAATTTTAAAACATAAAAAAATTTTTGAGGGGCATCTGGGTGGCTTAGTCGTTAAGCATCTGCCTTCGGCTCAGGTCGTGATCCCAGGGACCTGGGATCGAGCCCTGCATCGGGCTCCCTGCTCCGTGGGAAGCTGGCTTCTCCCTCTCCCACACCCCCCTCTCCCACTCCCCCTGCTTGTGTTCCCTCTCTCGCTCTGTCTCTCTGTCAAATAAATAAATAAAATCTTAAAAAAAATTTTTTTTTGAGAGAGGGGCGCCTGGGTGGCTCAGTCAGGTAAGCAGCCAACTCTTGATCTCAGCTCAGGTCTTGATCTCAGGGTCATGACTTCAAACCCCACATTAGGCTCCACACTGGGCATGGAAACTACTTAAAAAACAATTTTTTAAAAAATATTTTATTTATTTATTTATTTATTTGACAGAGAGAGACAGCAAGAGAGGGAACACAAGCAGGGGGAGTGGGAGAGGGAGAAGCAGGCTCCCCACTGAGCAGGGAGCCCGAAGCGGAGCTTGATCCCAGGACGCTGGCATCATGACCTGAGCTGAAGGCAGACGCTTAACCAACTGAGCCACCCAGGCGTTCCCCCCCCCAATTTTTTTTTTTTTTTGAGAGATATTCAGCATACAGAAAAGAGCATAGAACCAATAGGAACAGTTTAAAGAATAACTGCAGTGAAACCCCCAGCCCCTGCATGCCACCCCCCACGTGCCCTCTCTACTCCGAGCCCCGTCCCTCTCCCCATGGTAGCTATAACTCCTGCCCTGACTTCTGTGATCAAAATTTCCTTGCTTTTTTTATGGCTTTACCCAGGAGTGGGCAAAATTTTTCTGAAAAGGGCCAAATGGTACTTTAGACTCCACAGGCCCTATGGTCTGTGTCACAACGATTCAACTCTGCAGTTGTACCTCAGAAGCAGCCACAGACAGACACACCTACTGGGGTAGGTGTGGTTGTGTTCCAATCAAACATTTTTATGGACACTGAAATTTGAATTTCATGGGATTTTCGTGTGTCTTAAAATATTCCTCTTCCTTTGATTATTTTCCCCCAACTGTTTAAGAATGTAAAACCTTTCTTAGCTCGTGGGCATGCATAAACAGGTGGTGGCCAGATGGCCCGGGAGCCATGGTTTGCTGACCCCTGGTTTGCTTGCTACATATGCATCTCTAAACAGAATTGTTTGATTTTGCCTGTTTTTAAACTTTGTATAAATGTGGCATGCCTCTTTCACTCAACATTATGAGATCCATCCACATTTTTGCTTGGAGCAGCAACTTGTTTATTATCATCCCTATCTAGCATTTCCTCATTTGCTGGAATTTATTTTTCCGTTCTGCTGTTGATGGACGCTTGGGTTGTTTCCGATTTGGGACTGCTACAGACAGTACCATGAACGTTCTTATACTAGTAGGCAGGTTCACATGCAGAGCTCTTCCGGACTATATACCCGTTTGGTAAGCTATAAGGTATGTACACTTCCACTTACTAGATAATACCAAACTCTTTTTCCAAAGTACTTGTACTAATTCACACGCCTATCAGCAGTGGATGAGTGTTCCTATCCCTCTGTGTTTGTTCCAGTGCTTGATATTATCATACTTTTTAATTCTTGCCAATCTGGTGGGGTTTAATGGAATCTCCCTGGGGTTTTAATTTGCATTTCCTTGATTACTTAATGAGGTTGGGTAACTTTCATATGTTTAATAGACATTCTTTTGCTCATTTTTTGTGTTTTTTGGGTTTTTTTTTTAGTGGATTGTCTGTCTTCTAATTATTTTATAAGGATTCTTTGATATTCTGGGTTACCCTCTGTCAGCCGTATGTGTTGCAAATATCTTTTCCCATTCTGTGGCTTGTTTTTTCATCCTTGACGATGTCTTTTGGTCACAGAAGTTCGTGTTTGACTGTTATTAACACTTCACAAGCTGCCCTTATCAACGTCTTGGCCTGGATCATTAGCATTTCCTTCAGCTTACCTAACACCCTTCTTTTAAGTTCTCTGCAGTTTCTAAGGATTTACTTTATTCTTAATAGTTTTATTGTTAGAGTATGTTAAACAGCTGTAGCAAATCTACCCAAAAATGTAATCCTCAAAGTCAGTAAAAGTGTATTTTTACTTCTTATTTTTTCCTCCCAGAATTTTACTCTGAAGCTCTTGGGCAGGTGTTTTGGGTCAACAGGGGCTCTGACCCTCGGAGACTCAGGCTGATGACTTTGCCTTCATCCTGTGATTTCGAAGGTTGCTCTCTCTTCTGACCGTCAGGAAGGGGGAATGCACCTGGAGGAACACATGTGGCGGGTTTACAGGTCTGATCTGGAAGTGGCTTCCAGGTCTGCCCCTCCCCTTGCAGACTGTTGGCTGTAAAGGAGGGGGAAGCAGTGGTGAGATCCCGTGTAGATCTAAGGGTCAAGCTGACAGCATTTGCTGATGGAGATTGAGAGGATGAGAAAAGGCATCAAGAATTTTGCGTGACTGAGCAGCGGGAAGGATGGAATTGCTATTTTCTGAGACAGAGCCTATAGAAGAAGTAGATTTGATGGGTGGGAGATTGGGGGGTGAGCAGTTTGGTTTGGATCATTTGAGATCCTATTAGACATCAACTGGAAATGTTGAGTAGACAGTTGAATATTAAAGTC
This sequence comes from Zalophus californianus, assembly GCF_009762305.2. Classification (NCBI taxonomy): domain Eukaryota; kingdom Metazoa; phylum Chordata; class Mammalia; order Carnivora; family Otariidae; genus Zalophus; species Zalophus californianus. The sequence continues at coordinate 147,241,185 of NC_045595.1, forward strand.
TAGATTTCAGGAGCACATTTCAGGCTGGAGATTCAGATGTGGGAGTTAAGAGCATAACACTGGTATTTAAAGTCAGGAGCCTAGTTGACATCACCTAGGAAGGGAATATAGATAGAGAATAGAAAGGGCCTGAAGATGGAGCCCTGGGCTACTTTTTTTTTTTTTTAGATGGAGGGAGAGGGAGAGAGAGAATCCCAACCAGGCTCCATGAGCTGAGCCGCTGAGATCATGACCTGAGCTAAAATCAAGAGTCAGATGCTTAACAAACTGAGCCATCCAGGTGCCCTGCCCTGGGCAACTTTATTTATTTATTTACTTTTAAATTCAATTAGTTAACATATAGTGACTAGTGTAAAATATAATGTAGAGGTAGAGTTCAGTGATTCATCAGTTGCATGTAACACCCAGTGCTCATTACATCATGAGCCCTCCTTAATGCCCATCACCCTGTGACCCCATCCCCCTACCCTCCTGCCCTGGGCTACTTTAAATGTAGATTTCAGAGATATGGAGAAGCCAGTCCTGGAAACTAACGAGGAGGGTGGCAAATCAGGAGAAGCAAGGCAAAGAAAGTCTTTCAAAGACCAAGGAGTGATCAGCTGGGGCTAATGTAGTTCTTAGGTCAAGGAAGATGAGGACCCAGAAGTGATTATTGCTTTGAGCCCAGGAACCATTTGAATGACTGCGATGAATAGTTTCTGTGGAGTGACAGATTCTATGGAGTTAGCATGTATTTTCCACTCCTGTTCTCCTGCAGGTCCCCATACTCACCTCCATTAATAACAGACGTGTGTGAGTGCATGTGTGGGAGCATGTGTATGTTTAGTTTCACAATTTGCCCACCACAGCCGCCAGTGATTCTGTCCCATCTTCCAGAGTCTGCCATTCCCCTTCAGGTCCTTTTCTCCATTATAATCTGGGAACTTTGCACCACTCTGATTTCCAAGACTGGTGCTAAAACCCAATGAAAGACAAAAGGAGAAATATTTGTGAAGTCCAAGTTCTATATGGTAATGCCCCATATTAATAGTTATGAATACAACCAATATCCATGGTGTGTTGGGAGCCAACTGTGTGTCAGTGCTGTGTCAAGCATTTTATGTGCATTAGCTCTGATCTCACAATAATCCCATGAGTTGAATATTATTATCCCAAGTTTGTAGACCATCAGTTATTAGCTGATTGGCAGAATCATAGTAGAAGTGGTTGGGCCATTATGAGTTGTATTTCTATCATGTAATGTGATTTTCTTCTGAAATTTCATAGTCCTGCATGTTATTTTTGTTTCTGCAGAAAGGGCCAAATAAAACACCTGTAGCTGCCATCTTCCTGACCAGCTTAGTGACCATGGCCTTTGTCCTTGTGGGCCAGGTGAATGTGTTAGCCCCCATCGTCACCATCAATTTCATGCTGACGTATATTGCAGTGGACTACTCCTACTTCTCCCTGTCCATGGTACCCTGCAGCCTTCCCCAGGTGCCTGAGTTAGTGCACAAGGAGGGCACAGGAGCTCTCTGCTGCTCTGAGCACCTGCTCTTGGAGAAGGCTCCCAGCTATGGCTCTGAGGGCATGACCCAAAGCCTCCCTGAGGGCACTCTGCTAGAATTCACCAAAGACATGGATCAGCTCCTCCAGCTAACCAGGAAACTTGAGACTAGCCAGCCAAGGCAAGGAGGCAGTGACGGGATCCCAGAAAATAAGAAGGGGAACCGCAAGAAGGCCACCAAGCAAACCCTACAAGATAGCTTCCTTTTGGACCTCAAGTCCCCAGCTTCCTTCCCTGCTGAGGGCTCTGACAGATTGCCTACTGCCTCTTGGGGGGGACAGGAGGCCTACTGGAACAAGCAGAGTGCCAGGAGTGAAGGGGTTCTGCCTGGAGGACCATGTACTGAACTTGTCCCTGAGCCGAGCAACCAGCCTGTCCCAACTGGAGAAGGTGAGTGCCTTGAAATCACATTAGGGCCTCCTCATTTGGGGTGACCACCTACCTGGTTATCACAACCCCGTTTCATGCCCTTAGACAGTTCACTTTATACCTGGGTTTAAAATCCTTGTCAATTTTGTGTGATATTTATTTTTTAAAGTTATATGCAAACATCAGCTGCATTTGTAATTCTACTCTGTTACAGTTGATTTTAAACAGAAACTCTTGTACGGTAGAGCTGGGCGCCATGGCTAATAATTGAACATTAATTTCATTTTACTCAAAAATCAGCTGAGATATAATATCAACACAAGTGAGACCAATTTTTCCTTTCAAGAGAAGTGGGAATGTAACAAACTGTCTGCCTTAGTAGGTTTTGTCTGTGGAAGATGAATCTCCCAAACCAGGCAAGAGGGGATGGAGAAAAGATGGCTAAAGGAATACAGCTTTGCTTTGCTTTCTCAGATCTACAAACATGGCGGCACAGAGAAAGACTCTCAAAGAGAGGCTTACAGGGCATGAGAAATTCTGAGAGAAATAAAGAATTCATAATTTTGAGTCTTCCACATTTTAAAATGGTGCTTTACATATGTTATTTCATGTAATATGATAGATATTACATTTTTCCATTCTACAAATGAAGATCCTGAGGCCCAGTGAGGTCACAGAGAAGTCTCAGAGCTCACACTTTGCGCAGCCGGGTGTCATACCCAGGTCCACCTGTATTGGAAGCCCATTATTTTTCTCTCTATTACCCGGCCCCGTGAGATCTATATTGACAAGTGTGAGCAAAGAGGAGGAGACAGAGGGACATAGAAAGAGATGTCTAAAAACAAATACTTTACATTCTCCCATACACTTGCTTTCCTTCTTTCTCTCCAAATTGGTGGGAGGTTTTTAATGATAGGAGCATTATTAAAATTTTAAGAATTATTTTAGTTTCATCAAAGTAATAAGTGTACAGTTTAATAAGCCAAGTGGAATTAAAAGTAACCTAATTGGGGTTCCTGGGTGGCTTAGTCGGTTGAGCGTCTGACTCTTGATTTTAGCTCAGCTCATGATCTCAGGGTTGTGGGATCAAGCCCCACTTTGGCCTTTGTGCTTGCACGGAGTCTTCTTGAAATTCTCTCTCTCCCTCTCCCTCTGCCCCCTCCCTGCTCATGCACCTGCGCTTACACACACATGCGCGTATGCTCTCTCTCTAAAATAGTCTTAAAAATAAAATAAAATATCTTTAAAAAGGTAACATAATCAGAAATAGTAGCCCCCACTCTTCTATACCATCCCTTTTACCCTGCTCTGCTCCCTAGTCCCACTCCCAGAAAACCCCCCCTTTCTTTCTTTACTTTTTTTTTTTTTTAAAGATTTTATTCATTTATTTGACAGAGAGAGTGAGAGAGCAGAAGCAGGGGGAGCAGCAGAGGGAGGGAGATGCAGGCTCCCTGCTGAACAGGGAGCCCAATGCAGGGCTTGATCCCAGGATCCTGAGATCATGACTTGACTCCAAGGCAGACACTTAACTGACTGAGCCACCAGGCGCCCAATCCCGCTTTCAACCAAAAACTTGCTTCTTCCATTAACCTTCATGTTACTAAATAATGTATTTGTATTTCTACTTCTTGATATGTCAGTTTCAGATATCATCTTTTGACTTCCTATTATGGTAAATGAAGTTTTAATTCATTTATGCCACTCTGACTTCTCATCCAATGTCCCAGAGTACTTATATCACAGTTTTTGATTAACTTAATAGCTAATATTCATATGATCATGATTAAGTAAATCTTGCTTAACTCTGAGCCATATATTATACTATGATTACATTTTCTTTTTGTTCAACTTTTTCTATTTCCTGGAGTTAATAATTGCCTTGTTCTTTATTTGCTTGGTTTTCTGTAAAATCATTTTTCTCTAAATGCTTGGCCAGATATATCAAATACCTCTTAATGTTATTTTCCAAGTGCTCGAATTCTTCAGAAATTTAACATATTCATTTCTTTTTTTCCCTTTGTTGTATGGCTCTCATCCTGTTCCAGTCTAGACTATCTGTTCTCTAAGCCTGCTACAAAACTATTATCTTGGAATTTCTCTCTTTATCACACTTCTATGTCAGATCCAGGGAATAAGAGATTTTTTGGGATACAATATTATACTAGATTTTTGCTTTTTTTTTTTTTCCAACTCAGCATTGGATGATCTTCCTATGTTTGAAGAATTTCCAGTGTTATAAGTATGGTGAGAGGCAAAACAAGCCTTTCACACTCAAAACTGAAGATGTCAGATACTCAGTTTTCCAGCTTCTCCTATAGCTAAGAGTTCAGGCATGAAGCCAAGGCTCTCCCAATCAGATGAGCCCCCTTACACCTGGAATTGGGAACTAGAAACCTGAATAAATGGGGACTTCAAGGAACTCTCTGAAAGCCTGATATTAGCTGCAGGATGACTGCATTCCTGGCTCCAGTGTCCAGGGATTTCAGAATCAGCAGACTTCAGTGTCTAGACCTTGGTGCCTGCCACAGTAGTGTCCCCCCTAGACTGCTCTGACATATAACTTTGAGTGTTGTTCCTGGCCAAATAGCCCTGAATTTACTTTGCTAGCCTTTCTAGCTATTCTCAGAGGGAAGCCTAGGAAATATGTTTTTACCTGCTCATTTTGCTACTTCATATGAAATTGTGTGGGGTTTTTTCTAAGGAAAAAAGGGAGATTGGGTAGCAACAGTCTATGCCACAATTATCATGGTTTTAATTTCTAAGAGCTTTTGGTTTCACCCCAATTTGTCCTTATGCTTTTTGGGTTTTTTTTTTTTTGAGACTTACTTATTTATTTGAGAGAAAGAGAGAGAGCATGAGCAGGGGAAGGGGTAATGAGAGCGAATCTCCAGCAGACTCCCCACTGAGTGTGGAGCCGAACATGGGGCTCAATCCCAAAACCCTGAGATAGTGACCTGAGCTGAAATCAAGAGTCGGGCGCTTGACCAACTGAGCCACCAGGTGCCCCACCCCCCACCTTTTAAAAAATCTGAACATCATCTCATTCTTGTTTTATGAGTACAATGGCTTATATTATCTCTCTGGTAATATTACTTATTCTCCCTCTAGCCTTTTTCTGCTCTTTTTACTGACCTGTGTTCTCTAGATCCTTTTCTCTTTGGCTTGGTCTTTCTCTCTCTCTCTCTGATATTGGAGGCTTTACTAAAATGTCTGTTGATCTTTAATTTCTTTTCCTACTTAGAAGTGAAATACTAAAAAGCTGTTTAGAAGACCCACATACTGGTCAGGGCTTGTTGATTGGGGCACCTCACTGTAGAATGATTAGGGGGTAAGTTAGCTTTTTCATAGGAGGACCCCAGAAGACCCCCAAATGCAACTCTCTAGAGGTTTTCCTCTGGACTCTTTAGTTCCTCCAGAGGAGAGTCCTTTAATCTCTTGCCTCACCCAGATGGCTGCTTGCATTCAGGGAGCAGGGGGAAGTAGGGGAGTTAGGGGTATCTTACTGTTTAGGATACAGACTTTCATTTAATTCCCTAGTTTCTAGCTCCATCTGCCTACTCTTTGCTGTGCCTGGTGTCCCAAGTCCAGGCACTCACTGGCTTGATTTCTTCAGAGGAAAGGGGTCAGGCAAAGAAGGAGTTGTTACCTAGCTCTGTGAGCAGAAGAAGGGTTCTTGGTGTCCAGCTGTTTCATATACAGTCTCACAACCAAACCTCTGCACCTTAGCACTTCCCAGGGACATGGCATTGCCTGATCTTGAACTTTGCTGGGGTCTACCAGGGTGCATTGGGCTGCTCCTTGCCAGCATCCTCTCTGTAGGCCCTAGAGTTCATTCTCATCTGCTCTGCTAACTCTGTTACCATTCCTCTGTCACCTTTCCATCTTCCAAGTCTTGTTTTTGTTTTCTCTCTCATTCTCCTTGTGTTTGTGGATTTATGCCTATTTAATTTTTTTTCTGTCTTCTCAGTGGGTTTTCAGGAGAAACATGTGGTCAGTTTGTAATGTTTAGTCAATGAAGTGCTCGCTGCCCAGTTGCCCAATTGTAAAATGTCATAGCTGTTGACCACTCCCTCTGTTCTATCCTCACTGCCTGTACCTTGGTGCAGACCCTTCCCATCCAGCACCCAGTCTCTTGTTAAGTCTGCAAACTAGACTCTTGCCTCCAGATTCTCCCACATCCTGTTTCTCCTTCTCATTGTCCGCTGAATAGTCTTTCTAAAATAAAACTCTCATCATGTCTCTCTTACTTAAAAACCTTCAGTAGAATCTAATCTCTTCCATCTAAAGTCCAAGATCCTTGGTTTGATTTGCAAGGTTCTTTACAATCCTGCCCTATATTACCTTTTTGGCCATTTGTCTCCTTACAGCCCATACGCTCTTATTTCCAGTTACACTTAGACTAGTGCCCTAAACACATCTTGTTCTTTATTCCTTCCTGTCTTTGCATATGCTGTTCTGTCTTCATAGTTGCTTCACCTCCTGCTTCTACATCTGGAAAACTCCAGCTTATAGTTTAAAATCCATCTGATTTTTTATATCCATTTACACCCCCTCTGAGAAGGCTTTCCTGATTTCCTCTCCTGTGCAAGCATAACATTTGATCCATGCTAGTAGTATAAAGAATTAACACATTGTTTTATGCATTTAGATCAAATTTGTTTACACATTTGTTTTCAGGCCTACATGTCTGTCTGTCTTAAGGAAAAGAAATATTAGTTTCATTCCTTTACCCCTAGTGTGGCCTTTCTTTAGTCATAAGCCATGTCTTTCCACCTTATGTTCATCACAGTATTCCTACACAGTACACAGCATGCAACAAACACTCATAAGAGGCTAAATTGATGCACAATTGAGAAAATATTAGCTTAAAAAATGAAACATTGATCAATAAAGTAGAATAGAAAGAGTTATACTATTATAAGAACCTAATCTGTGACAAACCAGATGTCATACAATAATAAGAATCAAATCACTATTGAGTAAACATTGTTGAAATCAAATGAATCAAAAAGATTAACCTGGGCTGTATTTTATACCTTATATAGCCATGAATTCCTTATTTATAACAGCTGTGCAAGAGAGATATTTCTGACTGTTGAAGACATCATCAAAGACAATGAGGATCTGATTAAATAGAAATAAAAAACATTTGTACAACACAGTGTCACAGAAGGAAACAATTATTCTGACAAGCACAGCTGATAAAAGCATACCTTCCAATGCATATTATTTTTAAAAATAGGAAGGTCAAACTCCAGATTCTACTAAAGAGAAGTGTGTAGATGAATATGCAGTTTACATTTGAAAAATCAATGCCCAGACTCGTTCATTCAACAAACTTTTATTGTTAATTGTTAAGTATTGTTGGTAGCTAAAAATAGCCAGTATTTTTCAAGCATGTCCATGTTCTTGGCACTGAGATAAGCACTTAACAGATTATCTCATCTAAGCTCAGATTTAGGCATTGTTATTATCTTTTTACAGAGGCTTAGAGAAGTTAAACATTTGCTCAGGTTATGAGACAGCCAGATTTTGAAACCAGGTCCTTTTCACTTTAGGTCCTGTGCTCTTAACCACTACACAAAATGTATGCTACTTGCTGATAGTATCTACTATAAACTAGACCATCATATTAATTCAAAGAACACAAATTAAACCACCTTTAAAATATCATCACACATCTATTAAGCTATCAAAAATTTAAATAAAAAATAGGTCTGTGGTAATCAGGTATATGTACACATTGCTGGAAGCAATTCCAGTGGATTCATTCCTTCTGGGTCTGTTGATTAAAGTTTTTCATCAAATTTGGGAGCCATTATTTCTGCAAATATTTATTCTGCTCTTCTCTTTCTCTCCCATCTCTATAGGACTCCAATTACACATTAATTGGTATACTTTACATTGCCCCCAGGTCTCTGAGGCTCTGTTCCTTTTTCTTCTACCTTTTCCTCTCTGTTCTTCAGTTTGGGTAATTTCTACTGATCTATCTTCAAGTTCACTGATACTTTCTTCTGCCATCTCAAATCTGCTGTTGAGCCCATATAGTAAAGTTTTTATTTCTGTTATTTGACCTTCTAACTGTAGAATTTTCATTTGCTTTTTTTTAGATTTATTTATTTATTTGAGAGAGAGAGAGAAAGCATGAGCGTGTGTGTGTGTGCGTGAGAGTGGGGGGAGGGAGAGGGACAAGCAGCCTCCACGCTGAGCACGGAGCCTGACTCAGGGCTGGATCTCATGAGATCATGACCTGAGCCAAAATTAAGAGTCCAACGCTCAACTGACTGAGCCACTCAGGTGCCCATCATTTTTTTTTTAAATGTTTCTATGTCTCTGTCGATATCCCCTATTTTGAAAGTAACTGCCATCATATTTTCCTTAAGATTTTATTTGTTTATTTGAGAGAGAGTGAGCGGGGGAGGGGCAGAGGGACAGGCAGACTCCCTGCTGAGTGGGGAGCCCATCATGGGGCTTGATCCCAGGACCCTAAGATTAACCTGAGCTGAAGTCAGACACTTAACCAGCTGAGCCACCCAGGAGCCCCTAAGGTTGTATTTTTATTTAATTCTTTGAGTATATTTATTATACTAGCTGCTTTGGAGTCTGTCTGCTAAACCCAGCATGTAGGCCCACTCACTCAGTTTCTTTTTATTGCTTTTTCTCCAGAGCAGGGTCAGTTTCCTCTTTCTTTGCATATTTTGTAATTTTGGGTTGAATACTGGACAATTTCAATAATATAGTGTGGCAACTCCTGATTCTGGTGCATGTTTCCAAGTTTTTGTTTGTTTTAGTAAATTTCCCAGATTTGAACTATGGAATCTCTCTCCTCTGTGGTGTGTGGATTCTGATGTCCATACTCAGTTTTTTATTCTTATTTTTAATTTTTAGCTTGGCTTCCTGGGGTTTGCCCTTGAGTCTATGTGGCCCATGAGGCTCCACCCTCTGCCAGTGGATCTGTGTGTAGGTTGGGAAGCAGTCAAAGTTGCAGCTAGTTCTCCAGTCTCCCCTGGCTTTTACTTTTTGAAGTCTCTCTTTGGTCTCCTCAGGCAGCAGCAGTTTTCCAGTCAGCCAGGGAAATATGGGGAGATATAGTTTCTCTATAGTCCTTCTGTGGCTCTCTCATTTCTAGATATTTCCATTAAATTTCTGGTTGGCCTAGCTGGGTCCACAACCTCAGGCTAGAAAGCTGAGGACTTTTCCCCCTCTTAATTTCCTACTGTATTCACCACATTTAGCTTATAAAGGCACAACTCACAAGTTTGCCCCCTCTGACAGCAAAACTGCCAGTTTCTGACCGGCTCCATGCTGGTAAGAACTGGAATGGGGATGGGAGGCCAGGCCATAGGCTCTCACTGTTCTCACCCTCAGTTCCAGCAGTTTTTGAAAAATAAATACTTCTTAATTATTTGTCTCCATTTGGTTTCTAGAGCCCTGGGTGATTGCTTTTTATTATTTTGTCTAGTTGTATACTTCTTGTGGAGAGGATTCACTGACCTCTTCACATTGCCATAGCTGACAGTCCCTCTGGTTCATTCTTCTTCTTCTTTTTTTTTTTTTTAATTTTTATTATTGCTGTATAGTTGACATAACGTCTCCAGTTCGTTCTCTCTAGAGAATGATCTTTCATGATGTAACAAGAAATATAAAACTATTTAATTGCTCTGACTCTCTAAATCTATTTGGGGGAATGGTATATCAAGGAAACAACTCAAAACCAAACAACAAACTATAAGATGTGTTCAAGATTTTCATAGCTACATTGTGTTAACAAAAAATTAGAAATAACTTAAATGTGCAACATTTGGAAAGTGGTTAAAAGAATTGTATTATCAACATAATAAAATACCACATGGACTTGAAATATGATTCTTTGTGGACTATGCACATTCTTAGTTTATATATATTAACTAGAAGTATGTGTTTATTTATTCTGATAAAGATATGGAGTATATTTTCAGAGATGGTTTAATATTTATTTTAAGTAACTTCTATAAAATTACTTAATTTGTTATTTTAAAAATTGACATAATTATGTTTATTGTATTTGATATTTTTAAAATGCCTGATGCATGGTTTTGTTTACCTGTTTGTTTTGCAAATAAGGCATGATAAAGTAAAGTCGCTTTCTTGATTATTATTCTAGAATTTATAACATGAGAAACTGTCCCCTCCCACACTAGTCTGTAAGACTCGCTTCTTTCAGCAAAATCCTTGACAAGAGAAAAAAATTCTTTTAGTCATTTTCAAAGGGTTTTGAAACCATAGTTGTTCAGAATTCTGAATAATTGTCTGCCTGCTTTATTGTGCCTATTCAAAGTAGTTGAGCATCCTTGCATGAATTTTCCCTCACATTGATGATGTATAAAACTGCATCGTGCTTGCCTGGAAGGCACACCTCTTTCTTCTGTTTCCCCCCAGGTTCCTCAGAAGACATACACACACATACAGTTTCCTTAGGTACAGTGTAATTGAGGTTGTGTGAGATTGAGATTAACTGTGAAAAGGTGAGCTTAACATTTCAAAGATCTCAGAGACGCAAAAATCTAAGTCCTTAACCAATACGGTTCCTTCTTAATAACCAAGGGGGCAACTGTATTTCACTAAGCCTGTGATTGGAAAAATGAATCATGCCTCGGGCATGTTAAAATTGTACAACTTAATTAATGGCAATCAACAGTATTCCTACTTTTTTTAAAAAAGTAATAAAGTCATTAATTCAAATCAATCATAAACTTTGGCAAAGTTTATTTTAATCCACAATTAAAGAGGAGACATTTATTGAGCACTTCCTATACACAAACTTCTAAATGCCAAGATTTGGCATTTAAAGATGTAAAAGACAGTCATTGCCCTCAAGGTATGGAGATACAATGATAGTTGGAAGCACATGATGAAGGCAGATAGATATTGAAAGGATAGAAACTACTTTGGGGGCTAGGATGGTTTCTTTATTCATTTAACCACATGTGTAGAACATTTCCTACATTTCAAACACTGTTCCAGGTGTGGGGGAACATTCTGAATAGACATAGAAGGTCTCTGATGTCCTTGAGCTTGCATTCTAGGAGGGGAAGACACATACTAAACAAGCAAACAAATATATACTGTAATGTCAGTAAGTGATAGCTACTATGATGAAGAGTAAAGCAGGGTAACAGGATAGAGAGAGGCGATGGTGGAGAGAAAGGGTACTGTTTCAGATAGGTTTGTCAGAAAAGATATCTCTGAGAAGAGGATTTTTTTTTAAGATTTCATTTATTTATTTGACAGAGAGAGACACAGCGAGAGAGGGAACACAAGCAGGGGGAGTGGGAGAGGGAGAAGCAGGCTTCCCGCTGAGCAGGGAGCCCGATGTGGGGCTCGATCCCAGGACCCTGGGATCATGACCTGAGCCGAAGGCAGACACTTAACGACTGAGCCACCCAGGTGCCCCAAGAAGAGGATATTTTAATGGAGAATCTAATTGCATAAAATAGTGAGCCATGTAGATATGTGGGGGAAGAGTTCCAGGCAGAAGAAATGGCATGTATAAAGGTACAGGTGAGAATAGGATTGGCAAGTTCCAAGAACAGCTGAAGTCCAGCAGTAACTTGAGAGGAGTGGGCTAGGGGAGAGAGGTAGGAGATGAGTACATGAGAAAAGTGGAGGTCAGTGCACTGTAGGGCCATGCAGGCCAGGGTTGTGATACGATCAGGTTCAGGCTTCAAGAAGATCACTTAAAAAAAAAAAAAATCACTGGCTTTTTGAGGAATGTATTGTATAGAGAGAGGTAAGAGAAAGAGCCAAGCCTGTTGGAGATATATTAAGGCAGACTAAACTGCTATAATAATAATAATAATAATAATAATAATAATAAATATAGTGGCTCAAACACAATGGAAATTTATTTCTGAGTTGCATTAATAGTCTAGGAAGGCTCTCCTCCGTGCATTGATTCTGGGACTCAGGCTGCTTCCATTCTTTTGACTTTATTATCCCTTAATACCTTGTCATATAAAGTCAAGACTCAGTTACCATGTTCAGATTCACAGGCACAGAGAAGAGGCATACCTGCTTTCTCAAAGATGTTGGTGCTGAAGTGGTACTTACCACTTTTGTTCATATTCCACTGATAAGAACTTAGTCATGTGACCACACCTCACTGCAAGAGATCCTGGGAAATGTACTATGCCTGTGGTCTCTACTATAGGAACACACTACAGTAAATCAGATGAAAAATGAAAGTGGCTTGGATTAGGATGGGAGCAATGGAGGTGGTAAGGAGTGGTCATATTTTGGATATATTTTGGGGGTAGAATCAACAGGAATTACTGATGGAATAGACGTATTTGTGAGGAAAAGAGGGGTTAAGGATAAATCTTTGATATTTGAGTGAATGGTGGTGTCATTTATTCAGATGAAGAAGACTTGGGGAGAATAGATTTCTGCTTTAGCCACATTAAAGCTTGAGGTGCTTGTTAGCCAGTAAGGGGAGATATTAAGAAGACAACTAGGTATTCTAAACTTCAGTTCAAGGGAGAGGTCGATCATGATGTCTACTTGGAACATCAGCATGTGGATAGTATATAAAGCCACTGGGGACTAGATGAAATCTCCCAGAAGTGAGTATATTTGGAAATAAGAAGAGTGCCAGGGACTGAATAAATGCTGGGATACTCCAGTATTTGGGAGTTGGAAGGGGGTGGTAATCCAGCAAAGGAGACTAAGAAGGAGTGGCCAGTGAGAGAGGAGGAAAACCAGGGGAGTATGGCATCCGAGAAACCAAGAGAAGAAAGTGTTTCAATAAGAAGAAAGAGATCACATGTGTCAGATGCTGTCTGAAAGGTCCAGTAGAATGAGGACTGTGAATTGACCATTGAATCTGAAAAGTTTCAAGTCACCGAAAACCTTAGGAAGAGTAGTTTTAGTGGAATGTTATATACAATCTTAAGAGTGGGCTGAAGAAATAATGGGGGGTAGAGACTGTATAGGCAATTCTTATGAGGAGTTTTGCTATAAGGAAGGTAAATAGAGCAGTAACTAAGGTGTGGACTGGGAAATATTTGTTTAAGTGGGAGAAATTACAGTGTATTTGTATTTGATGGGGATGATTCAGTAAAGGATGGCGAAATTGATGATGCAAAAGCAAAGCCCTTGAACAGGGCACAACCTGAGGGATTTGCCTTAGGTAAGAGCTGGGACTGTTCATCCACTGTGAAAGGAGGAAAGGTAGAAGAGAGGGTACAGATGCAAGTAGCTTGGTAGATTTGTGATGAGAGAATATAAAAGCTCCATTTGAGAGGAGAAGCTGTAAACTTGTTACACCAGAGAGCAGGAGAATGTTGACTAGGTACAAGACTGCTGAGGAATGCTGAAGTGTGGAAGCAGGTGAGGTAAGCAAGGGAATGCTGCTAGTCTTATAGAATCTTAACTAGGTAAAGGGGGTAGTGGAAAGAGGAAGTAGGTAATAGAAAGCAAATTGGGCAAATAGGGCAAATTGACTGAAGATTCCTTTGTAGGCTACGAATAGTTGGAGTGAGAGACAGCAGAGTAAATTTTTAAAAAAGGAGGTGATAGGCAGAGGTAGATAGATTGAGATCATGATTTGGGAGGTGTAAAGCTACTCATAAAGCAAGCCTTAAGTGTGGTCAAGGGAGTTAATGGTTGAGGTGAATGGAAATTGTTTTTTAGGCTGAGTTACAAAATTGGAGAAGAGGAATTCATAGGTATTTGCTCATAAAAATAGAAAAGGGTTTGGTAACAAATTGGTAACCAAGGATTTGGCTCATTTATTTTTTAGATTTCTTCCTAAAGTCTACGCTCCAAGAACAAGATATCCAGAGACCAACTTCTTTCTACACCCACATGTGCAACCCCTGGGTCTCCCTGTTAGGGGTGAGTAACTTCATTTTTATCCCAATTGTCCTTGAGAAAGAATTCAGTTAGAGATGTCAATCTAGGAGGCTGCAAAGGGGAGAGGAGAAAGGAGAGTCTTAACTAGGAGCAATGTGATTTAAGTATGTTACATTAGAATTTAGATGAGACTACAAATGGCAAGATTATATTTAATGAACCACTTATTTTAATCAATGGTTTACTTAAAAATAATTAATCACCCATGATAACCTCTGGGTCACTAAATTTCTAGCTATAGCAAATTAACATAATTTCACTCTAATTTGTTTCTTCTAAGGAAGAGTAGGACAAGGAGCTAGGGTAGAATATCTATTTATTGATAGTTTTGATTATAGGGTACTTTCGGGTGGATGTCTTCTCAAATATCTGCTTAAGGGAGGCTTTGAATTATATGTGAACTTCAACTATTCAGAATTTATAGTGATCAGAGGTTGATGAAAGGGACTGTTGTTTCTTATGGCCCTGGCCTTGTGGCTTGCTTACCATGTGATATACCATTAGATGACTTGCCCTTCCTACTCTGTTTCCACAGGCTTTTGGGTCTCTTCTCATCATGTTTGTGATCCAGTGGGTCTACACCCTCATTAACATGGGCGTTGCTGCTGTTGTATATTTCTACATTGGTCGGGCCAGTCCAGGGCTTCACCTTGGTAAGCAGCAGAGTCTTTTTGCCACCATCTTCCTTCTTCTCTTTTAGCATTCATTGAAAAAATGTGTTTTGAGCACCTATTAAATGCCAACATTGACTCAGCTATGAATCCCATTTTCAAGTAGTGTATAGTCTAGGAGGAAAAATATAGCATGCACACAAATGGTAACAAATAAAAAAATAATAACAACTTGTTGGTTGCCATAAGACATATGGCAGTAAAATTGATAACAATAGCAGAAGCGCCAGGAGGGAATAAGGGGGGGTAGAGACTGTATAGGCAATTCTTACGAGGAGCTTTGCCATTTGGGACTAGATGAAATCTAAAACCTACTGTTTTAGGTTTCTGATACTACTGTGAAATACTATAATATTACTTAAAGGTAGACCATGATAAGTTAAAAAGGTATACTACAAACCCTAGAGCAACGACTAAAATAATACAACAAAGAAGTATAGCTAATAAGCCAATAAAGAAGATAAAATTGAATTTAAAAAAATACTCAAATCAAAATAAAGCAGGAAAAAAGAAAATAATAAAGGGCATATGAGACAAACAAAAAACAAATAGCAAGGTGGTTTATATAAACCTAGCCATAGCAAATGACACACTAATTATAAATGGTCTAAACATTCCCAGTTAAATGGTCTAAACACTGATATTGTCAGATTGAATAAAAAAGCATGATCCATGATTAAACATGCTGCCTACAAGAAATCTACTTTAAATATAAAGGCAAAAATATATTAAGAGCAAAAGGGTGGGAAAAGATAATATCATGATAACATGAATCAAAACAAAACTGAAGTGATTATATTAACACCAGACAAAATAGATTTCAGAGGACAGATTATTATCAGAGATAAAGAGGGTCATTTCAGAAAAGTAAAGGGAAAAATTCATCAAGAGGACAAAACAAACCTTAACACTTATGCACTTAGAAACAGAGCTTTAATAACATGATGCAAAACCTGACAATTGCAAAAAGAAATAGAAAAGTTCATAATTATAGTCAGATTCCAATACCTCTCTCTCAATAATTGCTGAAATAAGTAGGCTTAAAATCAATAAGGCTTTAGAAGACTTGAAGAACATTGTCAACAAACTTGACCAAACTGACATTTATAGAACATTCCACCTAACAACAACAGAATATACATTCCTTTTGAGTATACATGAAACATTTACCAGGATAGACCATCGTCTATGATTAAAAAATGTTTAATAAATTTTAAAAAGTTTAATAAATTTTAAAAAGTTTTTAAAAAGGTTAAATAAATTTAAAAGCATTCAAGCAAATTCAAGAACAAAGTATGTTCCTTGACTAAGGAGGAGGTAAATTAGAAATAAGTAATAGAATGATATTCCAGGTATCAAAATATTTAGAAACTAAAGAACACTAAATAACGCTAAATGACTAAGAACACTAAATAAACTAAAGAAACTAAATAACTGATGGCCCTGAGAAGACATAAAAAGTGAAATTACAAAATATTTTGAACTGAACAAAAACGAAAATGTAACATCTCAAAATTATGGGATGCAGCTAATGCAGTAGTTAGAAGGAAATTTATCACATTGAATGCATATATTAGAAAAGACCAGAAACCAATATTGTACTGTATGTTCACTACCTAAAATTAAAAAAAAAGAAAAAAAAGAAAAAGAAAAGAAGAAAGTTCTGAAATCAATAACCCCAGCTTCCAACTTAAGAAACTAGAGAAAGAAGAACAGATTAAACCCGAATAAGAAGAAAAAGGGAAAAAATAAAGATCAAGGTAGAAATCAATAAAAATTTTATAGAGAGAGAATGTAATGAGACAAAAATCTGGTTATGCAAGATCAATAAAATTGACAGGCCTCCAGCTAGACTGAGAAGTGTAAAAGGAGAGAAGGCACAAAAATACCAATATCAGGAATGAGAGAGATGATATTACTAGCATCTACAGATGTAAAAGTAAAACAAAGAAATATTACAAATCGCTATACGCCAGTAAATTTAGCAACTGAGATAAACTGGACAAATTCCTTGAAAGATGGAAATATCAAAGCTCACTCTAGAATATAGGGCTATTTAGGTAATCTCAATACCTTGTCATTAAAAACCTGCCCACAGAGAAAACTCTAGGCCCCGGTGGCTTCACTAATGCAAACTGTCAAATATTTAAGGAAGAAAGAATATTAATTCTATAGAAACTCTTTGGAATACTCTACACCAATATCCCTCATGAATGTAGATGCAAAAAAATCATAACAAAATTTTAACAAGTTGAATATAAAAATGTGTAAAAAGGATAATGCATCATAACAAAATGGATGTACCCCAGAATTCGAGGTTTAACATTCTAAATCAATGAGTGTAATATTCACACACTACAAGGGGAAAACTACAAGCATTTCTGAGAGGAAATTAAAGAAATAAATGAAGAGATCTACTGTGTTTTTGAATTGGAGGATTCAATATTCTTAATGTCAGTTCTCCCCAAATTGTCCTATAACTCGACACAATCCCAGTCAAAATCTCAGCTGCCTCTTGTGGAGCTACTGGCAAGCAGATTCCAAAATATTTACATGGAAATGCAAAAAACCTATAGTAGTCCAGCCAGCTTTGTAAAAGAACAGAGTTGAACTTACATTACCTGATTTTGAGATTGATTATAAATTAAAGCAATTGAGATAGCATGGTATTGGCATGAAGATAGACAAATCAGTGGCCAAAGTAGAGAGTCTAGAAACTAGCCCCCACATATATGGTCAGTTGATTATCAAAAACCGTACAAAGGCAATTCAGTGGAAGAAAAGTCTTTTTAGCATATAGTGCTAGAACAATTGGAAATCCATATTCAAAAATTAAGCTGCAATTGCATACATCATACAATACAAAAATAACTCAAAATGGATCATAGAACTAAATGTAAAACCTAAAATTATAAAATTTCTAAAATAAAATGTAGGAAACTGTGACTGAATGAGGCAGATTTCTCAGATACAACACTCAGTGCAGGAAAAGAGTTGATAAATTGGACTTCCTCAAAATTAAGAACTCTGATCTTCCAAACATACTGGTAAAGACATGCAGAGGTCAGGGTGCCTGGGTGGCTCAGTCTGTTAAGCTCAGGTCATGATCCCAGGGTTCTGGGATTGAGCCCCGCATCAGGCCCCCTACTAAGCAGGGAGTCTGCTTCTCCCTCTCCCACTCCCCCTGCTTGTGTTCCCTCTTTGTCAAATAAATGAATAAAATCTTTCTTTAAAAGATTTTATTCATTTATTTGAGAGAGAGAAGGAGAGAGAGAGAACATGAGAGGGGGGAGGGTCAGAGGGAGAAGCAGACTCCCTGATGAGCAGGGAGCCCGATGTGGGACTCGATCCTGGGACTCCAGAATCATGACCTGAGCCGAAGGCAGCTGCCCAACCAACTGAGCCACCCAGGCGCCCCTAAATGAATAAAATCTTAAAAAAAAAAAAAAAAGAAAGAAAGAAAACGCAAAGGCAAGCCACAGACTGTGGGAAAATATTAGCAATTCACATATCCGATAAAGGACTTGTTTCTAGAACACATAAAAACTCTCAAATTTCAATAATAAGGAAATGACAACAAAAACAGGCAAAGATTTTAAATAGATTTCATCAAAGAACATAAATGGATGGCAAAATAAGCACATGAAAAGATGCACAATGTGAGTGGTCATTAGGAAATTCAACTAAAATCACAACATACTACTATACACCTATTAATATGACTAAAATTAAAAGTACTGACCATGTCACCTGTTGTTGAAGATATGGAGCAACTAGAACTATCATATACTGCTGGTGGGAATGTAAATGATACGCTCACTTTGTAAAACAGTGTGGCAGTTTATTAAAAAGTTAAACAGGGGAGGTGGGTGGGGTGATGGGTGAAATAGGTGATGGGGATGAAGGAGTGCACTTGCTGTGGTGAGCGCTGGGTGTTGCATGGAAGTGTTGAATCACTATATTGTACACCTGAAACTAATATACCACTGTATGTTAGCTAATTGGAATTAAAATTTAATAAATAAATACATTGATAAATAAATAAGTAAAGTTAAACCTATACCTGCTATATGAACCTGCTACTGGACTCCTAGTTATTTACCCAAGTGAAATGAAAGCGTATGGCCATAAAAAAAAAAAAAAAACAAACCACATGCACATGAATATTCATAGCAGCTTAATTTGTAAATAGCCCCAAACTGGAAACAACTCAAATGTCCACCAAGAGGTGACTCTATAAATGAATTGTAGTATAACCATACAATGGAATACTACTCAGCAATAAAAAGAATGAACTTTTTTTTAAAGAATGGACTATTGATACATGCAGTAACATGGATGAATCTCAAAATGAAGATGCTGAGTGAAAGAAATCGGACAAAAAGAGTACATAGTGTAGTATTTCATATATGTATAACTAATATATTTTATATATAATTTATATATAAACCAGACAAGAAGAGTGCATAGTATACTATTTCATATATATGTAGTTACTGAAAATGCAAAGTAGTCTATAATGACAGCAGATCTGTGGTTGCCTTTGGATGGGGTTTGTGGGTGGGGGATACGTGGGAAGGAGGTCTTATGAAGCAGCTTGAGGAAGCTATTGGAGGTGATGGGTACGTTCATTATCTTATTTGTGGTGATGGCTTCACAGTACATACATGTGTCAACACTTTCCAAATTTTACACTTCAAATACATGTAGTTTGTTCTAAAAATGTACTAATTTGTTTTAATTAGTAAGATTAAACAGAGGCACAGAAATGGTAAGATACACACACACACAGAAATGATAGTCTTTGTGAAGGAAGGAAGAAGTTTATACTGACAGATCTCTAGAAACAGGAGGCATGGCATGCCACTCAGGGCCAAGTGGGGAAGGACCAGGGTTGGTCAGGAGGCAGAAGAGGAAGAGAGGAGAACATGGCCCAGAGCCATTACTGAAGTTTTAATGGGAAGGGATGGGCGAGGCAGGTAGGCAGCTGACCACATTTGGGATTGGATAGTTTGAGTAATTTTGGTGGGCTCTGGGATATAAGAGTGGTCACTGGCTACCCAGGACCTGGCTCTGGGGTCATCTAGGGCAGGGGAGTATTGGCTTGGTGTGTGGGAGTTTAACAAAGAAGGTAATTGGGGGTGAGGGCTCTGGATTTGTTGGTTTGTATATCCAAAGTATGCTTATAGGGGAATTGTTTGCTATCTCTAGGAATTCGCGCTCACCTCCAGGATTAAGGTCACAAATTCCAGAGCGACAAAAATCTAGAAAGTAAGAAAACGCAATCAGTACTCTGATTGTATTCCGTTATTCCTCAATAATAAAGCTGTTTAAAAACGACAGTTGAGAGCCCTTTTCAGCAAAATACTATGATGTATTTGTTTGATGTATTTTGTATATCTGATGTATAGTTTTGAAAGAAAAGCACATCAAACATTGTAAGTCCCATTTACATTAAAAATAATGCTTTAGAAAAAGTCATGCTAGGGAGAGGTCCTCCTATCAGCTAGTTTAAGGAATAGAATACATTTTGATTAACATAGGGATTATATTAGTGATTGCTTCTGAATTTCTTATAAATTACTTTGATATTAAGAAATTTAAATATTCCCAGAAATTTCTTCACACGAAAATATGAAATAAAATTTCAGGCCAATCTACATCCAGAATTTAGATAATTTAGAATCCAAATGATCACAAATAAGTAAGTTCAGTAAAATGTTTATGTTTATTTTCTTCCTTCCAACAATATCAAAATATATTAGAAACTTTCTCTTGCAATTACAGATATTAATGCAAATCTAAAATTTGTCCCCCCTTTAACTGCAAGAACCCTGAATGAAACTGAGGAAATATGTATTATCACCTACATCCTGTTGACATTAGCCAAGATTCTAACGTAAGCCCCATAATGCTAATGTCCTGATTATATATTGAATACTATCTTATCAACCAATTTTCAACCAGCCATTTAGATAGATAGACAGATGATAGATAGATAGATAGATAGATAGATAGATAGATAGATAGATAGATGATACAAAATTTGGAGAAATATTTTTTTTAATTTTATTTTATTATGTTATGTTAGTCACCATACATTACATCATTAGTTTTTGATGAAGTGTTCCATGATTCATTGTTTGTGTGTAATACCCAGGGCTCCATGCAATACATGCCCTCCTTAATACCCATCACTGGGCTAACCCATCCCTCCACCCCCCTCCCCTCTAGAACCCTCAGTTTGTTTCTCAGAGTCCATAGTCTCTCATGGTTCATCTCTCCCTCCGATTTTCCCCCCTTCATTTTTCCCTTCCTACTATCTTCTTTTTTTTTTTTTTTTTTAACATATAATGTATTATTTGTTTCAGAGGTACAGGTCTGTGATTCATCAGTCTTACACAATTCACAGTGTTCACCATAGCACATACCCTCCCCAATGTCTATCACCCAGCCACCCATCCCTCCCACCCCCCACCATTCCAGCAACCCTCAGTTTGTTTCCTGAGATTAAGAATTCCTCATATCAGTGAGATCATATGATACTTGTCTTTCTCTGATTGACTTATTTCGCTTAGCATAATACCCTCTAGTTCTATCCATGTCATTGCAAATGGCAAGATTTTGGGGTTTTTTTATGGCTGCATAATATTCCATGCGTATATATACCACATCTTCTTTATCCGTTCATCTGTCAATAGGCATCTTGGCTCTTTCCATAGTTTGGCTATTGTGGACATTGCTGCTGTAAACATCGGGGTGCACATACCCCTTTGGATCACTACATTTGTATGGGGGTAAATACCCAGTAGTGCAATTGCTGGGCCATAGGGTAGCTCTATTTTCAACTTTTTGAGGAACCTCCATACTGTTTTCCAGAGTGGCTGCACCAGCTTGCATTCCCACCAACAGTGTAGGAGTGTTCCCCTTTCTCCGCATCCTCGCCAACGTTTATCATTTCCTGACTTGTTAATTTTAACCATTCTGACTGGTGTGAGGTGGTATCTCATGGAGGTTTTGATTTGGATTTCCCTGATGCTGAGTGATGGTGAGCACTTTTTCATATGTCTGTTGGCCATTTGGATGTCTTCATTGGAAAAATGTCTGTTCATGTCTTCTGCCCATTTCTTGATTGGGTTATTTGTTCTTTGGGTGTTGAGTTTGATAAGTTCTTTATAGATTTGGGATACTAGCCCTTTATCTGATATGTCCTTTGCAAATAACTTCTCCCATTCTGTCGGTTGTCTTTTGGTTTTGTTGACTGTTTCCTTTGCTGTGCAAAAGCTTTTTATCTTGATGAAGTCCCAATAGTTCGTTTTTGCCCTTGCTTCCCTTCCCTTTGGCGATGTGTCTAGGAAGAAGTTGCTGCAGGGGTGCCTGGGTGGCTCAGTCGTTAAGGGTCTGCCTTTGGCTCAGGTCATGATCCCAGAGTCCTGAGATCGAGCCCCACATCGGGCTCCCTGCTCAGCGGGAAACCTGCTTCTCCCTCTCCCACTCCCACTGCTTGTGCTCTCTCTCTCTCGCTGTGTCTCCCTCTGTCAAATAAATAAATAAAATCTTAAAAAAAAAAAAAAAGAGTGAGAGCGTTCCCCACAGGGTTGCCCTCTCTCAGCATTTAAAAAAAAAAAAAGAAGTTGCTGCAGCTGAGGTCAAAAAGGTTGCTGCCTGTGTTCTTCTCTAGGATTTTGATGGATTCCTGTCTCACATTTAGGTCTTTCATCCATTTTGAGTCTATTTTTGTGTGTGCTGTAAGGAAATCGTCCCATTTCATTCTTCTGCATGTGGCTGTCCAATTTTCCCAACACCATATGTTGAAGAGACTGTCTTTTTTCCATTGGACATTCTTTCCTGCTTTGTCTCAGATTAGTTGACCATAGAGTTGAGGGTCCATTTCTGGACTCTCTATTCTGTTCCATTGATCTATGTGTCTGTTTTTGTGCCAGTACCATACTGTCTTGATGATGACAGCTTTGTAATAGAGCTGGAAGTCCGGAATTGTGATGCCACTAGCTTTGCTTTTCTTTTTCAACATTCCTCTGGCTATTCAAAGTCTTTTCTGGTTCCATACAAATTTTAGGATTATTTGTTCCAGCTCTGTGGAAAAAGTTGATAGTATTTTGATAGGGATTGCATTGAATGTGTAAATTGCTCTAGGTAGCATTGACATCTTCACAATATTTGTTCTTCCAATCCATGAGCATGGAATGTTTTTCCATTTCTTTGCATCTTCCTCAATTTCTTTCATGAGTATTCTATAGTTTTCTGAGTAGATTCTTTGCCTCTTTGGTTAGATTTATTCCTAGGTATCTAATGGTTTTGGGTGCAATTGTAAATGGGATCGACTCCTTAATTTCTCTTTCTTCTGTCTTGTTGTTGGTGTATAGAAATGCAACTGATTTCTGTGCATTGATTTTATATCCTGCCACTTTACTGAATTCCTGTATGAGTTCTAGCAGTTTTGGGGTGGAGTCTTTTGGGTTTTCCACATACAGTATCATATCATCTGCAAAGAATAAGAGTTTGACTTCTTTGCTGATTCGGATGACTTTTATTTCTTTTTGTTGTCTGATTGCTATGGGTAGGACTTCTAATACTATGTTGAATAGCAGTGGTGATAGTGGACATCCCTGCCGTGTTCCTGACCCTAGGGGAAAAGCTCTTAGTTTTTCCCCATTGAGAATGATATTCTCTGGGTTTTTCATAGATGGCTTTTATGATATTGAGGTATGTACCCTCTATCCCTATACTCTGAAGAGTTTTAATCAAGAAAGGATGCTGTACTTTGTCAAATGCTTTTCCTGCATCTATTGAGAGGTTCATATGGTTCTTGTTCTTTCTTTTATTAATGTATTGTATCACGTTGATTGATTTGTGGATGTTGAACCAACCTTGCAGCCCAGGAATAAATCCCACTTGGTCGTGGTGAATAATCCTTTTAATGTACTGTTGGATCCTATTGGCTAGTATTTTGGTGAGAATTTTTGCATCCATGTTCATCAGGGATATTGGTCCGTAATTCTTCTTTTTGATGGGGTCTTTGTCTGCTTTGGGGATCAAGGTAATTGTGGCCTCATAAAATGAGTTTGTAAGTTTTCCTTCTATTTCTATTTTTTGGAACAGTTTCAAAAGAATAGGTATTAATTCTTCTTTAAATGTTTGGTAGAATTCCCCTGGGAAGCCTTCTTTTTGATAAGTCTGGCCAGGGGTTTATCAATCGTATTAATTCTATCAAAGAACCAGCTCCTAGTTTCATTGATCTGTTCTACTGTTCTTTTGGTTTCTTTTTCATCGATTTCTGCTCTGATCTTTGTTATTTCTCTTCTCCTGCTGGGTTTAGGCTTTACTTGCTATTCTTTCTCCAGCTCCTTTAGGTGTAGGGTTAGGTTGTGTATTTGAGACCTTTCTTGTTTCTTGAGAAAGGCTTGTATTACTATATACTTTCCTCATAGGACCACCTTTGCTGCATCCCAAAGATTTTGAACAGTTGTGTTTTCATTTTCATTTGTTTCCATGAATTTTTTTTTAGTTCTTCTTTAATTTCCTGGTTGACCCATGCATTCTTTAGTAGGATGCTCTTTAGCCTCCATGTATTTGAGTTCTTCCCAACTTTTCTCTTGTGATTGAATTCTAGTTTCAAAGCATTGTGGTCTAAAAATATGCAGGGAATGATCCCAATCTTTTGGTATCGGTTTAGACCTGATTTGTGATCTAGGATGTGATCTATTCTGGAGAATGTTCCATGGGCACTAGAGAAGAATGTGTATTCTGTTGCTCTGGGATGGAATGTTCTGAATATATCTGTGAAGTCCATTTGGTCCAGTGTATCATTTAAAGCCTTTATTTCCTTGTTGATCTTTTACTTAGAGGATCTGTCCATTTCAGTGAGGGGGTTGTTAAAGTCCCCTACTATTATTGTATTGTTGTCAATGTATTTCTTTGATTTTGTTATTAATTGGCTTATATAATTGGCTGTTCCCATGTTAGGGGCATAGATATTTATAATGGTTAGATCTTCTTGTTGGATAGACCCTTTAAGGATGATATTGTGTCCTTCCTCATCTCTCTTATTATAGTCTTTGGTTTAAAATCTATTGTCTGATATAAGGATTGCCACCCCAGCTTTCTTTTGATGTCCATTAGCAAGGTAAATGGTTTTCCACCCCCTCACTTTCAATTTGGATGTGTCTTTGGGTCTAAAATGAGTCTCTTGCAGGCAGCATATCAATGGGTCTTGTTTTTCTATCCAATCTGTTACCCTGTGTCTTTTGATTGGGGCATTTAGCCCATTTACATTCAGGGTAACTATTCAGAGATATGAATTTAGTGCCATTGTATTGCCTGTAAGGTGACTGATACTGTATATTGTATCTATTCCTTTCTGGTCTATGTTACTTTTAGGCTCTCTCTTTGCTTAGAGGACCCCTTTCAGTATTTCTTATAGGGCTGGTTTGGTGTTTGCAAATTCTTTTAGTTTTTGTTTGTCCTGGAAGCTTTTTATTTCTCCTATTTTCAATGACAGCCTAGCTGGATATAGTATTCTTGGCTGCATATTTTTCTTGTTTAGTGCTCTGAATATATTGTGCCAGTCCTTTCTGGCCTGCCAGGTCTCTGTGGATAGGTCTGTTGCCAGTCTAATGTTTCTACCATTGTAGGTTACAGACCTCTTGTCCTGAGCTGCTTTCAGGATTTTCTCTTTGTATCTGAGACTTGGAAGTTTTACTATTAGATGTCGGGATGTTGACCTATTTTTATTGATTTTGAGGGGGTTCTCTGTGCCTCCTGGATTGTGATGCCTGTTTCCTTCCCCAAATTAGGGAAGTTCTCTGCTATAATTTGCTCTAATATACCTTCTGCCCCCCTCTCTCTTTCTTCTTCTTCTGGGATCCCAATTATTCTAATATTGTTTCATCTTATGGTATCACTTATCTCGAATTCTGCCCTTCTGCCTCATTTATCCTAGCAGTTAGAGCCTCCATTTTTTATTGCACCCCATTAATAGCCTTTTTTGTTTCGACTTGGCTAGATTTTATTTCTTTTATTTCTCCAGAGAGGGTTTCTCTAGTCTCTTCCATGCTTTTTCAAGCCCAGCTAGTATCTTTATAATCGTCATTCCGAACTCTAGTTCTGACATCTTACTAATGTCCATGTTGATTAGGTCCCTGGCAGTTGGTATTGCCTCTTGTTCTTTTTTTTGAGGTGAGTTTTTCCGTCTTGTCATTTTGTCCAGAGGAGAATAGAAGAATGAGAGAACAAAATGCTAATAGGGTAACAACAATCCCAGAAAAACATACACTAAACAAATCAGAGAGACCCAAAACCAGGGGGAAAAGAAAGGGAAAGAAAGAAAAAAGAAAAAAAAGAAATACCATCAAATATGATCAGGCTGGTGAATAGATCAGTGCCACACACTAGATTTTGAGCATATTTTGGTCTGTTAGAAGAAACTGCTTCCCAAAATTTTAAAGTGAGAAAAACATATATGTACAAAATAAGGGTAAGTACAATGAAGGGATGGAATATGACTGTAAGATGAAAATTATAAAAGATTTTATAAAAGTAATTGATAAGATAAGTTGGTTGAAAAAGAAAGAAGAGAAATTAAAAAAAAAAGGGAGAGAATGTGATCAGGCAGGAGACTAGAACAAAGCCATACACTAGAGATTTAGGGTATATTTTGGTCTGTTAGAAGCAACCGTATCCCAAAATTTTAAAGAGAGAACAACTTATATATATACAAAAAATAAGGTTAACTACAATAAAGGGATAGAATATAACTCTAAAAATGAAAAATAAAAAAGATTTTATAAAAAGGGATTGATAAGATGAGATGGTTGAAAAAGGGAAAAAGAAAACCTAAAAAAAAAAGAAAAAAAATTAAAAAAATTAACTTTGAAACACTAAAGAATCATGGTAAAAAAGCCATGGATTCTATGTGCAGTATTCCCCAGCTCTGGAGTTCTGCTGTTCTCATTGATGGGTAAATTTGGTCTTGGCTGGCTGTTCTTGCTGATCTTCTGGGGGAGGGACCTGTTGCTGTGGTTCCCAAATGTCTTTGCCGGAGGCAGAATTGCCCTGCCCTTGTCGGTCTGGGCTAAGGAATCTGCTCGGGTTTGCTCTTGGGAACTTTTGTTCCCTGCAAGCTTTCCATACAGCTTTGGAGGACAAGAGTGAATGGCAGCCTCCCTATCTCTGGCCTCAGAGGAGCTGAGAACTCGGGGCCCCACTCCTCAGTGAGCCCCCAGAGAAAAGCAGTCAATCACTCCCATCTCACTGGTCTCCGGCCACACTCCGTGCTCACCCGGCCTGTGACCAAGCATTTCTATCTCTGGCACCTGACCCCGTGTAGAGTCTCCAAACCCAGCCGATCCCTGCGGTGTGCTCCTGTGCCGCTCCTCCCAGGGGAGGAAGGGGAGTCTTCCTGGATCTGCTGCTTGTTGGGTCCCTGCTGGAGGAGCCTGACTGTGCTGCGGATCACGGTTTAGGGCATCCCCGAGCTGAGAGCCTGCACCTCAGCTCCGTCTCTGCAGCCGGCTTCCCCCGTCCGATCCCTGGGAGCTCTGTTGCACTCAGGCACCCCCAGTCTTTCTGTGATCCCGAGGGTCCTGAGACCACACTGTCCCACGAGGGTTCCATACCCCACTTAACCACTGGAGCGATGTCCCTCAGTGGAGCCGACTTCTAAAAGTTCCGATTTTGTGCTCCACTGCTCTCTCACTTGCCAGAAGTGGCCGACGGAGGCCCCTTCCCCCGCCGTCTATCCTCCCGAATATTGCCTCGGATTCATTTCTCCGCATGTCCTACCTTCCAGAAAGTGGTCGCTTTTCTATTCAGAGAGTTATTGCTTTTCTTTTCTTCTATCTCCTGTTGAGTTTGTAGGTGTTCAGAATGGTTTGATATCTAGCTGAATTCCTGGGACCAGATGAAATTTAGGTCTCCTACTCCTCTGCCATCTTATCAAAAAGTTGATAAGTCCTATACTAATCAGTGTGTCCGATGTCAGGCTATTTGGCCAGTATCACGACAGTCTCACTTCAAACTTCAGCTCTGACATGGCTATATATTGAGCTAAGTGATTCACTTAACACCTAAAGAAACATCCTGTGTGCCAGACCCTGGGTATTGCACTGTGAGTGTTCCAAGATGAAAAAGACATCCTTTCTATGCTTAAAGAGTGAATGGTCTAGTAGGGGATTTTATAGCATGTATTTAACATATTATCAATTTGAAACTAACAGAAAAAAATTGTCAAAAATTTTTAGATTCCTAAGACCGAAGTTGGCAAATCCTCTGCTTTTTCCTCTATAGCACTGTATTTAGTTTCTTTCTTAGGATTATGGATTTTAGAAATTTTTGAAAACCATATATGGGTACAAAGTCCTTAGTAGTTTGCTGTCAGAGTCTTTACAATAAATGAAGTTTAGTTAAACTGAAAAAGGAAAGATTTTATGCTAATTCTGTATGTGTGTCAGGGAGTGTTTATTCACACTATTAAAACTGGGCTTCTGGACGTAAAGCCTTTATTAATATTATGTATATTTTTTCCCTGCAGGATTAGCCTCCAGCTTCAGTTTCTTCAGGTGGATGAAGTCCCTTCTGATCCCCTCCTGCAGGTCTGTGCTAATCTGGGGCCGTGGGAGGTAGTCAGGGTATCCAGTCCCTGGCTAGGTTTAAGTGAACTGTGGGTGGGAACCTGACATTTGACAACCTCAGTGACACTCAGACTCTGCTCCTCACTGCCTTCCACCACCCAGCCCCCAACCCTACGCCCGGTCTCAGCTCAGCAGAAGCTTCCTCTGGCTCCGATCTTGCCTTCATACCCTCAGGAATCATGAACAGAGGCTTTATCTAGAATCTGATTGCTGGGTGCTGAGTCAGTGAGTTCCCAGTCTAAGACACGCGAGCATCAATACACAACCATACGCAAGATTAAGGCCGCGAGGCTGTCATCTCAAATCAGAGGTGGTTGACGTGATTGTATTGGCGAAAGTGCAGAGGTCAAGTACAGAAACACAGCAGAGATTCTAGAGGATTTCTGTGGGCCCTCCATGTTCAAATACACAGGGAAATGGAGAAGTAGGAGGAGGCCTCATGGAGAAGGTCAGATTTCAGGAGCGCTCTCATGTCTTTCGTCTTCCTCCTCCACCCTTCCGGTACAGTGCTTCCTTGACTTTGAAGGCCTCAGGACTCTGGAAAATCACTTCCCTCCCCTTTTAGTACCAGTGAGGAACCAGGGCTGTGGGCTGGGAAAATCCAGGCAGAACCCAACCAAGTGTTTATTTGGTTTCATTTTGTTGGTTTGTTTCTGAAACTGGAGATGTTTGGGTTGCCCTTACCAATATTTCCACCTTCTGTGCCCTGACATTGCTAATGGACGATGGGAGCCTTTCCCATTGATCCCAAATGTAAATTCAGAATCCTCTTGTTTTTTTCTTTCCATTTTTCTTTATTGTGGTAAAATAAACATATCATAAAAACCTTATCATCTTAACCATTTTTTTAAGTAGGCTTCACGCCCAGTGTGGGGCTTGAACTCACTACCCTGAGATCAGGACCCGAGCTAAGATCAGGAGTCAGATGCTTAACTGACTGAGACACCCAGGCACCCCCCATCTTAGCCATCTTAACCATCTTAACCATCAAATGTCAGGTTCCCACCCACAGTTCACTTAAACCTAGACACTTCAACTTCTTAACCCCTGTACAGTTCAGTGGCATTAAGTCCATTCACATCATTGTGCAACCATCACCACCATCCATCTCCAGAACTCACTATCTTGCAAAACAGAAAGACTATACCCACTAAACAATAACTCCCTATTCCTCTCTCCTAAGAATCCTTTTAAAGACAGCTCTTTGTAGCACTACCAATCTGTTCAAGTTGACAGAAGAAATGGAACCTTGGTGCTAGAGCCTAGGATGATGAACCAAAAGGAATCCTCCTCTGGAAACCACCAGAGAGAGGGCTGGGAGGAGCTGGTGTGGAGGGGAGAACCCCTGTCTTCTGCCTGGAAGCTGGGCTGTTGTCCTTTGGGCAGCGATAGGAGGGGGCGGGTTGCCCCTCGGCCTCTCTTCCAGTCTGGGGCACCAGGTTGGGTGACTTAGGTCACGACACACCAGCCTTGCTCTCTCTCCTCTACCACCTGGTCCTGAGGGAAAGTAGAGGCTGAGTGGACATAGATTCTGTGTAGAAGCTGCCTACAGAATCTGGAGCTGCAAGTAGTGTGTGGTTGAGAGTACTTGGCCTTCTCTGATTCACAGGAATATTTTTAGGCATCTCTGGTTTTAAAGCCTATAAATGACCCTGGGAGGTCACTACTCCTTAAGTTGCACTTGAATTCCAGGAATTTCACGTCTGAGGTCACCAGAATACTATGTAGAAAAAACAATGTCTTCAGAGGAGATTATTGTTAGAGAAGGATAGTGCTTTGGTCAGAATAGGACCCAGTGCACACTATTCATAGCTCTGTGGGCTTGTGAAGTGGGTCTCAACATCACACTTGCTGGCCTCACGTGCCTACTGGGTGAGATCCTGTGGTGGTTATTCGGGGGGGGTGGTGAAAGGACCAAGAAAGGATGGTTCACTTAAAAGTAGAAATTGCTATTTTGTAGTTTCGAAGGGTTTGTGGTCCCCCTCTCCCCACTTCCCCAACTATAGTCCCAGATGCTCTTCAAAACCAAAGAAGAAGAATATTGTAGAATATGTTTGGGCAAAGGAACTTGGGCATGTTGCTTCTTGTGTTACACATACAATTCCCAGAATTATGTGAAATGAAGCCTGACCTTGAAGAGGGCTTTCTTTCCAGAAGTCCTGACAGTTGCCCAGGTGAGAATTCTCAGGCCATTCTAGTCTAAAAGTGAAGCATAGTGTCTCCCTGAACTCAAAAGAATACTATGGTTTCACCTAAAAAAAAAAAAAAAAAAAAAAAAGCATTAACAAAAATAATTCATTGGCAAAACACTCGTATGTTGACTGAATGTCGCCTCTTAACCTTACTTCTTGAAGATTCAACCATTATAGAAGTTCACTCATTTCTCAGAAAACCTCCATTTATCTAATTTAGGTATGTTTTCAGCAAGTGGCTGCAAGCCTTAGTCCTGTGATCTAAACTTCTATAACGGCACATTTTGCCAGAGGCAACTGGAGCTTTCTACTGAGGTTGCACAAGTTTAGAACGTTAGATTTCTACCTTTTAAAGATAGTTGTCAAATATATTCTTTAAAGAATTGAACATTACTAGTCACAAAGAAGATGATTCTTTCTGAGTAAAATTTTAAGGAGGAAATCCATGGCTGAGGTGATTTAAGGACCTACCACAGACTGAGGGAACCGAAGGGGACCTGGAAAGATGAGAAAACAAGGCAGGGGAGGTG
The DNA here is from genome assembly GCF_009762305.2 of Zalophus californianus. NCBI lineage: Eukaryota > Metazoa > Chordata > Mammalia > Carnivora > Otariidae > Zalophus > Zalophus californianus. The sequence continues at coordinate 147,272,034 of NC_045595.1, forward strand.
AAGAGCTAGCCTGGGGCCATGAGGCTGATTAGTGGCAGGCCGGTGACTATCCATCTTCCTTACTGCGTTCTGCCTCTAGCACTTTCCTCTTGTCTCCCAGACATTTTTCTTTACCAGTTTATTCTCACTCCAACTGTATGTAGTCGGTGACAATGGAATCCACATCGGGACTTGTTTTCGTCTTCAGGCCAGTCTAGTGTCAAAAACATTTGCAGTTCCCCTCGTAGCCGCTTCCTCTGTAAACCTCAGCCCCAGAAATCATTCTTCAGTCAGCGTTCTTTCCAAAGAACCAAAGAAAAGTTTCTCTTTCTACTCTTCTCAGTTTTCCAGCCTCTCCATTCCATTATTTCATTTGACAGGAAATCAAAGAAAAGCTATAGAGTCCCAACATGACACCATTTGGAAGGTTATCTTTGTGGGTTGTCTCCTGTTGGGTGGGTACAGTTTTATATGTTTCTACTAAAGAGAGGTAAGTATCACTCTCTCTCCTTATTTTATTTGATATTTATTTTTTGTAGTTTGGGTTCATAAACTATTATACATATAGTGTTCCACGGTTATCTTATTTAAATACATGTTAAATGAGAAGTACAAAGTAATAAGCACAATGACACTTGTGCAAAGCATTACTCTATCCCCGAGCAGATTCATCTCCACTGTTCAGTGCTTTGTCTATCGTTCTGACCGCCTCTGTGTTTCTCTCACCAAAGGAGCTTGAGATCTCCCCAAGAGCAGATAATTTTGGCACCATCCCTGGCTGGGGTTGACATGGAGATGACTCAGCTCACCCAGGAGAACGCAGACTTCGCCACTCGGGATCGCTACCACCGCTCCTCCCTTGTGAGTCGGGAACAGCTGATGTCTCAGTACTGACGTGCTGAGAACTCATTAGTAGGCAGCCCAGGGACCCTCCTCTGTTGGAGTTGTCCAGTGCGTAATGGATCCAAATCCCAGAACCTTCATGATGCTGGTTCTCCTCAGTAAGAAACTCAGAGACCTGTCCTCCCCCTGCTGGTTTGGACAGTGGAAATCTGCATTCCGGTCCGGAGCACCCATCTCACCAGGGTACCCCTGGAATGGCTATGGCCTCTGCAACACGCACCCAGTTTGGAGAACGCCGCACGGACATCAAGACTTGTAGGTGTGGAGAATCAGACCAGGTTGCTTGTTCTGAAGGCCACAATAAATGGTTGTTTTAAATTTTATTGTATTATTTGTTTTTTGAATAAATAATACACTCACAGGGTTCTAAACCCCAAGGGATAATCATATATATACATATATATATATATATATAGTGAAAATTCCCCCTCCCAACCTTGTTCCTCATATATTCATCCCCTGCCCCAGAGGTAACCATTGTTCTTATATATACCTCCCGCATTTCCTTATGAATATACAAGTAAATAGGAATGTGGGTTCCAATTACTCCCTTTTTATACATAAAAGGTAGCGTATTATACATGTGTTCCGCACCTTGCTTTTCCCCTTGGAGACATTTCCATATCAATACATATACAGTTTCCTCATTATTTTTCACTGTAGGAAAGCGGTATAATTTATTTCGTCAGTTCCACAGTGACGACATTTGGATCATTTCCCGTGTTTTGGTATTATAATCAGTTCTGCAGTGAATAATCTTGTACCTATGTACAAGCATAAAGTCTATCTGTAGGATAAATTCCCAGAAGTGGAATTATGAGATCAAAGGGCACATGCATTTGCAAGCTATTATTGTTTAGGGAAAGTCTTTTTAATTAAAAAGTTAAATTACCGTGAAACATGTAACGGTGACTCATGTTCTCAAAAGCTTTTGTGGGCCCCAGCTCTGTGGACACGTTTGCAGCTGTTTTACGGTAGGAACGCATGAGGGGATAGGATGATTTTGGGTCCTCGATGAGCTCAGTGTGGCATTCATCACAAGCACGCAGCTTCCCCCGCCACTCCTCCGGGTAAGTTCAGCACCTGCCCCAGCGTTGGTAGTTTCCCCGCTGAGCCAGTCCATTGTGACCCCTTTCTTCTGTAGTAGACATGCTTAAGCTGGTGTGGAGACTCACCTGGGAGGCTTGTTAAAAGTGCAGCTTTCTGCACCTCATCCACAGATTTTTTTTTTATTCAGTAGGTTTGGAGCAGAGTCCTGGACTTGACTTTTTTTTTTTTTTTTTTTAAGATTTTACTTATTTATTAGACAGAGCACGAGCAGTGGGCAGGGAGCGGGAGAAGCAGACTCCCTGCTGAGCAGGGAGCCTGATGCCAGACTCGATCCCTGGACCCTGGGATCATGGCCTGAGCTGAAGGCAGTTAAGCGTCTGCTTAACTGACTGAGCTACCGCAGGCACCCCTGGACTTGACATTTTTAATGAGGGCTTCAGTGATTCCACGCAGGCCATCCTTGGGCCCCCATGTTGAGGAGTGCTGGTCTGCTGAACGGAACAGGCTTAAAGCCAGTGGGAGGGGAAGGTCATGATGAGGGACTAGTTGGATCTTGTTCTCTCCTAGAAAATGAGGTAGAGTTTATGATGACTGCTCATGCACCATGAGTTAAACACCAGACTTACAAACATTATTAGAAACAACTTAAAACAACTCAATAGGCATGTGGGAAATAGTAACAACGTACAGTGACTGTATTCATGAAGGCCAAGGTTGGTGATCTCTGAGGTCCCTTTTCAAGAAGAAACTGCTCTAAGTTTCTGAAATGTATCCTCACAGTTCTGGAGGCCAGACATCCAAAATCAGTGTCACTGAAATCAAGGTGTTAGCAGGGCTCTGCTCCCTCCAGGGGCTCTGATTACTGGGGAGAATTCTATCCTTGCCTTCTCCAGCTTCTGGTGGCTGTGGGCAGTCTTTGCCCTGTGGCCACATCACTCACATCTTCATGGCCAACATCTTCAAATCTCTTTGCTCCATGGTCACACCCCCTCTCCTCTGTGTGTGTAATGTCAGCCTCTGCCTCACTCCTAAGGATTACGTGTGAGTGCATTTAGGTTCCACACACACAATCCAGGATACCTCATCTCAAGAGCCTTAAGGATTGGGATGTGGCTATCTTTTGGGGTACCACTTTTCGGCCTACCACAGAAGCCTTTAATGATTCTGTGTTTTGTTCTTTTGAATTCTGCATAACAAGCTAAAGAAAAGTAACCCCTCTGAAAATGATAGTACTGACTTTGAAAGCCTTACACAGCAGAAGATTCAAGTATCCAGGATAAGAAACTCCCCGACATTATTGTTACAGAAAAGAGTAAGAGGAGAATGGGGTGAAGATTTCCAGCATTCCACTCAGTGTTAGGGATACCTAAGTGAATGGCTCACAGTCTAGTGTGGGAGGCAGATACTAAACACACTGAATAATCGAATTGTCCAAAACACTCTTGTGTTTAACCCAATCATATCGCATAAATAGTAATAGTAACCAGTAGAGCAGCCATCAGATCTTAGCCTGGGATCCCCAGAAAGCAGAAGTTTATGTGCTACTGCTTTCCTGAGGGTGCACGCAGGGAAGCAGGAGCGAGAGAAAATGGGGGTGAGGCAGGGAGAGAGACTCGGCATTGACTTAGCAACTGCTTAGTATCAGGGGCGGCTGAACGCTTCATCTCAAAGGCCCCTTTCTGAGAGCCTGTAGAGACACCTGCATCTCAAGACCTTCTTGCAGTGGGAGGAAAGGATGAGAATTATCCACTGGTTTTTGTTTCCCACAGTCAAAGGTTAGCCAGGAGACATAAACCATGTCCCAGCCTCACTCCTGCCCACACCCGTGATCTGCACTATGTGAGTACCTACCAAGTCCTGCAGCAAGCAGCAACCTGTGTGCGTGAAATTGGCCGGAGCCCAGCAGAACTGGTCCCTGCAGGGGTGGCTGAGATGAAACAGGTGGCCTTGGCCCCAGAGACAGGTGCGACAGAGAGGATCTGAGATGGCACGTAGGAGATGTTGTATACAACTTGTATAAGGACAAAGGTCAGTAGCAAGTACGGCTGTCAGAAAAATGAGACAAAGATGTCACTGCATCATTCAGACAGAGTTTCAAAACTGTCAGTACAGTCAGGATATATGGCAGTGAAACTAGGAACATTTTCTAAAATAGAGGGGAAGATTCTGGCATAAAGATTTTACCAAGGAGTACACAGTTGTAGATGAGAATGTGTGAACGAGTGAGGGTCATATCAGACCTTCTAGAACCATGAATGTCTCCCTTCGGGCCACACGGTCTATTGATTAATCTATCCAGTGATCTATCATTCCCCCATCCATCTATCCACCTACTCCCTTACCTATTGATCTAGCCATTTATCCACCCATCCACCCACCCATTGATCTACCCATCTACCTGCCCATCCATGGCTGGAGCAACCGTATACATGCCCAAGACCACCTCACCTGAGCCAGGTACACCTCACCAATCTCAGAGTTTTACCATGTAAAAATATGATCACAGGCCATTCCAACAGAAATGAACTCAGCCACCACCCTCAGACTTTCAGGGTGAGTACAGACCAATTCTAGAGCACTCTTGAGTTCAGGGCTGGGAACCAGAATAGGGGTCATTTCTCAGATGTCTCTGGGAGTCATGCTAACAAGTCCTCTGACCTACACAATAGAGTATATCCTACACAAACAGTTTTAAATCAGTGTGGAAGTTTGAGGTTCAAGATTCCATCTTCCTTCCTCCCCTCCAGGTTTCTGACTGAGGGAATATATTTAAGGATGGGAAACAATGTGCCAATTTATGTATTAATACCTGGACAAGGGTGTAAGAGCTGTAGGGGGGAAGGCAGCTGAGGTCAGAAGGTTGAAGTAAGGCCCGTAGTGTCTGGTTTCTGAATCTAAGAGTTCACTTCTCCCAAAGACCCTTGGATGAGGAGCTGGAATCAAGAGAGACAATGACGAGCTGACCTTGTCACCCAGTTACAGATAAATTGCCTTTCAAATCTGGGCCCTGTTCACCAATGAAATGTGGCCCCAGATTTGACCAATCAGACTGGCCTCCCGCTCCCCTGGGGAGGAGCAGATGTAGGATGTCAGTGAGGTGGGGACCGAAGTGTTCCCTTGCTTCTGCAGTGGTGCGGCAGGGGGAGCTTGGGAGGTAGCTCTCTCCTCTCCATGGGCAGAGGGGAAAATGAGGAGAATGGAAGGGACCCCAGCAGCAGTAAGAGCACTGACAGAGGCAGACACAGGGGCTGTGAATGGGCACAGAAGCCCTAAGCCACCCTGATAGCAGTCGTGGAGGGCTCCCTGGAAGGGGAGATAATCTGACCTGCATCCAAGCACTTGCCAGAAGAGAAGAGAAGCAGGGCGTTCCCAACAGAGGGGACAGCACAATGAAAGGCGTTTGGGGGTAATTCAAGGTTTCAGAGGCATAGGAGTGAGGCAGTTTGAGGCAAGAGAATTACGAGGCAAGGGCCAGGTCCTGAAGGGGCTTATAGCCCACTCTGTATGCTGTGAGAATGGAAGGCTGAGAAATGTTAATAAAAATCCATCTTCAACATTTTATGGGGCTTTATCAGAAGGCCCTTGTAAGAATGAAGCGCGCATGATCCAGGAACCACGCAGCTTCAGCTCTAGGCCTCCCCGGACACATCTTGCTGTTCCTGCCCTTCCGCACTGGAGAGGGGGCGAGTGGGAGGCTTCCACCCCTGAGGGCAGAGCCGGTGGGGGGGAGGGGCCGCGGAAGCAGCCCTGAACTCCGCAGGGGCAGGGACCAGCCACTGGAGGTGCAGCGAGCCCCCACTGCGTGCGGTGCCAAGCCCCAGCCGCACCCACACCCATAGCTGGTGAGTGTGGGCGGCCAGGGTGGGAGGAGGGGCAGGGTTAAGAACGGAAGGAACAGAGTTCTCTTCCTAGCACTGCTGTAACAACGACCCTGCATTTAGTGGCTTAGAACAACACAAACGTGTTCTCTTACGTAAAGTCGGGAGGCTGGCGGTCGGCAATGGCTCTCCTGGGCTAAACTCAAGGCATCAGCAGGGCTGTGTTCCTTCAGGGGATCAAGAAGAGAGTATTTCCTTGCTTCTTCCGGCTTCTAGAGGCTGCCTGCAGGCCTGGGTGGTGGGCCGGTCCATCTTCAGCCGTCACCTGTACTCTGGCCCCTGCTTCTGCTTCTGTCACTGTGCCTTCTCCAGCGCTGTCTCCTTCTTCCGCCTCTAAAGACCTGTGGGATGGCATTGGGCCCCCTGGGTAATCCTGCACGTTTTCCCCATCTCTGGGTCCTTAGCTGAACTCCATCCGCAAAGCTCCTTTGGCCATATAAGAAACCAGTTATAGGTTCCGGGCCTTCCGTGGGGGCTGGGGAGCTGGGGCAACGGGGAGGTGCGCGGGGGACCAGCCGAAGCACGGCGACAGAGCGCGCAGATGCCGCCCCACGACAGGCTGCTGAGTTCAACTCACAGGTGCTGAGACGTGGAGGGAGGAAGACATCCAGGGGTCTTCTAGGGGAAGCGGGTTTTGAACCAGGTTGGTCAGAGGATATGGAAAGCTTGTGAACCAACAGAATGAGGTTCAAAGACAAAAGAGACAGAAGGAGCGAAGCAAGAGGATGCAGGTCTCACCTTCAGCCTGACGACTCTTCTTCCTTCCTTTGCCTTTTAGGCGGACTCATTTGGAGGGAGTTTGGTGTAGTTGCTAATTCATGGGATTCAGGGAAGCACGTTCTCGGTTTGAATCCTGGCTCTACCACTTGCTAGCTCTGTGACCTCAGGCAGGCTTCTTAACCTCTCCGATCTTTGATTTCCTTCTCTGTGGAATGGGAATTCTAATTCCTGCCTGCCTCCAAGTGGCATTGTGGGTACCAACTAAGATGAGATGCACACTGTTTTGGAGGAAGTGAGGGTGGAGGAGGTGTCCTAGAAATGTTCTACCACCACTGCTGGTGCCCTGTCACTGGCCGTGGAGGACACAGAAAGGAAGAAAACACCCACCAGTCATTGCAGTGATTCTTGGCACCTGCGAGTCCGACATTTCGGAGCAGAGTGGAGTCCTACTGCTTCGGCGGGCCACAATGGATCTTGTCAGCCACAGACAGAGTGGGACGCTGTCCCCAGCCAGCCAGGAAACCTGCTCATGTGCAAGAGCGAGGAGAACCAGCAGAGTCGCCTCCCGTCGTTTCAATTCTGCCTCTTCCACCAACAGCCCTTCCGTTTATCAGATTCTTTGGCCACATTCCTACACCACTTTTCCTCTCAGGCTTCTCCTTTCCCTTCCCAGAGCGTTGGAAATTTTTCTTAAACATCAAAAACCTACTCACTCTCCAGTTCTTTTGAACCAGGGCTTACTCTAGAGCAGATAACCCACTTTCTTGCTAGGTCTTATCCCCCAGTGTCCACATAGAGCCCAAGAAGAGAGGATCAGATATGGTGGTTACATGGGTGTGTGTATGTGGGGATTCTGTACCGTTTGCACTTCTCCGCAGATAGGGGAATGCAGAAGTCTGTACTCACCACACATTGCTCAGCATCCTTGCATCTGGGAAATGTGCCTGGGCTCCTTGGAGGGAGCTCATAAGCAGAAATAGGGACCAGTTTGTCAGTTTGAGGCAGTGAGTGGAGGCGTAAGCCCCGGGCTCTTGTTAAGGTACTCTTCTTGGGGAGAAGGTCACATTCAAGTAAAAGGCAAAGCAGATGGCAAGAAAGGCCCACCAGCATCAGAGGGTCCCCAGTTGGCTGTGCTCCTAGGCAGGGAGCCCACCTTGCAGCATCAAGGCTGGTGCCCTTTCTCTGTTCCCTCGTCTGCTGGGCTGGGAGTGAGGGGAGGATGGATAGCAGTCGACTCCTCACTACCATTCACTGAGGTGAGGGTGGCCACAGCCTCCTTCTAAAGGAGGCAGAAGCAGTTCTATACATGGGAGTCTGTAATGGAGAGTCTGGGCTTTTTTCCCGATTTTGTGGTTTGTTTAAAAAGGCAAGTGTGTGTGTGTCTGTTTGTCTGTCTGTCTCTCTGTCTGTTGTCTGTTGGTCTACCTGTGTCTGTGTGTATGTGCACTTTCTTGACTATCTGTTAGAGAAGGCACTATATAAAAGAAACTGGACTCACCAAATGTGAAGCCTGGCTTAAAATAGGGGCCATGTGGCCCACATCAGATTCACTTTGGGAAGCCTTGAGGGTGAGTGGCATTTCAAAGCATTAGCCCCCTCCCAGCAGCCAGCAAGAGGGCTTGATGAATGCTGATCTTTGTGATGTGACATGCAGCATATGTGATAAGAGGCTGAAGATGGAGAAAACAGCCCTGCTTTCAAATATGAACCCCAAACTGAAAGTCACAAGGGCAGATGCTCCAAATGGCAGTGTCAATTTCTAATTGAGCTGCTTGTCAGATGGGTTATTCTGTGTAACTATGTGTGTATTAGTCAGGCTAGCTTTGCTGCTGCAACAGGCAGCCCCCAGGTCTCATTGACTTGGCACTGTAGACATTTATTTCTGGCTCATATTCCAGAGTCTGATGCAAATCAGAAGGGGGTGGGAGTCCTCCTCACTGTCATTCAGGGACTGAGACTCCTTCTGTTTAGTAGCTGAACATTATCTAGGCAGGCAGAGTCTTCCCCTTGAATTCTCAACATCCAGCTGGCAGGTGGAAGAAAGGGAAATGTGGACGGGGCCCTAGAAGTTTTAGAGCCCAGGGCTAAACAGGCTTATATCACTTCCTCCTGTGTTCCATTGGCCAGAACTAGACATATAGCCTGTCTAAATGAAAGACTGGCTGGGAAATACAGAGCAGCTGTGGGTTCAGGAAGAAGAGGAACCAGGTTTGGTGGGCCTCTGGTCGCTCTCCACCACCGTGCTCAGGATGAGAACAGCTGTGATGAGCTCCTTACTGATGGCAAATTTGAGTGCATCTCCTAATTGTTCTGTGTTGGTTTGCCACACTTAATCCAATGATTCTGCCATTCCTTAAATTGTGTGTAGAATTCCATTTTTTCGTATTCTCTTCAGAGCCTTTGAATACTCTAATGAAAGGCAAGTTTGTATCCCTTGAAAGTTCGTTTGATTTCTGGAAGCATCCGAAATAACTAGGAACCCAATCTGGGAATAAGGGGGACAATTCAGCTACATTTTCTTCTTTGGATCAAAAATGAAGTGTGACCACAAAGTCAGCTGACTTGAGGCCATTTCCAAAGTTGGGATCCCAACATAACACATTTTGAGGCCGGACAAGGACTGACAAGACCTCTCAAAGTGCTGACTTGATAGCATTTATTTAGATACATTGTGTGAGTGTGCATGGATGTGTGTGGCGGGGAGGTGAGTGACGGTGGTTATGGTTCATACACTGTCTTTTATTCACAATCTGTTTTGGTCTTTTTTGCCTTCCCAGATTGAAAGACCTTCCGTACGTAGTACAGACATATCTTCAGTTATAAAGCATCCCAATTCGTGGTTTTAAATATTTTTTATGTGCTCTGTCAACACATCCAACCTATCATGGATTCGTTCAGTCACTCACTTAGTATTTATTGAATCTCTATGTGTGCAAAGCCCTTAAAAAAATCAGAAACTGTGAAACCAGATGACAGCCATTCCTTCTGCGGCTCAGTCCGTAGGTGCTGGAAGAAGAGTGTTCAAGGATGAGGAAGCAGGAATTGGGCACAGACTTCCTGGATGGCCAGGAAAAGAGGAAGTGGGCTTGGAACAGACTGTACTTGGATGTTTCAACCAAATCGCTCTGGGAAGAGTAATTACCTGCAAGATTTTTTACTAGACCAAAGAGAATAGATCAGCTCTTCTCTGGACTGATGTTTTACTTTTCGGGGTAAACCCAGTGCCCTAGAAAATCTTCATGTCTGTTTTAGAATTAATCATGTTACCCCAAGACACCAGACCTGAGCTTATCTTTTCCTCATGAGCAATAGGAAGAAGCATAAGAGATAGGGGTGGACCACGCTCTATGGCAGCAGTTGCGGGAATGGGTTTGGGAATCCCATTGTTCCATCATACAGCTGCATTCAGGGGTGAGGGGGTAAAGCCTTATTTCTGAAAGTGTGGTTCTCAGCTCACTAATATAAGAAGTCACCTGGGATTTTTTTTTTGCTAAATGGAGATTCCTGGGCCCTTCCCAGATGTCCTAAATTAGACCTCCTAAATCAGCCAAGGAACATGCATTTTTTAGCAACCTCTCCCCCACGTGATTCTTGAAAGTTTGAGAAGCCCAGGTGGAAAGGCTTTGGGCTAACGTGAATCTGAGACTAGCTGTCTTTATGAGCTCCAGGCTCTGTGGTGGGCAGTAGCACTCCAAGTCCAGAGCTTCAGGTGATGTCTGCTGGCGAGGCACACTGGTCTGTGCTGGAGTCCAATAAACCTCACTGTGGGAGGCGCTTCCCCATGGGCCACACTGATTAATCAGAGACAAAGCACCTCAGAACCTCGTTCCACTAAGGATACTAAGAACAGTGGAGTAGGGCTACATCACCTTGGGTGCGTGAGTTTGCGGCTTTGGGTCTATTTATTTCTAGACCTGGATATAGACGTATTGTTGTCGCTGCCATTAGCAGGTACAGCCCTCCCCTTACCTTCCGCCCCCGCCCACAATCCTCCTTTCCTTCCAGTCCCACCTCTCAGGAGGCTAGGGCTCTGCGGTCTTGGCACTCATCTGTAGCTGGGGTCCTGCAAGTCATGGTCAACCCTTAAAAATTAAATAAGAAAATCTTTACTGAGCCGGGCATTATGTTAGACACCCATATTCATTGTCTCATTTGATCCTCAGAACGGCTCAGTGAGGTAGGTACTATTTCCCCCATCTTACAAAGGAGGAAACTGAGGCTCAGGAAAGTGAAGTAATTTACTCAAGGTCCTATAGCTAGTCAGCAGCAGGTCTGGACTTGACCTCAGATCATTCCTCGGTCACTGTCCACAGTCCCCGTGGAGGACAGTCCAGACCTGATCTGCTCTCTGCAAGTCACCAGCAGCTCATCCTTTACTTCTAGAGCAGGCACTGGCAAGCCATAGCCCCGTGGGTCAAATCAAGGTCAAATCAATCAGAGTTTGTCTTTATTTTAATCGAGGTGAAATTCACATAAAATAAAATAAACCATTTTAAACACCACCTGTTTTTCAAAATACAGTTTTACTGGAACGCAGCCATGCCCACTGGGTCACATACTGTCTATGGCCGCCTTCTCACCACAGTAGCGGGGTTGAGCAGTTGTGGCAGATGCTATACGGCCCACAAAGCCTCAAATACTGGCCCTCTGGCCCTTTATGGGAAAAGTTTCCTGGTCCCTGCTTTTGAGAGTTTTGGCCTGGATCCACGCCCTTGGGAATGAGTTTTCTCAGACATCTGCGATGCCCTTCCTTCCTAAAGGTAAACTCTCCTGCTCTGTTGTAAGCCATGCTTTTGTACTTCGTGGACCTAGCTCCTCAGCTATCCTGTTTCCTCCTTATTCCTCCTGTTTCCGCCACCCACAGGTCAGTCCTGGCAAACACACACCTGTGCCTGATCCGCTGAGTGCCATCCCATTTTCTTTCTTTTGTGCCAAATAACTAGTATATAAGGTTTACCCCTGGATAGCTCACCTTCTCTCCTTATACTTTCCCTCCTCACCTTCCACCATCCAGCTTCCAGCTTCTGCCCTTCCGTTAGCCACATCTTCATGTGGATGTCTTGGAGTTCCGTGAAATTCATTTAATCTACCTGGCATCCCATCTTTGCTAAGACCGTGTTATCCTGCTGTCTCAAATTAGTTTGTTTCTCTCTCTCTCTCTCTCTCTCTCTCTCCTTACATCTGTTCTATTAACAAATTCTGCTGCCTTTTTTGGAAATGTCTCTTGGGTTGCTCTCTTCCTCATCCCCACCAATTCCTTGGTCCAGCCCTTCATCACTTCACATCTGGATCACTGACTTGTGTCCCTACCTCCCCCTTCTCTAGCTGGTTTTTCAAATAGCAGGTGCTCAAGTAGAATCAGGTGCTTGGGGTTTGCCTTTGCCATTCTTTCCAGAGTCCTCTCCCACACTCCCTGTGTCGTACTGAACACGGGGTCTCTGTGGCACTCAGCACCCGTGTCATACTCTTTCTTCCACTTAGGATGTTCTCTTCTGTTTTCTTTGCTTGGCAAACCCCCTCAGGAAATAATTCTGATGTCACCTCTCTAAGAAAGCTTTCTCCAGCAAATCCTCAATGTTCTTAGACTTGTCTCATACTTTTGTAAAATAACTTGTTATACTTATTTGTGGATCTGCATTTTCTCCTTAATCCGCTGGCTAGTCAAGGGCAGGGACTATGTATCTTCCTCATCTCTGTGTACCCAGAGTCTAGCATGGGTACAGAGTAGGTGCTCAATAAATGCTTCTCGAGCCACCATTTTGATCACATCCATCTACTGCTGAAAGCTCACACTCAGTCTCTGTTTCTGCTGCACGAAGTTTACGGCAGTGGTTTTCTACCCCGGATGTGCATTAGAATCACCTGGGAGCTTTTGAGGACTACTGATCCCCGGCCCTACAGAGAGATTCTGATTAGGTACATAGGTTCTAGGCACTGACATTTTGTAAAAACTCCCCTGGCAATTCTCCTATCTGGCCAGGATTGAGAACCGCTGGTCTGAGGCCTAGTTTTCAAGATTCCCATCCATTTCTCCATCCACACAGGAGTTCCCGCTCAGAACCTTCTCACACCTTTGGCCTCTTCCCAAATCGCCCTCTCTCTTATGCAGACCACGCTTCTGTCCCCCCCCCCCGCCCAGGGTAGGGACCCTGTTGGCACGCATCCCAGAGCACCGAGCAGAGCCGGGAGTGTGGGAGAGCCCCCTCGGGGAGTGAGCCTCCGAGCACAGGCTTCTGTCTGGGTTGGGTGGGGAGGAAGAACTGGGGCGGACTTGCAGCAGGTGCCTCGGCCGCCTCCCTACCGCAGCGTGGACGGCACCAGCTTCGCCACACCAACAATGACCCCACAGCATGGTGGCCGAGAGCGCAGAGCCTTAGACTGGCTCTGCTCATCAGCAGACATGGAGCCCTATTTCCTGTCCCACATTCTTTTCCAATTTTCTTCTTACAAAGTGGGGACAGGACAGGGGAGTGGATGGGACACCAGGCTGGTGTCTGCAGATGAGTTCCGTGAGGCCTTCTGCGTGTTTTCCGTGGGCCTGTGGCTCAGGCCCCTGCGGCTCAGTCAGAGGGGTTTTTGTTTCTCCTCGAGACAAGGAGCCCTCAGCTGCCAGGGCTACTTAGAAGGAGCAAACGATGTCACAGGACACATGTTTCCACTTGCTCTGGTGAAGCAAAAACCTTTGGAAACAGGACATCTTGAGACATTTATTATCTTCTACCTACTACTTATTATCTTTGAGACATTTACTTATCTCTTATTGTCCACAGTGGGTCAGAGATTAGAGAGATCTTTTGTCTCATGAAAGTCACGGGTTCACATGTTCCTTTTTTTCCAAATTTTAGAAACAGATAAATCAAGAGACTCGTAAGGTAACTGTTATTTGGTTTAACCCATCCCAAAAGAAGTCAGGATGGTGGTGACCCACGGGGGCAGAGAATGGATATCTTTGCCTCTGAGTGCTGAGTACACAAACGTCCAATGAGTGAAGTTCATGGAGCTCTGCGGGACACGTTCATGGCATGCCTCAGGTGCACTTTTTTCTATGTACATCACATTTTAATAAAAAGTTTCAAAGAGTTGCTCATGCTCTTGGGAGAAATTCAGACAACACCAGGAAGCACACATATTCTTCAACCAATTTTAAAAATAAAACTCAGGGAATGTAAAAGTGGATTCCACAAATATTTTTTTAAATGCCTTTAGTTCTATGTAACAGTTTGTTAAAGAGAAGAAACGGAAAAGAGAAGGAGAGAAACATTGGGCATGAGTTGATTGGAAGAAAGCCATACAAAGAGGAAAAAAAAAACAAAAACAACCCAAAAGCCTGATGGAGAAGTAGAGAAATGGATGGGCTGGGAGGCACTCAAGAATGTCAAGTGAGACGTGAAGAAAAGTAGAGACGGAAAGAAGCAGAAACAGCCCCATGGAGGAGACACCTGTGAACAGAAAGCAACAGAGAAAGACCCCCCAAAATGGGGGGAGGGTGCCAGGGGTTAGAGAGGAAGGTGAAAACCCCCAGCCTCACAGAGCGAGGCAAAGAGGAGCAGAAAGAGGGTAGAGGGGAGTCCAGCCGAGAGGGGGAGGTAAAGGTGTGGATGTTGCACCTGGTCACCAGCTGGACTGTGGGTTGTGGCGGCTTGTTAAAAGGCAAGGAGCTTGGCAATCACACGAAGAAGACATTGCCTCCCCAGTGCCTCTGGCACAGGGCCCAGCACTTGGGACGTGCTCATCCAATAGGTGTCGACTTCTTGACTGAATGAAATGATGCCTGAAAACCCAGGCCCCTCTGCCCCCAGTGGGAAGTTCACCTCTGAGTTTTCTGCTCCTCTCCTAGGGCCTCAGCCACTTTGCCCAGGGTCCTGGCATCCTAGGAATTTCCCTGCCTGCTCTGGGGAGGATTTTTCATGCTGGAAGGTTTTGCAAAATAAGACCGCTTTTATCAGAATTCTGTTGCGTCGGAGAATGTTCCTGGCTCATTGACGTTTACAGTGTGTAACCGATTTTATCGGAGGAATGTTGTTTGGAATGGAATGGTCCTTACAGATGGGCAGACGAGAAATGGAAGGTCATTCGAGGACCCACCCCAAGCTGTCTAAGTGGTTACTCAGGGTTGCCATACATGATGCTTGGGAACCTGGCCAAGCTGTGAGCAAGCCTTCCTCCCTGGAGGAGGTCCCAGCGGTCTGCTGTGGGATTGTGGTGTTTACGGCTCACCTTGGCCCTCAAAGCAAATGCACTAGTGGGGAGAGGCGCAGCAAGGGCTCCCTAGGCCTGGGATCCAGCGAGCAGCCTGGCTCACCTGGACAAAATGAAACTGTTCCTGACATTTCAGGAAGGGGACAGTAAGGCTTCTCCTGAGAGGTCACAAATAGGGAGATGGGTTTATCCTTTTGGTTCTTTTGTCAAAATCCCAAGGCACTCTGTTTCCAGGACTCTGGACAAAACGGTGCTGGTGTAGTAAGCGTCCGGGGTGCTGACGGCGGGGGCGGGGGGGGCTTGAATTCTCTCTCCTCTGTTGTAACCCCTAGTGTTGCCAGGGTCAGCAGCTTCTCTCTGAAAGGGCTCTTGTACTGAGTGGGATGCAGAGACTGAGACAGGAAGGGAAGGTCATGTGAGGTCAGAAGTCTTTGTTCCTGGTGGGAGGGAAGCTACCCTGAAGTGGGAGAGGACTGAGGTGCCCCAGCTCAGGCCAGGGATACTGGACACAGGTCAGCAAAGAGAAGCAAGTTGGGAACAGCTCGTGCTGCTGGACACTCTCCTGTGAGCCCTTACAGGGCTGGGCATTCTAGCACGTTTCTTGCACCCTCTATGATTTCTAAACTTCTTCATTGTAGTGGGTGGAACGGCGTCCCCAAAAAGATATGTTCAAGTCCTAACCCCTGGTACCTGTGAATGTGACTTTACTTGAAAAGGTCTTTGCAGACGTAATCAAGTTAAAAGGAGATTATCCCGAATTAGGCTGGGCCTTAAATCCAAAGACTGTTGTGCTGTTAAGAAGGCCATGTGAAGACACAGATACAGACACACGTGGAAGGGAGAAGGCCATGTGACTAGAGTGATGTGTGCACATGCCAAGGAACGCCAAGGTGGCTAGCAACCAGCAGGAATTAGGACAACGCAAGGAAGAATTCTCTCCTAGAGCCTTCGGGGGGAGCTCGGCCCTGCCGACACCTTGGTTTTGAACTTCCAGCCTCCAGATCTGAGAGAGGATAAATTTCAGTTGTTGTTTTACACCACCATGTTTGTGATAGATACTTTGTTACAGCAGAACTGGGAAATAAATGATATTCATGTTCCTTCAGATTTCCCACCCCTCAGCTCCCCTGCCTCCACTCCAGTCCCTCCACCCTTAGCAGATAGCCTTGTATTTGCTATTTTACAAAGAAAATGGAAGTCCTCAGCCAGAAACCCAGAGCCCTTCACTGTGCCACCCTCTCGTCTTTCCCTCCTTCCAAGGCCAGGCCCTTGGCCTGCGCTCCCACGTCTCAGAAGCCTTGTCCTACCAACCACATTTTCTCTTTCCTAAAGCTTTGATTTTCTCTCTCCCGCGTACACCCTTTCCATGTTCAAATTCTTCCCCTAAAAGCAAGAAAAACTCCCCTACTCCTTCATTGCCCTGTGGTTGCTCTCCTAATCCTAACTCATTCTTCCCCTTCAAAGCCAGGCTCTCTTGAGACTTCATTTCTGCATTTCCTGCTCCTCCCTACTCGATCTTTTGCTGCATCTGCTCCAAATGCTACGTGGACACCTTCCTTATCATGGTCACAGGGGACTTCCATGTTGCTAAAGCCAATGGGTATTTTCAGTCATCTCCTTGCTTGACCTTTCGTCAGGTCAGCCAGTATGAACCACCATCTCCTTCCCTTCACATCCAGTGATGTGACTTCTCCTTGGGCTTCCTCCCTCATCTGCATGGCTCAGTCTCCTCGCCCTAGCCATCTCATGTTGCGGCCCCACAGCTCATTTTTAGTCTCTCTTCACTTACCAGAGTGCTCTCTTTTCTCAATGATCTCATTCCCTCGTAAGCAGATCTGGACCTCTCCTCTCAGCTCCACATCTGCGCATCTAAATGCACACTTGACATTGCCACTTGGATGTCTCAAAGTCACCCAGACCCAAGTCCAAAACAAAGTTCATGATCTTAACCTCAAAGACTGAGTTCTCCTCCACTGTTCCCTCTCCTTGTGAATGGTACTCCCATCCGTCCGAACATAAAGGCTGGAAACTCAGAAAATCTTTGACGTCTTCTCCCTCATCCTCTACATCCATCTACATACCTTGTGGATTTTGCCTCCTGCAATCTCAAGTCCATATTCTTCTGTGAACTGAGCTCTATCATCCTTGTTCAAGAATTATCATTTCTCACTTGGACTGCAAGACTTCAGGCGTCAGCTCTGTGTCTTTCTAAGTCATTCCCGGTATCATAGCCAGAATAATGATTTCCAGTTGCAAATCATGTCACTCCTCACTCCTTTCTCTTTTCCACTCCCACCTCCCCAACATGAAACCCTTAAAATGACTTCCCTAAATTCTTTTTTTTTAAAGATTTTATTTATTTATTTGACAGAGAGAGAGAGAGAGAGACAGCGAGAGAGGGAACACAAGCAGGGGGAGCAGGAGAGGGAGAAGCAGGCTTCCCGCTGAGCAGGGAGCCCGATGCGGGGCTCGATCCCAGGACCCTGGGATCATGACCTGAGCCGAAGGCAGATGCTTAATAACTGAGCCACCCAGGCGCCCCATGACTTCCCTAGATTCTTAAGGTAAAGAAAAACCTTTAAAATGGGCAGTGAGCGTCTGCATGACCTGGTTGCTATCAGGATCTCCAACCTCACTTCCCTCCACACTCTTCCTCGTTCTGTGCTCCAGCCACATCAGTTTTGTTTTGGTCTTTTTACATGTACTCCAATTCTTCCTGCCTCAGGACCTTGGCACACACTGTCCCTGCTCTCCCTTGCTGATTTTCAGCCTACAGAGCTTTCAGATGGTGGCTCAATCTCATGTTTATAGGGAAGTTGAAAACCCCTCCCAAGTGTTCCCCTTCAGGGCACTTTCCACAGTGACAAGCTTACATTTATGTTCTTTTGATAACCGTCTGTCTCCTCCAAACGTTTTGGGGCTATGAGGTCTGAGACTGACCCAACAACCAGCATGATGCTAGGCACAGAATTGTCACTTAGTAAATATTTGTTGAATGACAAAATAAAAGAAAGAAGGTACTATGTTGGAGTCTGGGGATACAAAAATGAATGAGGCATGGAACTTCCCAGAAAGCAGCTTGCAAATTGGGGGTGGGAGGGTGCAAGCAGAGGAAAGGCTGACTAAACAGAGTCAGGGTATAACAGGGTGATGAGCACATAGCAGAGGAGCAGGCCAGAGGAGACGGTGCTGCCTGGGCCCAGCTCACCACCCCCGGATGAAGCTCAATCCAGGTGTCTGTTGGCTGATCTTGGCCCTCAAGGATCCTAGTCCCGTGATGTTACTGCTCTGCAGCCACCACTGTATCCCAGCCGTGGCCATGCCACCCCCGACTGCCACGAATCCTACAGGGCACTCTCCTCAGGAGCTGGGCACTGTTCAGGGTGCAGCGTGGTTAAAGGCTCTGGTTACAATTAGAGCATCATGTGGAGCGCTTCAGTGGGGAGAGTTCTATGCCTTCTGGACAATGACCTCATCATATCCTCAGACCAACCTGGGGAGGCAGCAAAGGGTAATGATTTCTCTCCCCACTCTACAGGTGGGGAGACTGAGGTCAATAGAGATCACTGGGCTTGGCCAGGGAGTGAGAACAGTCTGGGAACAGAACTTGGAGGGAACCCAAGGCCCTCTCTCCAGGATCTGCCAGCCACACCAGTTGGCAGAGGAGAACTCCTCAGGCCGAGGACGAGCTGCAGCAGGAATCTGCAAGCTTGTTTACTTTGGTGCAGAAGGACATTTCATCACCTCTTGGAACCACAGAATGCTAACGCAGATGGGCCCTCAGAGATCATCTGATTCAACACCCTTGTTTTAGGAAGGAGGAAACCGAGGCCAGAGCAATGAATCTCCTTCGCCCTCCCTTTCCTTTCCCTGCCCTACTGATAGTGAGTGGTAGGGCAGAGACTGCTAGCTGTCTACCCAGACCCCTTCTCCTCTTCTTTGCCTCTAAGGCTAGACTGTATTTCCCAGACTCCTTTGCAGTTTGGGGAGCCACATGACAAATGTTCTCTCCAGTAGGACATGAGAGGAAGGGCGGCATGCCACATTCAGGCTGGGCTCCTATGCTCACAACTCCATGTTCTTTTCACTTCTGGCCGATTGGGATGTCAATTCCAAGGGCAACTTCGGAACCATACATTAGAGAAAGGCAGAGCTGCCATAGTGTGGGTCCCAGGAACACTGTGTGGAGAAGAGCCACACGCTGACGTGAGTGCCTACGGCTGCTAAGAGAACCAGAAGAAGAAAACATCGATCACGTGAAGCTGCAGCTTTTGGGGGGGCTGATTTAGTTCCGCAGTCTGGCCTAAACCTAATCTAGCTCACACGGCCGCCAGCCGGGAGAGCCCCTGAAAAAGCTTTGACTACAGGCAGTATCGGGTGGTGGAGACAGCAGGCTGACTATGGAGTTCGCTGTCAACCACTTTGGAAGGCCCCCACTCCCACCACTGGAGAGGCTAGGAATGCCTGACTCCTGCCTCACTCATTCTGGGAACTTGGTCCAAGCTGGCGCCCCAACTGTTTCATTTTCAGTCAGTAGATTGTCAGGGCTGGGATGCATCTGAGATGTCATCTGATTTATCCCCTGGCTCCAGTCAGGGCCTCTTCCAAGCCATCCACAGTGACCAAAAATCATGGTTCGATTTTTATATCCCTGGGCAGGAAACACCACACATGTCCTTAAACACCTGTTTCATACCTCCTTGCTACGGTGTCAGAAGGTCCTTACTGAACCCTAAAACACCAGAGCTGGAGCACCCCTTAGCAATCATCTCGGACAATCTGTGTTTTACAGATGAGGAGACTGAGGCTGGGACCACACAGTTAAAGAGCGGTCAAGTCAGGACAAGAAGCCAGACTCAAAGGCCCAGCTGACTACTCTTTCTAAGGTTCTATTTGCCTCCAACTCTCTCTTGCTGTTTTCTCTTCTTCTGTCCTAGAAGGTGATGAAAAAGTGCCCAAGTCCATTTCACTGTGATCAATCCTTCCACCTTCTCCTGTGTCTCTCCCTCCTCACCCCACCAGGGGAAGCCCTTCCCAGCTGATGTGAGCTTGGCTATTTCTCTTAGAAGGCGAAGAGAAGATTAGGGAGAGAGAAATCTGTGTTGCCTACAAGGGAGGGACGTGTCCCTGGTGCGCATTTGCTCCTTGGGCCTTGGTAGTGAATGCATACTCTCTGGTGGGATCTCTGAATCCACGTGAGAAGCCTGTAAGGGCCATGAAACCCTTGAATGTCACTGGTTGCCTGGGAGGGCAACCCATGCTCTGGGAAAAGTACTCTGAGGAAGGGAGGGAGTGGCGGCGACCAGAACCTCTGAGTACAGCGTCTTGGCCTGTTGGGGCTTGTCTGGCTGCGTCTGGGCAGCTGGGCAGTTCTGCCTGTTAGTATGAGAGCAGGATCCTGAGAAGTTGAGCTGGGGCCATGAGAGCAAACTTAGTTACTTACAGGGGGATCATTGTATGGTACTTTCTTGGAAAGACCTGGAAATTCCACATGAGAGCCCTGGCAAGTTGGGTTTGTTTTGTGGTTCTTAACAAACAAAATAAAATAAACCCAAATGGTTATTCCCCACTCCCCTGTTTAAGGTGAGGTTGTTTATACACAGCATCCTTCATGTTTTCTGCCAAGTGACTCACTTGGACTGAATCACTAGAAAGTGGGCCTAGGTCCATGTGCAGCTGCCCTGGACACCATGATCTGCTCATTGCCCTGGAGGTGGGGGTCATGGAGCTCTGGAGACAGCAGAGAGGGGTGGAGAAATGGGGTGGGGTGAAGAGTCAGGCCCGAAAGGGAAGTCCATACTCATAATTTCCTGAGCATCTGGTGGTCAGACAGGAGTCCCCGATGGAACTGACAAGATTCCCCAGGGAAATCCAGTATTCATTTCAGTTGAGACATCGTCTAGATTATTGCAAATTCTGAATTGTGGGACCAGAATTAATGATGCCACACAGTCCTTCACAGGTAAATCTCTTAATCTGTGGGTCTCGCTTCAGAATTTTGAGCAAATTATTTTCCCATTTTGAGCCCCTCTTTCTTCAACCTAGAAATAAAAAGGCTTGCAGTCCCTAAAATATAGAAATTTTATCCTTTATTTACCGGGAAGGAAAGGGATATGGACACAAATGGAAGTTTATTTGCCAGGAAATTTTGTTTTCACTAAATCTTTGAATCTCTCCCCTGAAAGTTTTCATTTAAAATTCAGTGATCTCTGTGTGTCCTTTTGTTTAATTTTCGATCTGCAGCCCTTTTTCTGAGTATGAGTTTGCCTAGCCATGCCCCAGTTCACAGTTTTCTTTTCCCTATGGCCTGTTTGGGTGTCCTGGGGGTGACATTTCTGCAGAACTCTGTGTGTGAGCCAAAGGCAGTGGTCCTGTGGGGATGGAGTCCAGGCTCGAGAAGGCTCTGGAGAACAGGGTGACTCCCGCGTTGGCCACAGGGTGAGGTGTTAGGCTTGGCAGCAGCGACCCCCAACACCAACCCTGGGGCCTGGAGGAGGTGTGGTGGTGATGGGAGGGGAGGGGGCGGTTCAGATTAGCAAGGGGCAGTGACCACTCGAGGTGACAAGAGGGGGACAGGTTCCACTTCTCTCACATATCAAAGCACTTTGTACAATCTAGTTAGTGCTAACCACATCACCCGGTACCCGCTTTTCACCCACTTACTGCGCATTTAAGGAGTTGGGAAATTCTGGTTCCCGATTGGGAGGACTCGGTTTTTCTAATTTTTCTCCCAATGGCAAAGCAACCTGAATGGGGGTGGGGAGGGCGTGAGGGCGTGTGTGCGTGTGTGTGCGCGCGCGCGCGCGCGCGTGTGTGTGTGTGTGTGTGTGTGACCAAAGTTGGCCGGCGGTGTGCACCTCACCCCGCGGTCCCCGGCCGGCCCCCGCCCCCTTCCTGCCCTCTCCCCGCCCCCGGGCCCGGCCGCACTCGGCCGGTGATGTCAACCCGAGGAGGAGCCGCCCGCCCGCCCGGGCTAATTAGCATGTAGCGGCGCCGGGGCCGCCTCCGCCTCCGCCGCGCCCGCCCGCCCGGCCCCCGCCGCCCTCCCGCGGCTCCCCACAACTTTTGAGGCGGGGACTGCGCTGGCAGCCTCACTTCGCTCACTTCCCCGGCCCAGCGCGGCGCCCGCCGCCCGCTTCCCTCGCACCCGCGGCCGCCCCGCGCCCGCCCCGCGCGCCGGGCATGTGAGCGCGGGCGGGCGCCGCCACCATGGCCTCGCTGCCGCTCCCGCGCCCGCTGCTGCTGCTGCTGCTGCCGCCGCTGCTGCTGCTGCTGCTGTTGCCGCCGCCGCCGGCCGCCCCCGGGACCCGCGGCCGGACGCCCTCGCCGGCCCGCCGCGCGCCGAGAGGGGCGCCCCTCGCAGGAGCGGGGCCGGCACGGCCGCTCGAGCCCGGCCCCGAGCGCGAGCTGCCACCGCCGCCGCCGCCCTCGCCGCCCCGGGAGCGCCGCGGGCCCGCGCCCCCCGGCCCCAGCCGCACGGCCCCCGGGCCGGCCGCCGTCACACGCAGGGGACCCTCGCGCCGGGCCCCCCGAGGCGGGAGCGCGGGTGAGTGAGAGTCGCTGCCGGGCGCCGAGGAGCCTCGGGCTGGGGGCGTGGGCGCGCTTCGGGGCCGCATCCTCTGCCTTAGGCCCCTCTACGAGCTCGGTCCCGGCCGGGGGTCCCCCGCTGACCCATGTCGCGGGGGGGGGGGGGCGGGGGAGGCCGCGTGGGAGGGCGGCGAGCGGGAGAGTGGCTTTCCTAGACGTTTTCGCTGGTGGCGGGACTGGGGGTGTGACCGTCCCGTTCTCCCCCCACCCCGCCACCCCTTGGAAGAAAACTTGTTTTCCGTGGTACACCCTGGACCTCTCCCCTCATACCTCCCTTAGAAAAAAAAAAGAACCCCCACGCCCCCCCCCCCCCCCCCCCGCAAACCTTCCAAAAGCGCTTCTCCCACCTCGGAGGTGATAACATTTTCCCGTCAATTCCCCAATTCCATTCTTTTCCTGTAGATACAGAAATGGCCTCTCCAGGTACGGAGCCTAACTTTCAAATATAAATAACTGATTTTTTAAGGGTTCTAGGCTGAGGATAGTGTAAAGGACAAAAGATGTAGTTGGAAACACAACACTCTACTGGCTCACTCTAAAAGCGGAGGGGGGACTGGGGCGACGGTATGGCAGTGGGGGGTTGCAAGGGCAAACTCCTGGAGGCAAAGGGCGGCACTGGACTGTCCCTGAGCCTTTCCTCTGCCCACCCCTTTCCTTTCCGATGGGCCGCTGCTCCATACATAGCCACTGCCTATCTTGCTCAGAAAGGGACCTGCCCCCCTCTCCTCTGGACCTTTTTATGCAGTTCCTTCTTTAGATCTGGAAGGAATGCTTAGGACCCAGTGGAATTCCAAACACAATACCATTGTGACCTTGGGAATGTCACCTCTTTTGATCTCAGTTTCTCCATCTGTGAAATGGAAGTCATGATCCCTGTTCCCCTTAGCCTCCTAGTGATGGCGTGACAAAATGAAAGTAAAAATAAATGAAAAGTGCTTTGAACAGTCAGCAGTGTGGTGGTGTTAGCCACTGCTTTCCTGTGAGTGACACAAGGCATATGCTCTCTCTCAGGGTTATTCTGGAAAAGCAAGGTTGCTGGCAACACTAGGTATTGATTCGAAGTTTAGGTGAAGGTTGAGACGATTTCGTCTTCCTAACTGGCACTTCATTTAAGTTTCTCATATTAGACACACTATCCGGTATAGGAATTAGCTGGCTTTGTTGAACCTAGGGATGCTTCCTCTAATTAAATAAGAAAAAAGTTTTTTAAAAAAACGGTCAGGCCCTCAGTAAAAACTCAACTCCATCTTCAGTAGTACTCCCATCATTGCAGAATGCCTTGTCCTTGTGAATTTCTAAGCCACTGGCTAGAGACTGAGAAACTGAGGAACAGTAAGGGAAGGGAGGGGAGAAAGAAGCTTTAAAAGACCTACCAGAGACATACCCACTGTGACTCTGACTTCAGGTGACTTACAACATACATTGTTTTAAGTTCCATGGGAAGGAATCAACAGAAAAGTGAATGTTCCCTGGCTTTCTCACACTAGAAAAGTAACTAAGGAACACTGTGTAGTATTTTGTGGGTTTTCTAAGTGGAGAGGGAGTGCAGGGGATTGAGGTCCTTTCAGAGGAGACACCCAAGAACTGGAGGCAGGTTTCTCTGGTTGGTGGCCAGGCATTCTTAGCTGTGGGGCCCCATCTTATTAGGGATAGGTGAGAGGGTTGCTGATTTGTGGGGACACTGGCTGGATAAGGCTTGCACACGAGTCTCCTTCCTTTTCACAGCTGGGCATCCCCACACATCACAGAAAGCTGGGCCTTACAGGGAGAGGGACAGTGGAGGGAACTGGCTTAGGGGACTCAGCAGGTAAGAATTGGAGCTGATCTCCTTTGCTAGTCAGTGACACCCCACTGCCCTAAGTGACCAACACTTCTTCATAGATGTGGCAGTAACCCTGCTAGTCTTGGCTTTGCAACCTTCCCAGTTTGATGCATTTGGGGTGCTGAGAGCAATGGAGGCTTCGGGTGCACGAGGCTTTGGAGGAATGCACATAGAAATCCCAAAAGCAGGTAGGCAGGAGCCAGAGTAGTCCCAAACTTCTCCTGCCTAAGCGGGTCTCTCCTGACACCCCCACAAAAGCCCACCCAGGTCATGCCTGCTCTTAAGGCTGGATCTCAGGTGGGATGTTAGAAAGGTGAGATTAAGAGAGGAAATTGATTACCTGTTGAAAACTGCTAGAAGCTTCTAGCATGGCTGAGGATCCAAGCATGACCTGTGCTTGGTTTCTGGTCATGGTTCACACAGTGTCACTTAGAGGGGGAAAGACAATGAACAAGAAAGCCAGCAGTAAGTGATTTTTGTGAGTCTCAGTTTCCTAAAAAACTCACAGGCTTTTCTTTGGACCCTTTTTGATTGGTCACCATGTCTCACAGAGTAAAATCAGTTATTTCCCAAGGCAGCCAATTCTCAACACTGAAAGAGCTTCCAGAGGCCCTCTGGTCCACATTGAGTCCCACGAGGATATCTGCCCTCCCAGCACCCCTGACAGCTGGCCATCCAGGCTCTGGAGTAATGTTTTTGTGTTTGGGGAGGTGCTCGCTCCTGCTGGTAATGAGCCCTAAGTCTTGGAAATAATGTGCTTCATTTGACTGTTGGGGACACTGCCCGTAGCCCCTTCTGCTGTCGGCATACTGGTGGTCAGTGCCTGGCACACATGGCTTGGGCTTCTGGATACATAGGTGTCAACAACAGGGACCAGAGATGTCCTTTTCTTCCTTGGGGCCATTTCTAGCCCTTTTCCTCTTGGCAGAGCTCAGGACTCTCGCTGCTGAGCAAGCATACTTGTGTTCCATCTGTGGGGTGTTTGCCTGCATTAGGCTGCAAGTCCCCCACTTGTGTACCCACCTATCACCCTGCCGGCTGTTCAGATGAAGTTCGTTGCTGGTGTTTGAGCCAGTGGAGATTGAGAAGATGCTAAGTCCTAGAGATTTTCTTTTTCTTGGTGTGTGTGTGTGTTTTGGAACAACTTAGGGCTTCTGAGCCGCAGTTCTGAGTGCTTAAGTTTATATGCCTTGATTTTTTTGTGCTCCATGGACCATGCTTTAATTGTGAGATCTGCAGATGAAAGGGGAAGAAAAAGGCTTAAGTCTTAATGAGAATCAATGCAGAAGGAGAGAACTTTCCCACCCAAAGGGGAAATGACGTTCAGTAGCTGAGCAGCCAGCCCAAGGAATAATAATCTTAGAAAAATGCAGCTCCCTTGAGCAAAGGAAGCGCTGTGAGCCCAGCCCCTCCTGGGCTGCTACATAGCTGTCCCCTGAAGTGCTATAACTTTTCAGGCCAACTAGCTGGAGCTGCCCGGGGCGGGGGGGGGGGGGGGGGGGGGGGGGGGAGGGGGTGGAGAATTACACCGTGCAGCAAAGCCCCAGGCTGGGCAGGAAGCAGCCCCATAGGGAAGAGCGGGTGGCTACCTCTCTCCTGGCTGAGGCTGGGAGGGGTCGTGGTGGGGATTCCCGAGAAGCCCACTTGATTTGAGGGAGGCTGCACCAAATAGAAGGAAGGGTGTGGGGAAAGGGATTCTCTGTGGTGTGTGTGTGTTTAAAAGCCACATCCTTTTAACCTTGCAAGAGCCCTTTTATTGCTTCCCTTGATGGGCGTGCAAATACTGAACTGGTGTTTTCTGCCCAAGACCTGAATTGGTGTGGGTAGAGGAAGAACAAAAAAGGTTTGGTGCCCAGCTGGGCAGTGACTGTGTACTTAGTCCTGGGGGGCTGGGGAAGGAGTCTGTGCCTCCTGGTGGTCCCCTGTGACTTCAGCGGCCCTGCCAAGCTGGCTGGGAGTGGTGTTCTTGGGGTTGACTTGTTGCCGTCTCAGAGAGTCTCACAAAGCAAGCAGAGAACAGATGACAGTTGTGGTTGCTAGATTGCCTTCTTCCGTGGCTTCCCTCTGCCCACCCCACCTCTGTGTGAGCAGGAAGTACGGGCGAAGGAGACCGGTTTGGGGCTGTCCTTGGACTAGCAGCCTTTGAGCACCCATGGGGTCTAGTTGGCGCTTTCCCACGTAGCCCTCAAAAAAAATCCTGGGAGGGATAGCACTGCTCTTTTACAGCGGTCGGAACGGAAGCCTGGTGAGCTTGGATCCCACGGTACATGGAGGAGCCAAAATTCAGATGGATTTGACCGGATTCATTTGTTCTTTCCACAGTATCGTGCAGCCCCAGTTTTCTCAGCAGGATCTCCATGACCAGTGCAGCATTCTGCTTCCTCTCTTCCTTGGTCCCTTGCTCTTGCCCCTTCCTGGAGAGCAGGGAGGAGAGGTGGGAGGAGGAGATGGCGGTGGTGATGGGGACAGCCTGCAGAGTAGAGATCCAAGCAAAAAAAATTTTTTTTGGAAACTGCTCAAGACAAGACCCTGAGTCTGCCTCCATGTATAAAAATGGCATTTTATGTAGACATGGCGAATCATGCCCTCTCTGTACGCCAATCCATACGGTATTGATGCCAGAGGTGGCGCCGTTAATTATCGACCCTGCTGAAATGAGCTGGTGACGTTCCCGCTGGGCTCTCCGCTGGGAGCGTGGCTGGTGTTAGGCGGCAGTTGTCATGCCCACCCATGCACCAGGAGGAGAGGTTGGGTGGTGCCCCGATGCAGAGACTATAAAACTGTTTTCTTTCTAACGGCTGTGCATGCTCTCTTCAACCCATTCCCTGTTCATCTCGCACAGACAGAACAAAGCTGTTTCTCTCCCGGCTCTTCCCTCTTGTTGGCGTGTGGCAGATGTGTCAGGCTGTGTCAGTTTGGCTAATTTGTAAGCCCGAAAACACTGATGGAACCCTTCCTACGTCTGGGGAGCTCTGCCAGGGGCTGGGGAGCCCCCAGAGGACAGGAGTCTTGTTGGAGCACCAACATCCACACGGTAACCAGTAAAATGGAGGTGTGTTGGTGATCCGGAACTGAAGAAGGGCCACAAGGAGGTCATAGTGACCCAAGGAATGGTGTGGAGAGAGGTGACTGGAGAGGTGGAGAGGCCGCTAATCCAGGCGGGAGGAGGGTGTGGACTGGGATGTGGTAGCACCGAGTGGGTAGGGTGTTGGCATCGGCAAAATCCCACGGACTGAAAAGCTCAAGACTGGCACCGACCTCTTTTCCTTTCCTTTTTACAAAATTTATTTGTTTATTTTAGGGGCGCCTGGGTGGCTCATTCGGTTAAGCGACCGCCTTTGGCTCAGGTCCTGATCCCGGGCTCCTGGGATCGAGCCCCACATCGGGCTCTCTGTGCAGCGGGGCGTCTGCTTCTCCCTCTCCCTCTGCCCCTCCCCACCACTTGTGCGCTCACTCTGTCTGTCAAAGAAATAAATGAAATCTTTTTTAAAAAATTAGAGAGAGAGAGTGGGGGTGGGGAGAGGTGGAGGGAGAAGGAAGGGGCAGAGAGAGGGGGAGGGAGAAAATCTCCAGCAGACTCCCCACTGAGTGAGGAACCCAACTAGGGGCTCAGTCCCATGACCCTGAGATCATGACCTGAGCCGAAATCAAGAGTCAGGTGCTTAACCGACTGAGCCACTCAGATGCCCCTGAAAAGCTTGACTTTTCAATTGGAAGTGGTCAGTGGCCAGGAAGTCCGGGAAAGAGGAGACCTGTGAGGGTCCAGAGTCAGTGGAGTGGAGACTAGACTGGAAAGGAGGATTCGGGCCGACCTTGGAGGGCTTTAGAGCCAGCTTGAGGCGTTTGTTTCTGTCAGTCTGCACTGAGGAGCCTCTGAGAACTCTTGAGGAAGGAGTAGTACGTTTGCTTGGTCAGTGTTCCTTTGTGCTTGGTGCTGGGGCTCACAGATGAACCACATGTGGGTCTGTCCTTCCTACAGTCCGGGACTCACGTCAGAAATCGGGGAATGCGGGCACACAGTTTATCTACATGCTGGGAGGAAAACACTGAAGGCACGGACTGGAATGGGGGCAGTGGACATTGAAAGGGAGCACTGCAGGGACCATTTACGGGAGGGGATGACGGGGACAAAGGTAGGAACTGGCTTGCCTGTCGATAGGCTGCCTCGGTGGGAGGTGTTTTCACTGTAAAACCTGCAGCCTGTCCCAGTGGAAGTGTCGTGCAGACAGTCGTGGACGTGGACCTGAACGGGGCGGGGGGCAGGGGAGCCAGGCCCAGCATCAGCCTGGAGGGGTGACCCTCAAAGGC
Organism: Zalophus californianus; assembly: GCF_009762305.2. Classification (NCBI taxonomy): domain Eukaryota; kingdom Metazoa; phylum Chordata; class Mammalia; order Carnivora; family Otariidae; genus Zalophus; species Zalophus californianus. Next base: position 147,300,480 of record NC_045595.1, read on the forward strand.
AGTGGGAGCGACTGGAGAGGAGGAGGCAGGCTCTGGCCCGGCCAGTGTAGATGGTGAGAGAGGAAGCGGCACCAGCCCAGGGGCCAGCCCGGCCTGCAGGTGCAGCTGCGAGCGGGCAGTGTGGAGGCCGGCCGTGCCTGGGCAGTGGATTCGAATGTAGTGCCCGGTTTATGCGTAAAAGGCGGCTCTGGAGGTGCACATAGGTTAGCATGAACCTGCCTGGACTTGCTGGCTCATCCTGGTATTATCCAGGTTAAAGGGAAATAGGAGCCGGGGAAAGACCACGGGATTGATCCTGACAAGTTCAGGGGAGCCTGTGAGAGTGCAGAAAGTTTGCCTACCTTGGGGGCGACAGCAGATGCTAACCGCGTGGGGTGAAGTTTAACGGGGACAGCAACTCTCGATTCCCACCCCCTCAACCTGATGTGGACTCCCTGCTCTGCCATCAGGAATTGGCAACATGATCCACTAGTTACTTAAATGAGAAGCTGAGAAGCACTCAACATGCATCTCCTTCCCCCACCCTCTGCATCTCTGTTCTAGTTGGGGAAGGGGACTCCAGTTGCTTCTGCTTCTCCCTAGATCACAGATCTGCCCTCACAATCTCCACAGCTCTGTTTTGCTCTCCCTGCCTCCACTCACGGGCTCCCTCTGATCCACGTTCACAGAGCCCAGAGCGATCTTCTTAAATGTAATTCAGGTCACCTCACTCAGGCAGAAAACCCTCCAAGGGCTTTGCATTGTACTTAGGATAAAATAAAGTAAAAAATCCAGACTCCCTGCTGGAATACCAGGTCTGCAGGACCTGCCCTGCTGACTCCCTGGCCCCTTCTTGCCTGACTCCCCTTCTAACCACGCCAGGCAGTTGCGTGTACGTGCCAGACCCCGTCCTGTCCTGCAGACTCGGCGCACGGTGTCCACTGCCTACAGGGGAACCAGCCCTCCAGGCAGGGGAAACAGCCAGTGCAAAGGCCCCAGCAAGCTTGCACGTCTTGGGTTTGGAAAGAAGGAAGAGCACTGTGGCTAGATAACCGAGGGCCCCGAGAACCATGGCAGGAACATCAGATTTTCTGCTTGGCACCATGAGGGGGTTGAGCAGAGGAGTGATGTGGAGAGTAGACTGGGAAGACAAGACAGGAAGTGAGGGCGGAAGGCAGGGCTAGTTCGGTGCCTGACACGTGGTAAGCACTCACGGTATTTGTTGAATGAATGGTTGCTCAAAGGGAAAATTGGTCCAAATACAAAAATTGGAGGTAGAAAGAAGAATGCATGCTTGCAGTAATATTTCTCTGACTGAGCAGCCTTCATGTTCTTGGATCATCAAACATGGGATGGGCAACACCTTCCTCAGGCTTTACCTCTCAATGCAGTAGGACAGTGGACTGGACAGTTGTGTTCTCTAGCTGAGGGAGAGCGTGGAGGCGCAGAGGGGCGGCGTCACTGCTGTGGTGCAGTCTGGGGTGCCTGGGCTGCTCCCTTGTCGGCCCAGGAGCTGTCGGAGGGCAAGGATGCGTGTCCCTGTCAGGCAGAGGGCCCCTCCTCCCTGACATTTGTTTCTTCTGGAAGCCTGCCTTGCTGTCAGTCAACAGTGAGGCCATGAGGTGACATTGTTGACTTAGGCTCCAGACAAAGTGCAAGCATGGAGGTATTTCCAAGCTGCATTGTCATCTTTGCCTTCTAAAAATCGTAACATTTATTTTTTTTCCGATTTTATAAGTTTTATATGTGTAGCATATACGATTTGGAAGTTATAGAAAAGGGAAAGCAACAAATAAAATATCACCTATATTCCAATACATTAGCAGTTGTTATATTTTTCACTTATAAGGAATATGAAATTATATATTTCAAAATAGGATACACGAGGGTACCTGGCTGGCTCAGTCAGTAAAGCATGTGACTCTTGATCTCGGGGTTGTGAGTTTGGGCCCCACACTGGGCATAGAGCTTACTTAAAAAATTAGGATACACACCCCCACACTCCCCACATATATATGATACATGTGTATTTCCATATGATATCCAGAAAGGATACCGTTCCATTATAACTTTTAGCTATGTCTTTATTGGATATATAACTGTTTCCAATTTTTCACTGTCATAAATAATGCTGTGATGAACATAATTGTGCATCAGTTTTTATATTTGTCTCTGATTATTTGCTTAGTGTTAATTCCTGGATGTGGAAAATTTTAAGATTCCTGACACTGCTACCAAATGATACCCAATTATTTCAACAGCTTTGTATGATTGTGTAGATCTCACCACACCCTATGTATTACCAGGCAGGTTGATTAAAATGCAGTAGCTTTCTCCTGCTTTTCTTTTTCATCCAGATATCTTCTGAGAGTGGTGTGTGTGTGTGTGTGTGTGTGTGTGTGTGTGTGTGTTGGGTGTGGCCAATCACAGCATCTCTCTACTAACCACATTTCTCAAAGCTTCTGGGGCTCCACCTCATCCTATGGTCTGAATCAAGTTGAAGAGAGGATGTTTTGGTGGGTGACAGACTTTGCAGGGCGTCTGACTAGTAGGAACATGGCGGACACCGCTGATGGAGGTGGGTTCCTCCAGAGCCCGCAGGAAGCTCTCCACCATGTTGTGTCAGGGGGGCTACATCTGGGCAGGGAGGCAGCCTAGCCGAATGCTGTGGGCAAAGTGGCCAGGCAGAAGGGAAACACAAGTATTTTAGAAAGAACTGGAATGCAAAATTTGGGATGGGGCAAGAGAATGCCACAGGGACCTTGTATCTTTCTAAATGAGAGTCATTTCATTGGCAATAACTGATCCTTTAAGTTGTGGCATATTGGGCAAAATTAGATGTCTGTTTTGGGTCTGTACGAACATTTTGAGAATTCTCTTTACATTCAGAGAATCCTAGACTCTCTGGGTTTGAAGGGACCTTTATAAAGCTTTCTTGGAATGCCTGGTGGCTCAGTTGGTTAAGCCCCTGACTCTTGACTTCAGCTCAGGTCATGATCTCAGGGTCATGAGATCGAGCCACCACCTCTGTGCTGGTCGTGGAGCATGCTTAGGATTCTCTTTCTTCCTCTCCCTCTGCCCCCCCCCCCCACAGGCTTTCTTTATTCATTAAATGATAGACTTATTTCCAAAGTAAGTAGGGAAGGGAAGGGGGCTCTCACGCTTTTGGCTTATCTCCCCTGGTTGATTTCCAGCCAGGGTGTGTAAATTTTACTTTGTGCTCAGAAACTTTTGGTCTCTTTGTTCAGGACATGATACAAAATGAGAGGTCGCCTTAGATTGGGAGATATCTGACAAATCCAGATACTTCCAACTGAGTGATGTGACTGGCTGCATTTCACAGACATAGTTATTCCCAGAGAGGTTCTGGAAACCAGTGAAGCAATTTCACAGCCAGGATAGTGACAGAGCTATAGCTGGGTGTGGAAATGGTATTCCAGCAATGTGGAGTGGCCAGAGGTAGAGGCTCTGACCACTCCAGAGGCACCAGAAGGCTCAGGGTCAAGGTTTGGCTCTGCCTCTTAGACATGGGGTGACATTGGGCATATTGCTTCCTGCTCTGGGCCTCCATTTCTTTACTTAAGAAATAAGGGGTTGGTCCATCCTGTGCTAAAAGCTTCATTTCTAAGGGTGTCAGGTTTATCCTGTGAATATCTCCTGACTTCCCTGATGCTGGCCTGAAGTGTGAGGAGACTCAACACCTGGCTTCCTAGCTCAGGGTCCAGGAGCTGTGGAGCCTGTGTGAGGGACACCTGTGAGCCTGCTGGACCTCTAGCTCCTTGAGAGGAGGCATGGGTTGCATCCGTCTTCGGCCTTGGCCCAGGGAACATCTGTCCGGCTGGTGGCCACTTGCTGCCCAGATGGTACTACGGCAGCTCCTGCTCCCACGTGACTGAGGGCTCCTGTCATAAGATCTCCTAAGGAGCTACAAAGCCCATCTATAATTCCACAGAGCCTGTTAAAAATGGACACATTCCTTTTGTTCTATACTTTGGTTCTGGGGTACTTGAGCTTCACTGTACTCTCCTGGCTTTCCCGCCACGTAAAAGTGTTTGAGGAAAGCTACCAGGTCAGGTGGTGTGGTGGGGGTCTGTGCTCTTTGTTCCTGTGGTTGTGGGGGCCTCGAGGGGAGGCTCTGATCTCGCTGGAGACCCTGAATAACAGCAGCCCCCATGTCTCTGCTGGGAAGGAACTGGGCTACTGGAAGCAAGGAGACAGATTTGACATGTGTGACAGATTTCTGCTCAATGTCTTTGATAAGTTGGGAGATGAAGACTAAGGAGGAAGATGGGTGACGAGAAGAGGGGGAGGCCAAGGTCAAGCTCGCTAGCTGACCCTGGGCCATCCTGGTCCATGTGCACGGAAGCAGTCCCTTTGGAGGACGGAATAGCGGGAACACAGGAGAGACGCCAGGTTGGAATCTGGTCGGATGTTTTTCTTTGTGCAGGGTCGTGACTAGTGATCGTCATGAGTTAGGCTGGTATTGAAAAACCACTCCATTTTTCCTTCCCTTAGTGGTAGGGGGAGATGGAAACAGCTTCAACATGGGGATGAATGTCACTCCTGTAGCCTCTGGGCCACCTGGATGTTTTCTGGAATCATCTCTTGACGGTGTGGATAAGAACGCTGTGGCTTTGCAGTCACGGACCTGGGGAGGTCCGGGCTTGGGGGTCAGGCAGCCTCAGTTCAAACTCCAGCGGTACCACTTGCAGGCTATGGGACCTTGGTAGGTTACTCAGCCTCTCCATGCCTTCAGTTTCTCATCTGTCTAATGGGCTATTAATGGGCCCTACTTAGGGAATGTAAGTGTCCTCTATCTCTGTAAAACAGATTGCTTGTGGCTGGGGCAGGAGAGCTGTGTAAATTCTGACCATGATGATGCTCCTGAAACGAGTGCCTCTGTATCCTGACCTTTGTATTGATGACTATACCCCCTTCACCTCCAGGTTCTTTGGATGGGGGACAAGTTCTGAATGCAAGGGGCTCAAGTCCACCTTCCAGGGACATTTGTTACTTTATCCCCCTGCCCACACCTGGGCCCTGCCAACCTCACTTCTTGGTATTCCTAGAACTTTCTCTCCATCTTTAGCTTCAAATGCAGGGAGAAAAGAGCAAGATTTGAAGACTCGAAGTCAGAAAAACTAAGTGCCACCAATATAGCCCTCACCCATAATCATCTGAGGAGACTAGATGAATGCACATGGAGCAGTGAGGATTCAATAAAAGCGGTATGTGAGGTGTGACTCCAAAATAATAGGCCTTTAAAATCATAGTAGGACCTCTGTGGCCAAAAGGTATTCTCCGTCAGGTCATACTCTTTTGAGGTTATTGACACACCCCTCGAAAAGCATTTGAAGCAGTCTGGAGCCACCTGTCGAGCCAGTGCCTGGGTCACAAGCAACTCACTGGTGTTTTCTTTGCACTTAAACATCATCCTGGATCCAAAATGGGGTTACGTATCTCAGTCTCCTGCATCAGTCACTAGATGGGGCTTTGGCTTTTTGTCTGTCTCCAGAATAACCCACATCCATTACCAAGGGATGGAAATGTGTCATTATTCAGGAAACTCAAGACTATTCCTTAGGCTCTGTTGACGATGAGAGGATTTTAGGAAACAGCTTGAGGAATAGCAGCATTATTGGAGTAAGTATGGTCTTAATGGGGTCTCTTTGAAGAGGACCATGTTCATTGGCAGGTGAGTTGCTGTGGTTGATTAGGAATTACTTATAGTATAGCCATGCCTGGTGGTAACACATACTGCTGTGTCTAGCCACGGGCAGAGTTGGGGCAGAGAGATGCCAGCGACAGCTCAAAAGCTCTGAGGGTCTTAACCCCTTTGCTTTCTAGCTACGTGGCCTAAGGCAGCTGCATCACCTCCCTGGGTCTTAATTTCCCTGTGTTAGAAACGGGGCTAATGATACCTATCCTGCTTCCTTGACAAGGCTTTCGAGGTGGACAAGGAGCAAATATGATTATGACTGTGAATGCACTTTAAATGCAGACGCAGCAAGTAATTTGAGTTAGAATACAGTGAACTGACTAAGAGCCGGGCCAGGCATCCCATCTCTGAGCCTGTTTTCCTATCTGCAAAATGGAGACTATACTACCAGTTCCGTCCACCTCCCAGTGCTTTTGTAGGGGTGAAATGAAAATCCACCCCCATGGACAGGCGTTGTAAGCATGGGTGTGCTGTGAACGCGGGACCGCATCGGGCCTTATTATTATTCCAAGTGGGCGGGGCTTCACCGAGCGCGCAGATGCAGGCGGAAGAGTAGCAAGTAGGGGAGGAGGTAGAGAGCGGGAGAACATTCTAGGAAATCTCGCTGGCCGCTTTTCAGTCCCCCATCTCTGTCCTGTCAGCGGCCTCTCGTCTGGGTGACTAGCTCTTTCATCTGCTCTCCCTCCCACCAAGTGGGATGTTCTTCAGAGGCCTGCCCTTGACCTTCCACCTGCAACTCGGTTTAACACCTCCCAGGAGCCAGTCTCTCCTAAGGGACATAGAAATATGACCACATAAATTAATAGTTGTATAACATGATAACACAGTAGTCGAGAGGGAGCGAGTTCTTGGGGGAAGGCTTCTTGGAAGTGGTGTTCTCTGAGCTGGTTGTGAGAAATGAGTCAGATTTTGCCAGAAACCCAAGTGACAGGGAGGGCATTTAGGTAGGGAAGACATAGAGTGGCTTCACCTGTTTTCTCTGAGGGGCTGATTCCCACAACTGCCTTTCTTCTCTTCAGATATCCAGGTCAGTGCCTTCAGCCACCTGCCAAACATGTACACATTTATCATGCTTCACTTGCAACACAACAGATAACAGTTATAAATGCACACATGTCACCCCTTCCTCCCGGAGAACCTGTCCTCCCTTTGCTTGTTTATGGTCCCGTTGATTTCCCCGTCACACGTTCAGAACCTCGACCAGCAGCCTTGTCTTACGGCTTTTCCTTACTCACATGTGATCACCACCAACTCTTCCCTCCCTCCCTTGCTTTCTTCTATTGAATCCTGTCGGTACACTTAATTCCTTTTGGACAGTGTGCCCCATAGGCTGCCAAGATGTAATATCACCATTTGGGTCCTGAAACTGCAGTTTGGATCCAGGTGTCCTTAGGGAGATGCCCCAGAAGCCCACCTGAGGAGCCCTGCCTGTGTCTCTCTGGCTTTCCCTTTCAGAACATGTTGCCATTTCTCTGTAGCTCTTTGTCTTCATCTTGCGCTTTCCTTTCTTATCTTTCATTCTTTTTTTATTTCTGGGTTTTGGGTTTTTTGTTGTTGTTGTTTTTTAGGTTCTTTAGATTGGCCTTTGGAGTCAGACAGACCTGGGCTGGGGTCCCAGTGTATTATTTGCTCTGGAATCTTGGGCCATCTACTTGATCTCTCTACACCTCAGTTTCCTTATCAACAAAATGGGGTAGTAATGGCGCTTACCTGCCAGGGTTGGGGTGAGGATCGACTGGGACAGTCTATGTGAAATGCCTGGCAGTGCTAGCATGGGCTGCTGTGCCCATCGTCATCGTCGTCATTGTCATCATCATCTTTGTCATCATCGTCGTCATCGTCATCATCGTCGTCATCGTCATCATCATTGTAATGACCCTGCTTTGGTCATCAATCTCCCTAACTTTAATCTCTTTCCCTCTCTAAGTTTCTCCCTTCCCTTTTGTTTTATTTCTCTCTTCTGCCTTCTACCTTCCTTCTCCCTCTATTTCATCTCTTTCCTAACTAGCTGTGGCATACAACTGATTTAAAAGCTATTGGTTATATTTGAATTGAGTGTCAAGTTTCCCAATCTTAACTGTAAAAGCCTGTTAGTAAACTTTTAATTTATGTCCTCAAATAGGTTTTATTTATGCACCGCCACGGGCTCCCATGGGGCCAGGGGCGAGAGCACCCCGCTCTGGGACAGGCGGTGACAGCCTTGTCCTGCTCTCTCCCCCTGCTCCGCTCAGCAGGCCCTTTGTGCTGCGGCATCATTCCACTGTGTACATCTTCTAACACTGTAAACTTTCCAGACAAATGATGTTTCTCTGATTGCCTTAGAGTCCCAGGCCCCGTCACACAGGGCTGCAGAACAAAGTAAGGGCAGAACTTAGCAGAAGTCAGGTGGCCACGCACAGCGAGTGTGAAGGCCCAGGGCCACATCTCATTTTGTCCTCCTGCCGGCCTCCCGCCCGCCTCCCTCTTCCTCCTCGGAACCAGGATGTTTTTCCTTGCCTTTTTATTGTTTCGCCAAGCTGGCAGCCCTCCTTTGGTGGAGCTCTGCCACCGAGCTTCCTCTCTGGGTGTGAGTGAATGTTAGGGTGACAACACGGGAGACAGGTCTGCTTCCCTGCCCACCCCCCACCCAGCTTCGCCTCCAGGCACCACAGGCCCCCTTCTCAAAACTGCCCCTGCTGAAGAGCCTCCTCTTCAGCCCCTGTGCTGGCTGTTTATTTTTCAGAGGATGAGAGGGGCAGAGAAAACAAGCACCAGATAGATAGCTGTGCCCAGGAACAAGATAGCACCCCCCCCCCCCCCCCCCCCCCCCACCGAGAGACAGAGAGCCTTTTTGTTTACTTATTTAATTGAATGGGAATCTTCTGACCTGATCCCGGGGCTTTTTCTCAAGGCTTTTTTTTTTTTTTTTTTTTTTTAAGCCTATAGAATTATTTTTAAAGCAAGGAGGACAAGGTCACATCAGAGTCCTTCATCTTCCTCTCCTGCCTGGGTTGGCCTGCTTCCAACTCCTTAGCACCCCCAGGCCACCTCAGAGGAGATTCTGTTCCTGGAAGCCTGACCCCAAACTCAGGGGCTCCAGGCCAGCCCCACTCTGGGTCGCGGCTCAGTCCCACGAGCCTGCCTTGCTCCTCCAAGGAGGATGCTCAGCTAGACAAAAGCCCGCTCTCACGGGGAGGGGAGGATAAAGCGCCCTGTACATTTTATACTTTTCATTACTAGAGGCTGTTCCAGGGGGATCTGTTTTTAAAAATCAGATCATTGGGCCTCAGGTCTAAACACTTCTTAATGTGTATAGCTTTTCTTAGGGTTGCTCCTTTCAGGGCAAGAGCAAGGAAGGAAATGAAACTCCCCGAGAGCCCTGCACAGTCCCCAATCGAGGGCTGCCTTTTGTTCACACAAACTCATTTGGCTCCTAAACGTCCTCCACCCAGAATCATTACATCCGCAGCAGTGTTTCAAAACACAGCCCAGGGCAGCTGAGCTGAGTAGGCGGCTGCCCTCTGGTGAGATCGAGCCGCCTTCCCTCCATGCCCCCAAGGTTCCTGCCTGCCCCCAAATCTCCCACCTGCTGGCCATCCGGCAGGAAATCCCCCTCAGGTGCTGGATTCCTGGGGTGAAGGCAGTGATGTGGAGAGAAAGTGCAGCTCTGGAAGGGAGGATGGGAATCTGGCCCCAGCCCTGCGCCTTCCAAACCCCCAGGGCACCTTCTCCACCCAGCGGGGCCACTTCTCACGCCTCAGGGCCATCGGCATCAGCATCATTCAGCTCTCTTGGGAGCGATAGACCCCTTGAGGCAGATTCCACAGTGTCTTGTGTGTGGTTGATGCTCAGTAAATACCTTTTTTCTTACTGTGGTAAAATATACATAACATGGAAGTTGCCATTTTTCACCGTTTTGAAGTGTACACATTCTTGGCATTGAGTACTTTCAGTGTTGTACTTCTACCGCCACCACCCCTTTCTGTTTCATTATCCCAAATAGGAGCTCATTGGGTCAGGACTCCCCATGCTTCCGTCGCCCCAGCCCGTGCAAACCTCTACTCTGCCTTCTGTCTCTATGACTTTACCTCTTGCAGGCACCTCATATAAGTGGACCATATAATATTCTCTTGTGACTGGCTTATCTCACCTAGCATGATGCCTTCGAGGTTCATTCATGTAGCAGGTGTCAGAATCTCCCCCCTTTTTAAGGCCGAGTAACATCCCGTTGTATGTATTAGCCCATTTGGCTTATCCATTCCTCCATCAGTGGACACTTGGGTATCTTCCACCTTTGGGCTCTTGTGAATAATGCTGCAGTGAACACGGCTGTCCAAACATCTGTTTGGTTGCTTGCTTTCAGTTCTTTTGTGTGGCCCTAGCAGTGGAATTGCTGGATGATATGGTAATCCTATGTGTAAGTTTTTAAGGAGTGGCTAAACCATTTTCTGCAGTGGCTGTACCGTTTTCTATTCCCACCAGCAATGCACGAAGGTTCCAATTTCTCTAAATTCTCACCAACACTTCCCTTTTTCTTTTTCTTTTTTTTTTTCTTGATAATAGCCATCCTCATCAGTATGAAAGTAAACTTTTTTTTTTAATTTATAAATTAATACTGGCTGTATTGTGGACTTGGAACTGTTCCTGCCCCTCTTGGGCCCTGTGCCTGTCATCTGAGGTCAGACTAGTTGGTTGCTATGATCCCTAAGGGCAGGGGTCACTTTCAGAGAGGGATGGGGGCACCAAAGTCAACCCCGGCAATTTCCCAACTTTGGCCAGAATGAATGATGCAAAGCACTGCGGATGCTAGCTAGCGAAGCAGGCTGCATGCCACATGCCACAAATTAGTTTGGGAAGAGTTGGCTGAGCTTCTCTCTTCTCTGTCCTCATTGGTTTCATTTGGGTGTGGTTAACTAGCAAAGACCCCAGAAAGAAAGCGCAGGGCTCTTGTCTCCACCCTGCCACTTAGTTCTGGGTTACTCTGGGCAGGTGACCTCAGCACTGGGTCTTAGCCTTCTCTTCCTAAAATGGGGCAAGAATTCCTATCTTGCCAGCCACTCAGAATGTCAGGATCTAACAGGATAATTTAGCCCCCCTGAAATTATCCTGTAAAAAAAAGTGCTTCCCAGATTGTAAACATGTGGTCTGCCAGGCGACTCTCAGGGAAGTCCTGGGGGCTTTGGTTGACTTATCCCTGGCCTTTCACCCTCTCTGCAGGCCTGCTCGAGCCTCTCTGCTGTGTCCTGGCATTCATCGCCTTCCTGGCTACTACTTCTAATTCATCCTAGCCTTCCCTGTCTCTGTCTCCTTCACAGACTCTTCTTCTCCCTCTGATCCAAGGTTCCCCTTAATTCTGTCTTTCATACCCCATCTTCCCATCCTTCCCTCTGATAGTCCCAAATTTTTAACCGCCCGTCAGACATTTCCACTTGGAAGTGATAACGTCACCCCTAACTTCATATTTTGAAAACAGGCTTTTCTTGTCCCTCAAACTCATTCTCCATTATGCCTCCACTCTTTCTTTATTATTCTTTTCATCACCCATGAAAATTATCTCTGAGAAGCTGATGTAGAGGTCTTCTTGCTCAGTCTTCCTGCTATAATCAAACCACGTCCGTCAGATTCCGCAGCCCATGTGATGCACACTGTCGCTCCTCTTAGGGAGGAGCCGGGCAGCGCTGAGGGGCTTGCGGCAGGAGTTTGAAGACGAAGGGACATCATACTGACCGGCACCTTAAAGCCCCATGTCACGGAATAAGCTGGGATGTGATGGAATGAAACCTGGGTTCAGATTGTGTCTCTCTGCCATCGAGCGCGTGACCTTGAACACCCACTTAACCTTTTTGCCCCTCAGTGTCCCTCGGTGTCATGATACCCACTTGACCAGCTGTCATTCTCATTAAATGAGATAAATGCCTGTAAAAACACTTAGCATGTGGTAAGCACTGAATAGATGTTTGTGAAATCTGAATCTAAATGGAGGGAAATGAAAATCAAGGGAGGCTGCTTTCACTCTGTGACATAGGGCCTGCAGGAGCGGGGGATGGTGCCGTGTGGGAGCGAGCTGGGCCCTCTGGGAGGAAATCGCCTCTTTGCATGACACAGCATACACCCGGTACCCACCCACTCCACGGCTCAGAAACAATGCAAGTTGAAAACCCCCAAATCATGGGGTGGGTGGTGAGGAGTTGACTCTGTAGCAGCCGCTAATTAGGAAATCCTCCTCCTGTGCTGTGCTAGCATCCCTGATGTTGGTCCACAAACAGATGTTTTGGAACGTTAAGACACTACAGAAGTGGAAGTTGTCAACTTGGGGGGAAAAAAAAAACAGTCAAAGCAATGAAAGTCTCTTGTTAATTGAATAGCCATTTGTAGTACAAGGGAAAGGGATGGCCTGACCCAGGGGGTGGAGTGCAGAGGGAAGGATGGTACCTCCAGCTCAAAAGATACCCAGGGAACTGGGACATCTCAACTCCAGTGTGAGTCTGGTTGGTGTGGCTCAGTTGCCGTGGCATGTGAGTGGGGTGTGAGCAATCGCCTCTGGCTCTCTGGGGAGAGGGATGAGTGAGGTGAGAGGTGCCAGCCTCCGCTGAGCCCCAGGGTGTCCCCTCCCACCTCAGAGGCTGCCTCTGAGCATCTGGTAGGGCACAGTCTCTTCTCCTCACTCTCCGTCTGGCCCAGACTCTGAAGCCTGAGCCATCCCTTCTTTCCATTTCTCCAGGGCCATTTCTCTTCTGCACTAAGCGTCAGAGCAGGTTCCTGGATAGCTTCCCCTGCATGTGGTAGGTGACTCCTGTCCACTTTACTCTGAATTTCTCTCCCACTCGGGGTTTACACCTGTGCTGAATAGGGAGCCACACCGAAAACAAAATTCAACCATAGTAGCCCTCAACAACTCAGGGCTTCTGAAAGGATTCATCCTTGGGCCTCGATAAATATTTGAACATTTGACCCATTGTTGTCCCCAAGCTACCGCATGGAATCACATAAAGCACTTGTATGTCCACAATCAGAAGAGACCTCGGCATGGCAGAGCGGGGGGGGCCTGGCGGGCTGTGTGGTTGGTAAACCCCTTTCTGAAGAATAGTTCATAGGCAGTAAGAGAAGTGGAGGGACATCCAGAGCTAAACGGGACAGTGGGATATTGTTCTTCTGGAACCCTGGACCAGTGACATTGGGTGACATTGGGGGCTTGTCATGCCAGAGGTGGGCCCGGCTCTCACCCAGGGCTCCCCCAGCCTCTCCCTGCACTTGCTAGGAGAGCGTCACAGAGCAAAGCCAGAGCGAGGCCCCAGGCTGCAGAGAGCTCACCTTGGTCCTTTCACTGGAGGGTTTTCACCTCTGCTGCCACCTCAGCTGCCCAGAGAAGGATTGGGGGATTGAGACGTACCTGCCAAGGTCATCTCCAAATCTATTTGTTTAAACTTGAGTGAGATCCCCCGAGCAGCTGTCATGGATGCGGCACGCACGGCGTACCAGGTCCTCTTGAAAGCTCTCCCCTGTGTGTACTGTGTCACAGCCCGGGGAAGCAGGTGCTGTCAGTACCCCCGTTACAGATGAAGACGCCGAGGCACAGAGGAATTCTGTGTCTTGCCTAAGGTCACCCGGCATGTACGCGGTAGAACCAGAAGTCTAACACCGGCAGCCTGACTTCAGCCACGGTCTGTGCCTTACCCACTGCTTCTCTTTTGAAGCACTGAATTTCTAGATCCAGGCAGGGAGCTGGAGGCAGGCTCGTTTCCTTTTAGACAACAGGACCCTCCCGTAGAGAACACAGATTCACAAGGCATGGGGAAAGCGAGCAACTTTTTAGTGTTGCCTCCTGTGTTCCTTCAGGAAGAAAGGGAGACATCCCCAGGTGAAGAGGGACCCTACAGGTAGGCGTTTCTCATCAGTCCAGGCAGGTGGCTGTGGCACCTGCGACTGAGGGGAGGAGGGGAGAGGTGGCATCCCAAGCCCACAAGTCTCTAAGGTCAACAGGGCCAGCAACTGTGGTGCTGGGTGGCTAGGTACCCCGAGGCTGGGTGGTCAGTCCTTCAGCAGGGTAGTCCAGTCCACTCACGTGCGGATGTTTCAGAAATGGCTGGATTCTGAGCAAGTTGCAGGAGCTACCTTTATATTGGAAGTCCACCGGCTTTACCTGTCTCCAAGAGCAGGTTGAGGGACCAAGGAGAGCCCATTATAAGGTGGTTTCCAGACCTGGAGTCCTTTTACCAAGATACCAACCTTTTTGTGGTGGTGGTGGTGGTTCTTTTTCCTAGGAGATGCATTTTTTAAACATATTTTTAATAACATAAGATCATATGGTAAAAGCCATTTTTTAATTTATATTTCCACTTAAAGTACAGGGCAAGCATAGTACATATCTGTAACTGTATCAGTAATATATTTTGACCATCCCTTTAAAATTTTGTTGTCTCATAATTAAGTTAACCAACTTCCTATTGCAGAAATTTAGGTTGTTTCCAATATTCACTGTTATAAACAGTGCTGTGGTAAACTTCCCCTGTGCCTGAAACTTTCCGCACATCCTTAATAATTTCCTTGGGATTAATTTCCAGAAATGGAATTCCTGGGTAGAAATATATGCCTATTTTTAAGGCTTTTGCAGTGGATTGCTAAATTTCTCACCAGAGAGAATGTGCCAGTTACATTCTTACCAGTGCTGTGTGGGAGTGCCTTCTATGCCCGCAATGACACGGCATCTTATCATTTTTTGAGTCTTTGCCAATTCGATAGGCAAAAATAAATATACAAAAAGTTTAAAAAGTCTTTTCTAGTTTGGATTTGGATTTTCTTTCTTTCCAACAATACTGTCATGTATTTACTCCAATTATACATTTTCTTTTGTGAATCACATATTCTTGTTCTTTGTCTGTGAGATGTCCATCTTAGGAATTTGAAAAACTTCTTTGTGTATTAAGAATGCCAAACTTTTATTATGCACTGCAGACATTTACCCTGGCTTGTTATCCAACGTCTTTAAATTTAAATTTTTATTTTTTATCAAACTCATACATAGTTTAAAGAGCAAATATGTTTTATAAGGCTATTATAAAAATCCTGATCACTCTTTCCATTACCATTTTCTGCTTCCCAGAATCAACCACTTTCAACCCCTATAACAGATTCTTTTAGTAATCCTGTCCATATCTCTAAATAACATGCTTATATTGCTATTTACTGAGTTGTCATTTTGGTTTTCGGCAATATTTATTGGTTTCTCTCAATGGAAATCTCATCTTGAAAGCTCTACAAGTTGGAAGTGATACGCCCTCTTTCTATTCTTTCAGGTCAGTTTGAGGAACATGAAAAGGCATTTTTGACACAATTTAAAGTCACTTTTCAATCCAACATGATTCTGATTATCCCCTCCTGACTTATGTGCTATTATTCTCCAGGATTTGCTCTACCTTGTTTTATTAATCCCACAAATGAGAAATTTTATACATTCAGTGTTGCATTGGACTTATGTACACATTTACCATTTCCTTTGTTCATTATATCTTCTTGCCTCTTCTTGCCTCTGGCTTTCATCTAGCATTGTTTTTCTTCTGCTTGAAATAAATTCTCCATAATTTCCTTTAGTGGAGGTGGTTGATAAACTGAAATTTACTGAAAATGTTTCTATTTTGAAAGCTAGTCTGAAGATATTTTTCAAAGATAGTTTTACTGAGTGTACAATTCTAGTTTTTCCTCTCAGCACATTGAAAATATTTATCCACTGTCTTTTGGCTTCCGTTGTTGCTGTTTAAAAATCAGCTGTTAGTCTAGTTATCCTCTTCTGTAGATGATTTGTCATTCCCCCCCCCCGCTCTGTTTTGTGTTTTTTTTGTTTTGTTTTTTGTTTTTTAAGTAGGGCTCCATATCTAGCGTGGAGCCCAACATGGGGCTTGAACTCACAACCCTGAGATCAAGACCTAAGGTGAGATCAAGAGTCGGACACTTAACGGACTGAGCCACCCACATGCCCCTCCCCTCTGGTTGTTTTTAAGACATACTTTTGTCTGTGGTTTTCTGCAGTTTGACTATGATGTGGGTTTATATTTTTGTTTTATTTAGTCTCCTAAGGATTTGTTGGGCTTCCTTGGTTTACTTGATTCATATTTATCCATTCTGGAAAATTCTTAGCCATTACCTTTTTGAATATTGCTATTTCTCTCTTCTCCACCAAGAACTCCAGTTATATATATGTTAGACTTTCTCACTCTATCTTCCTTGTCTCTTCATCTCTTTTTCGTATTTTCTTTTTATATCATCTGGGCATTCTCTCATGATCTGTCTTGTAATTATTAGTTCTTTTTCAGTCGTATTGAATCTGTTGAGTTTCCTAATTTCAGTTATTATAATTTATTCATTTCTAGAATTTCCATTTAGAGTTCTTTCATATCTTTTGGCCATTATTCATAGTCTCTCTCTCATTTTCAGTTTCTTATTCCTTTTCATGTATTTTTATATACTTACATTCTTTTACTGATAATTCCAGTATTTGACGTCTTTGCTTATCTAGGTTGCTGGCTTTTGCCCATTGATGCCTTTTTTTCCTTATATATTTTGTGCCTTTTGATGGTGATTGATCTCTTATTCCTTAGAATTGTATCAATAAATGATAAAATTGGATTGAAGGTATGTTCATTTAGAGAGCATTCACATTTATTTCTGCCAAGCAGGAAACACTGTATATCAGAACCACTTTTCCTTTCCCATTAATGAGGTATATGTGTGCGCATACTTGATGTGTATTTGAGATACAATTTACATACCATAAAATTCACCCTTTTAAAGTATATAATTTAGTGGTTTTAGTATATTCACAAAGTTCAGGACCAATTTTAAAATATATCCTTGGCTTGAGGTTTAGACCACACGCATTGTGAATTCATGCTGTACACCCACGTGTGGGCTCCCTTTATGGTTTCAAATTCTTGAGTGAGATTTACTTTCCTTTACCTAAAACCAAGATCAAAAGGCCACTTTTCTCTGCTGTCCCATTCTGCAGGGCAGATTTTTTTTCTATGTGCCTTATAGATATGGTATAGCCCTGGTCCCAGCTTTATACAGGAGTTTCCTTGGGGTGCCTGGGTGGCTCAGTTGGTTAGGCATTTACCTTTGCTTCAGGTCATGATCCCAGGGTTCTGGGATCGAGCCCCACGTTGGGCTCTCTGCTCAGTGGAAAGCCTTCTTCTCCCTCTGCTGCTCCCCCTGCTTGTGTTCTCCCTTTCTGTCAAATAAATAAATAAAATCTTTAAAGAAAAAAATAAAATAGTCTTAAAAATTCAAAGAAATTAAAAAAAAAATTTCCTCTCAGACTCTCTCCTTAAGAGTTTTGTCTCCTATCTCCTATATTCTCATGGTAAATCAGAACAGAAGTTCAGGGTCACAGAAGTTGAGCAGGTGCCCCAGGGCAGCTGCCGGCTCTGGAATTAGCTCACTTCTCTGAATTCCAGCTCTTGGCTCATGTTTGGTCTTAGAAGATTTGATTCTTTACTTGCCAACTCAGCAATGCATTTAGAAATATTTTTTAAAAAATACATTATTTAGGGCGCCTGGGTGGCTCAGTTGGTTAAGCGACTGCCTTCTGCTCAGGTCATGATCCTGGAGTCCCGGGATCGAGTCCCACATCGGGCTTCCTGCTCAGCAGGGAGTCTGCTTCTCCCTCTGACCCTCTTCCCTCTCGTGCTTTCTATCTCTGATTCTCTCTCTTTCTCAAATAAATAAAATCTTTAAAAAAATACATTATTTAGCATATTTAGTTTGTAGTGGCAGGGTTATTTGGGACAGTGCAAGACTATTGTCTGCCTTTCTCTTTTGTTTATAGTGCACATTTTTTTCTTTCTTCCATCTTTAGCCAACCCTCCAGGGAGACTGTGTGGTTCAATTCTAACCACGTCTTGTCTTTATGTGGCCCTTCTGTTCCTTCCGCGGGCTGTAGTGGAATTCCTTGAGCTGACTAAGGACGTTCCCAGTTCCTTGAAGAAGGGCATGTTGCTGCTTCCTCAGAGACACAGCCATATGAGCCCGAGAGGCTCAACAACAGCCAAATCTCACACTCATCTTAAGCCTGTAATTGAGTGAAATTCATTTTCATCCTCTGCTCATGTTTACCAGCTTTAGGGTATGGGTTTTGAGTCCTTTCTACCTCTCCACAATCACTTTTATTCTGACTTCTTTTAAGAGACTAATATCTCTCATTGTGCCCGAGGAGAGAGAAAGCATCCTCAAACCCTTGCACCTTCTCTCTGGAGGCCAGCTTGCCTTGCAGCTCAAATAGGAAGAACAAAGGGAACATGCTGTATGGGTGGGTCTCTGGTCTCCGTAACCCAGGAGTCTCAAGTTAAACTTACGGACTTGGCGGCTGCCCCTGGAAACACCCCTCCATATCCCATTGCCAGCTGAATGTGGGCCTGGCCTGTCTGGGGCAGGGCTCCAGAGGAGCCCAGATGCCTGGGCAACTTCCCTCCCCCTTCAGGAAGTTTCTCTTAATTACCAGTTACAGGAAACAGAATAGGAGGCTTGAAAACAGCAATTCTCAAGGGATTTGGGGAGAAAAGGGTTCCCTTAGGAAAGTTTGTCAGAATCTCTTATGGAAGATTTTAAAATCACCCCCCCAGACCCCAATAAGTGAGCCACACTTCTGGTAGGAGGGGACCAGAGTGCGGAAATGCTGAGAACCACTGATCTAGAACTGCATTGTCCAGTATTGTAGCCATTAGCCACGGGTGGCTATTGTGCTCTTGAAATACAGCTAGAATAATACTCTGGGTTTTACAGGTGTAATACCAGAAAAAGAAGGCAAAGTATCTCAGTAATTTTTATATCAATTACATATTGAAATGCTACTGTTTTAAATATGTCAGGGTATGTAAAATATTTATTAAAATTAATTTCACCTGTAACTTTTTAAAATAAAGTTACATATGTGGCTTGCATTTGTGTCTTTATACATCTCTTAGACAGTGCTGATCTAGAAGATAACTTGTTCCTTTTGGGAAAGTGTGTGTGTATGTTGTGTGTGTGATATTTTGAGCCCAAAACGTTGGTTTAGCCTGTAGCCTCTACTGGTCAGATGGTTGGCCAACTTTGCCTGACTCATACAGATAGAGGTGACTTCATTCATTCCCACAGAGGTTTCTCAACAGTGCCCACAGCCCCTGATCCTAGGCAGAAAGGGAAATATCATTCCCAAATGAGGAAAATAAAAATAGGTTTTTAAAGGAGCCACATAATCGGCAATAACTTTAAATGGTCCTTGTCCTCAATGCTTTCTCTAGAAACTCGTTAAACTCCGTGCCCTCCAATTAGCACATGTATTTCATATTCACTGCCATATTAGTTTAGATATCTGGGGAAGTGGCTCTTAGAATGTTCTTTTGGTGTGATCTTCAGGAGCTAGCACCCCGGCAGTGGCGGGCTCCGGCTTCCAAGCCATTTCTGGGTCATGTGCACACGTTGTCAGAGTAGCAAGACAGCCTTCTTGGGTTGGACTCGGGCGTCCCACCTACCTGCTCTGACTCTGAACTCCCTGCCTTGACAAATGGCACTTGACACCACCAATGATTAACCTCTGTGCCCAGTTTCCCCACAACTTTTACAGGATCCCAACATTTTTAACCACTGTTCTCTTTGCCACCATCTTGGGCAATATGGCAGAAAATGATCACTTCAAAATATCCCTAATTTATAAATGTCAAACGACAGTCCATACAAGTAAGCACCCTTTCCTTGGCACCCCTGCACGGGACATGAGGGGAAACTGGAAGATTTCCTACAATGTGCTTTGTCCTGCCCACTGGGTACCGTTAGAGCTCAGGGACCTGGGCAGGGAGCAGGCTGCCTGGTGACTTGGGCAGGGAGCATGAACCCCTGTACCTCCTCTGCCTCCCGTGCAAAGTGGGGAGAATGAGAGCACCTACCTCAACGTTGGGCAAGATTGAACAAATGAGGGCACGTCGAGAGCTTACATCGATCAGTGTTTGGCACACACACATACATGATGGCCCTTCTTTTTTTTTTTTTTAAACAAAATGACATCATAGTCAATTCTATTTTGAAACCTGTTGTTTTAATTCAATAATACTTGTAGAATATCTTTATTTTATGTTACAACATTATTCTAATACCTCAGACCGTCCTTTCATATAGATATACTGCAACTCGTTTAATTGATCGCCTACTGCAGATTTTCAGTTTTGTTTGTTCCTTCCTTCCTTCCTTCTTCGCTATTATAAGCAATGACCTCATGAATATCAGTGCAGCTAAATTGTCCACATACTTGAGTATTTCCTTAGCATGAATAGTCAGAGAAAACAGAATCACTGCCTCAAACCTGTTTATATTCTAAGGTTTTGATAATATGGCCAAATCCTTCACAGGTGTTCCAGAATTATGCACGTCCCCACCCCCACCCGCTGCCAGCAAGAGTAGGTGTCAGGGTGGAGAGCTGCTAGCTTTTACCCTCCTACCACACAGAAAACACAGTTCACAACCTTGACACTTGGAAGTGTTTCCTTCCCTGCGCTCACACCTGACCTGCACCCCCCACGCCCCTCTCTGAGCCTGCCCAGACGCCTAAGCTTCAGATGCTCGCCCCTGAGCCCCACACCAGTCTCCTTCTAGTGGTTTTCATCATTTATTCTACTTCCTGTAAAATGCAGTCCTACCTGGTATTGTTGCTTCATAATTTCTCCCACTGCATTGTCAGAATAATTCCCGTGGGGAAAAAAAAGAAAGATGAAATTATTCGACCTGAATCCACTTCTTTATTGATACATCTGCTCCTGGCTTTTCTGAAGGTTTCCTTCTCTTTCAGAAGCCAGCAAGTTCTCACTGATCCATTTTCTTGTGTTTCAGCTGCTGAAAGAAACAGTTGGCCAGAAAGTAACACTGAATCCCACATAGAAAACGTCACCTTTGATCAGAACCAAATGGACTTTTCCACAGTGGTCTCCAAGGAGGGTGTGAGGACTCAGACCCCCAGAAAGAACCACACTTCTTCAGATGCTCCAGAAAACTTTGCTCCACAAACTGAAGCAGCAGATGCTGGAGGAAGAAACGACTCTTCCGGGAAGACAAATTTCACCATTTCCCCCATCGGGGCTGACACGGCAACAGCTCTGACTTCCCAGAGCATCACCATAGGTGAGGTGCCAGTGATGGCCCGTTTCATGCATGTATGTCCCCTCCTGGAAAACGAAGTTTCTGTGTCTCTCTCTTCCCCAGCCTGAGCCCCGGTGCCCATCCAAGGGTCCTGGGCTGTGGGTCAGACCTGTGGCTTCGACTCCCAATGTGGCACGCTGTGATTAACTGAGTGAGCAGTGTAGACCACGTGAGGGTGCAGATTTGCCTGGAGGCCTGAGCAGCCCCACGGAATTGACATTCCGTGGCCAGACTGAATCCCAGCGACACCAGTGACCATGCCACACACCACAGTCTCAGAGGTACCGGGTCTGGTCCAGTGGGCCGTACACCTGTGTCTGTGTGCACGTCGCTCCGGTGGTGGTTTCTGCGTCAACCTGCACAGCTCAGTGGCTTGGCACTTTTCGCAAAAGGTTTCAAGAGGGGCTGGGGCTAGATGGGCAAGATTTGACTGAGGAAGGGAAGACAAAGAAAACTGGCACCAATTAGGTACCTACTCCATACCAACACATCTGTTCCCTCAATTCTCACAGCAAGCCAATGAGGTCACATTATCCTCATTTTAGGAATTTGGAAACTGGAGGTAGGGAAGTTAATGAATCTGAGGTGTCTAGGTCAAACAGCTAATAGGTTTTAGAGTTGGGATTTGAGGCTCTCTGTATCTGAGCAAGGTGGGAAGGGTAGCTGAGGAGTGGGATGCACAGACCGTGTGAGGAAAGAAGAGAAGCTTGGTCTCTTTGTGGGGCGGGAAGGCCAGCAGCTTCCCATGGGGAGGGTGTTGGTCACACATGGAGGAGAGGACAGTTGTGTGGGTGGGGTTAGGGGCCGTCATGGAGGACTTTGAAAACCAGGCAGTTTAGATCTGGTGTGGTAGGAAGAGTCACCAAAGGTTTTTGAACAAGGCAGTGACATGATCAAAGCGAATTTGGGGAAGATTCAGCTGGCAGGCAGGTAGAAGACCTCTGGGATGGGAGATGGGGCAGAGTCAGGGGGACCACCCAGGCAGATGCCGGGTGCTAAGACCCATGGCCTGGTGCCCTCAGGGGCAGAGGGGAAGGGATTGGTAAAGACTCTTCACAAAGGAAAATAGATACAACTTGGTAACAGCCTAAAAGTAGAGGATGAAGCCATCAAAGATGACCCCATGGTCTCACGAGCTAGTTCCGGAAGGTCGGGTTGAGGGACTCAATTCTATAAAGAGTACAAGTGACAGTATTTTATGTTCCATTCATGAGTGATGGACAGAGAGCTTAGAACTGCACAGGATGCTGCCTGGGTGTGTTGGTCATGCAGATATTAGAAATTTTGTTTATACTGACTTCAGGTCAATTCTGAGACCAGCTTTGTGGAATGTGAGTGACGAGTCATGGTGATCAGAATCGGATCTTTAGTTCCATATCGTCTGATACTTAGCTTCATTGTGCCCCTTTTATAATAACCTGACCGCTACAAATGCTGTCTTTGTTGGGGAGATCTAAACACAGGCTTTGTCTTGGTTTGCCATCTCTCATTCAGGAGTGAATTTTTCACAGAATGAATAATTGCTCCTCATTTCTCCTCAAAGAGGTCAGAGGTGAGCCCACTACCCGTTACTCAGACATTTGGAATTCTGCTGGTGGAATTGTAATTGTTGCCATCTGCTTTCAGCTTTGGGAATGCCTCACTTGCCATCCAGCTCAAGGTCCGAAGGAAGAACTGCCCCTTCGCACACGGAGAGCACAACATCCCCGGGTTCCCTGGCGAGAGGAAAGGGGCTCCCAGAAGAAGTGACCGTGCACAGCCAAGTGGCTGCTACTTGGGTGTTAGGCCAGTCCCCTCTTCCTGCTCTGGAGGTAGGAGAAGGGAAGAGAAACGCCTCAGGACCGGCGTTCTCCTGGCTGCCTTTCTCCAGGACACCGGCTTACTCCCCTCCCTCAGAGCCCTCCTCGGGTGAGTGTCTCTATTCAGCCTCCCTCGCGGAAGCCGTCCAGAATAGAAGCAGGAGATGCGCACAGCTTGCTAGTAACATCCCTGTCACGGGGATGAGGGGGCCTGAGGGGCCTGAGGGGAAAAGACATTAAGGACAAATGTGAAGTATTTGGGGGCAGAAGTACCATCTGTACAATGTATTTAACTGCGTAAAGAGGAACTTAAGAGTTGGTCTGGTGGCTGCTCTAGGCCCTTTGTGTCCACCATCCCCTGCTTGTCCCCCCTTGGCCCACGTGCGCGCAGTGTTGTTGGTGTGTCTCCTTGCACAAGAGGCCATGCTCTGGCGTGAGTGAAATTGTGAGCGTTGTGTCATTTGATTAGGAGTTAGATTTGTGTTTCTTCATCATTGCAAAATCGTTTCTTGCAATGGCAAAGATAGCATAGATAGGCATTTTTCTAGGTATCATTAAAAAAAACAACAAACCCACAGTGCCGGTGTTTGCAAGGCTGCGGCGGTGGAGGACTCGCCTCTCGGCAGAGAGCATCTTCAGCATCTAGTCATCAGCTAAGGCCCCACACAGGCATTCCGTTCCAGCAAGCCCATTCTCAGCCCTCCAAGCCTCCGTGCTGTCTACCACGTCACCGTAGGGTATCCAGCACCCGTCTACCCAGAGGGACTGTGATCCTCCCAAGGACACAGGCTGTGTCTGTCACTTCTCTCAGGTTCCCTGCCATCCCAGAACAAGGTACAGTTGGTAAGTAATGGGGATTAGCACGTGCCCCAATATCACAAGGCTCCTCCAGCCACGGGCCAGAGAGAATGCTGGACACTCTGCCTGCCTTTTCTCTTCTCTGAGTTTTATTCAGAGTCCGTGCATGCTGTGTGTGTTTTCGTCCACATGCCTGAGGAAGCAGGACAGAGAAGGCTGGAAATATTCTTGGAAATAGAGGTTAGGTTGCTTCCTAAATTGCCATTTCCAAATTTTCATAGGTCGGGGATTTAGGGATACTTTGAAAGACCAGAGGTTTGGGTTTATGTCACCAAAGCATGAACCTGGACGTCCTTTTTGGAATGCCTATTTAAAGCAGCCAATTCCTCCTTTATGTACTCTGTATACAGTTTCTGCTGACTAGGTATGTATATAACTTATGATTCATGTTTTTGGAGATTCCTTTTAAGATTATTCTTAAACATTGGTTAGATTGGATAAAAGCTATGAGCCTATTTCTAGCTTCAAAGTTCTGTGGCTCAGTGATTTACAACCAACTTTACTAAATGGTAGAAAGGAAGCATTTTCTAGGAAGCTACACTTTCATTCTGGTCAAGGTCATTTAATATTTATAATTTAAACTCAACCCACTACTGTGGTTTGTATTTTGAAAATCAGCCTATGTTTCTAACTTTACTGGACTTGGTTCTGTTGTCACCTAGATTTTTCAACATTAAAAAAATTAGTTGGCCCTCAAGTTCCTTGAGCATTTGTCCTTTTAGAACCTTATACTTATACTTTTAGTTTTTGAAGAGTTCTGCCATATCTTTCCTACTCCTTGAATCTTTCACTGAGCATTTCTCTTCCTTTTTACTGACCTGGGTATTCTGTGCTAGGTCGAGGCCCACCTCCCTCATGTGAGGCCTGGCTAGCCAGGAGTTAGGTGCTTCCAAAAACTAGATGCTGGGGCTCAAGGTGCTGTTAAATGAGGGAATGTTAAATGACCCATATGGGTCTAGCCTGCCAGCCTGCCCCCTCCCTGCAGAGACCTGAAGTCACATGGGAAACACAGTTCTGCTTTTTCTTTTAAAGCTGGGCTAGTAACTGCTCACCTGCTAACCAGAGCTCTGGTATGCCTCCTACCCGCCCTTTTAAATCTAGATCCCGAGACCTTACTATCTCTGCCTGAGCCTGACAGTGTGAGCACTGAGAGCCGGCAGCCCTTGCCCCAGGCAGACCTGGAGGTGCCTTGCCCAGCTCACACTCCGTAGAAGGGAAGCAAAGTGGGGGGCGGGGTGGGGGGCGCCTGTTGACACTTGGACACTCCATCCACCAGTAAATGTGACCCAGCGAAAGTGCTGACACTTAGACCAGTCAGATGAGCTGTGCTCCCCTCAAAGTGAGCTTTTGCATGGCCACCGGGAGCCTGGCCTGGGGAGGATGAGGCTCCCTAGGAGAAACATGAAAGCATTAGACCAGATGATCCTAAAGATCCTTTCCAGCCCCAACCTCTGTTATTCCAAACACATCCAGCCTTGGTACTCTGTGCTCCTGTCCCTCCTCACTGTGCTACAAAGAAACAGGCATGCAGCACAACCTCATCTGAGGCCTGGCTAGCCAGGCTTTCCCTGCTCCCCAAAATAAATCATATGCCAGGAATGTATGCCTTAAAGCAGGTATAGGCCCAGACCGCTAAATCAGATTTTTAAAAAAGAGATCAGAAGCCATTTGAAATTATTTTCCTTGCTGCTTTCTATCTTTCTGTCCTTTCTGTATGTTCCGTAAGGACCATGTACTATTTGATCATTGGGGGAAAAATAAAGCAACTAACAGGGAAAAAGTTCTCTTTTGAAGGCAGAAAGAGATAAGTATATGTTGAATTGTGTGAGAATGGCTACAGTTGAGCACTAAATTTAGTCCTGAGCTTCCTGGAAACCAGGGCACAAAGGGAAACTGGGTGGGGCGTGAGACCATTGTCAGATAAAGTAAGCATACAATTTCATCCATAGGCATGAGTGTGTTGCAGGCCGTGAATTCTAAGATGACTGTTTATGTAAGGAATGCTGAGAATCGTAGTAGAAAATGCCGCCAATTGCTGTTTTGAGGGAATTGTGCTAATGTTCTTTAAAAGGCGATATTTTATATAGACTCTCAGTAGGAGCTCAGGATGTAATAATGGATCTCAACTCGTGAAAGTATTTCTATGGGTAGCTGAGCCAATGTGGTCCAGGTAAATTGCTTTGTGGTGATTTCACTTTGTAAAGGAAGAGAGGATAAATAACTCAGGAGATTGTAGCTTTAGCATATCTTTCTCAACTATCAGCTGCTTCAAGTAGATTTTTGGCAGGTTCTGGACAGCAGTCAAGCCAAGGTTGAGCATTCACTGCATGCCTGAGGTTCCAGCATTTTGTGTTGGGATTGGAGAGTGACCCATATACTTTTACCAGATGGGCGGGCATTCTTTCTACCTCCTGTTATAAAGATTAGGGAACTTGGCTTGTTTCTGCTCCCAAATGGATGGTCTTCCCATTTTTGAATGGGTGCTTCAAGGGTAGAAATGAGCAAGGGACAGCAGTTATTAAATAACCCATATTGCTGGCCCATTGATTAGAAACATGGTAAATTTCCCCCTAGATATTCAGCAGGGAGAACAGTATAAGTGGTGACTACAGATGAGTTTGACCAACCATTCTCTCCTTTTGTTAAGAGGTACCACTTGTATAGAAGTATTCACTACTTCATAGCTTTACTGTGAGGATTCAGTGAGATTATGTATATCAAGTACTTACTTAGCACAACATAGAAGGTTGTATGTAAGATACTGGCACATCGTACTTGGTCGGTAAATGGCAGCTTTTAATATTGACTGTGAGATGATGAAGCAGTGTTCCACAGAGTCTTGGTCAGGGACAACATAGCCATTGTCCTTTTGTGGTTTTCAGTGTTTGTGACTTCTGTAACTGTATTTCTGTGGCCATTGATTTGCTATACAGGTATTCAGGCTGAGTCCAATATAACTGTCACTGTACAGTGAATCGATGAAATAATGCAGTTGGCTAGGAATAAAAGTGCTTTGAAAGAGCACCCAGCAACTGATGAGGTTGTAAGTTGGCAGATTTAGATGATGACTCTAATGACATTAGGCCTGAGAAGCTAAGTGGTTAGTGAGGATTTGAGGCATATCTATATTCTGCATTCCTTTTTTTATACTAATGGATTTTTATTTGTTTGGTTTTTAAGTAAGGGTGTGTTTAAATAGGCTAGGACTCTATTTTGGGGTCCAGTCTATTTTTTTTGTTTCAATTACTAGTTGTGTGGATTGCTTGCGTCTTCATTTTGCTTTCCTTAAGGCCCAGTGAGCGGGACTGTAGGCTGTGTTCTAGGTATAGCTGGTTCCATGGTTTGTACAAGAGTAAGAGGAAACTTTGTGTTTCCTGTGCTCACTCTCTCTCTAATTATATTTGATATTTATTTGTGCTTTTGGTCACAACTGCACACAGGACTGGTCTTCAAGGGACCTTTTTTTTTTAAGATTCTATTTATTTATCTATTTGACAGAGAGAGAGAGAGATAGTGAGAGCAGGAACACAAGCAGGGGGGAGTGGGAGAGGGAGAAGCAGGCCTCCTGCTGAGCAGGGAGCTGGATACGGGGCTCGATCCCAGGACCCTGGGATCATGACCTGAGCCGAAGGCAGATGCTTAATGACTGAGCCACCCAGGCGCCCCAAGGGACCTTTTTTTTTTTAAGATTTTATTTATCCATTTTAGAGAGAGAGTGCAAGCAGGGGGAGGAGCAGAGGGAGAGGGAGAAGGAAGGGGGAAAGAATCTCAAGCAAACTCTTCACTGAGCATGGAGCCTGATGTGGGGCTCAGTCTTGTGACCCTGAGATTAGGTCCAGAACCAAAACCAAGAGTCGGGCACTCAACCGACTGAGCCACTCAGGCGCCCCTTTAAGGGACCATTTATAAATGAGAACTTAATTCTTCCCTTTCTAGGTCATAAATAACAGCTTGAAACCTTTCATTATAAAGGAATAGAGTACTTTTTATTATTTTTGGCTTAAAAAGAAAAATGTTTTTTCTTGCCTTTGGATCTTGCCGGCCATGTTTCTTCCCACTCACCATGCTTTCCTGTTTATTCCTGTTTGGAATGAGGACGTCAGTGTGCCCTTCCGGAGGCCAGTTCTCAGGGTGTCCTTTGGAGAGTCCTTTGTGGAAGAGAGCCATCAGCAAGCCACCTTACTTCTGTGGAACAGACTGCATATTTTTACCAAAATGGCCTATACATCAATTTTTGAGGTTCTTGACAATTAATCCAATGTCTGCCATCCTTTTCATCAGAAAAAGTGTTCCCTACCTGGAGTTCTTGATCTCCCAGGGGTCCACTGCGGTCGTACGTAAGCTTGAGAGCCGGTCTCCAAAGCCTAATGAGGCTGACTATAATAATGGAGCCTGTTCACTTTTGGATGGAATTAAATAAATCAGTGTGGGTAACATTGAGCATCTCCTGCTGACTAGAAGTTCTATTACTTCTTAAATGTGGTTTGGTTAATAGTCTTTCAAAACATCAGGTTTACGTGGCCATGAGGTGGGAATAATAAAGAATATAGAATCCTTGATGGGGACAAGGCCCGGAATGATTGCTCTAGGCTAGTATTATTCCCACTGTGGTC
The DNA here is from genome assembly GCF_009762305.2 of Zalophus californianus. NCBI lineage: Eukaryota > Metazoa > Chordata > Mammalia > Carnivora > Otariidae > Zalophus > Zalophus californianus. The sequence continues at coordinate 147,328,583 of NC_045595.1, forward strand.
TGCAGAGCCCTGGCCTCCCCAGGGGTGACCTGGGGGCTGGGCTTCTGGAAACACCTTACTTTTATTCATTTATATATATGGGTTTTAATCTATAATGGCATTTGAACAAAAGGGTTATATTACTAAAATAAAACAAAACAAAAGCCCGTACCTTATCACAATGGCCTATCCCTGTATAATCTCTAAGCTGGAATTCCAGAGTAGAAGTTTTTTCCTTCCTCTATAAAAACCAAGGCAAAGAATGTCTAGAGGCTTTCTTCCATCTTCCTTTCAGCTAGAGCCAAAGCTTTCCATTGTGCTTGGTGCAGGACCTTACCGCTTCTCTGCTTAGCTCTATAAGAATCAGAGCCCGGGAAGAGAGAATGTCGGATGTGTTTATCTGTATTTAGGTCCACATCATCTAGATTTATCCAACAAAATGTAATAAGCATTATTTGTATCTAGATACATCCCTGATTTTCTTAAGCCCTTGAGTAGTCTTAAAGCATATTTTCTTCCATTTTAGCTTCTGGAAGCACAGAGGTGCTAAACAACTCCACTGTTCTCCCAAGTGCCTTGGCGAGTCGGACAGAGGGTGTGCATGTTGCCACCACGCTCCCCAGTGGTGTCCCAGGGATGCTCCAGTCCTTAACCATCAGTCTGCGGCCTCTAAATGAGACAGAGAGTTTCCTCAAGGACTCGGAAATTGCCCGGACTTCAGTATCAGCCCATTCTTCACACTTCGAGGCAGGGTTGCAAAGAAATAGTGAAGTAATCAGGAATCCGGGGGATGGGGGATTCATCGAGCCGTCCACAGAAAATGGATTTGGCCTTACATCTTCCACGGTCTCTGTGGGATTCTGGCAAAATGATTCCCCAAGTAAGTATTTAATCTTCACTTGATCTATTATGGACATTTAAAAACTGTTGGATTGTCTTCAAAGATGGCTTCAAGACCATTTTCCATCTCAAAAAAAAAAAAAAAAAAGAAAGGAAAAGATGTGTTCTTAGCTGGTGCCATCTCCTTTATCTGGTATACCACATTTTGATTTTCATCCTTATGAGAACACTGTGAAGTTCATCAGAAGGCATCACGCCTCCTGCTTTTTTATGGGCGAGGAAACTGAGGCTCAGAGGGTTGAAGAAGTGAGGGTGCGGTCCTGTCGTCCGTTCCCAGCAGAGTCGAGAGCTCGGCCTTGGAGCTGGTGCTGTGGGTGGTGCTCTTACCACCTGTGGGATTGTGCTCAGTGAGAGCTGGCCTGCTCTTTCAGACAGCCCGGGGGTTCGTTTATGTACAGATCATTCTCCCAAATAAAACGTGCAAATAGAAATATATTCCCCCAAAGTCATTGTTCATTTCAGTGTACGCCCTCCAGTTTATTTTTGGTTTGCTGTACTTAAAATTTTGAATTACCTTTATTAATAATGGAATTGCTTGAGAAGAATGCTTCTGAGCAAGCACTGTATATAGGCACAGCATATTTGTTGGATGTAACACACTCCGTCCTTTGACCACTTTGGGGGAAAGAGAATAAGACACCCAAGCCTGTAAGCTCCTCTTTCTCTTTAAAAGCTCCCTCCTTCACCAACGCTTCCTTCTAGTGTTGCTATCCTATCGACCCTGAAGAGATTCGAAATAATTATTCAAACTACGGAAGTGCCTGTCAGGTTACACATGTAATAAACACTGAACAAGGTCCTCGCGGAGGGACTCGCATCTCGGTTGTTGGGGAGTCTCTCACATCCGGGTCATGACCTTTGTTTCCCCGACCCCCTCCAGCCTGGGGAGGAGACCAGCTTGCCAGCAGCTTGGAGGCAGAGCATGGAAGCCCTGTGTCTCGGACCGAGGCTGTGTCCGGGTCCGTCCCGTCGGGCAGGAGTGGAGAGAGCACGGCGCACTCGTTCTTGACCAACAGCAAGACCTTCGCAGATGTGACAGGAAGCTCTACTTCCTATCCTGAAGTTGTGCCTGCTTCAGTTTTGACCCACTTCCCAGCCTCTGCCCCCCAGGCTCGAGGAAGTGGCGGGGCGCTGGGCGGTAGGAGCTCCGCTGAGCCGGCCCCTGAGTCCTTGTCCTCACCCTCCTCCGAGAGCCTGGATTCCTCGGCACCGCGTGGTGAACGCTCCAGTGAGTCTCCCCTTCACAGGACCGCCCCCCCCGCCCCCCTGTCGGAGGGCGGAGGGGCCTGCGAGGCTTGGGCTCTTCTGTGGCACGGTATCGGAGCCGCTCCGGGGGCCCCTCTGCTTTCGTCGTTCCCAGGCCATTCTTCCAGTGCATAGCCCCACTTTTTTTCTGGGACCTCTCCCAGGAGCTGCTCTTGCCACCGGCCCCCCTCCCACATGCAGCTTGGGGACTTCTCTGTCCATGTCCGTCCGTACCCTGCAGCCCACCCCACGCCCCCCCCATACCTGCCTCAATCACACAGCTTCTGGAAGGTGAAAGTATCACCTTCTCAGGGGTGGTTGCTCACCCCAGGTCTAGACATTCCTCAAGAGCAACTCTCCCTCCCCCTTGTTTAAACAGCTTTATGGAGATTTAAGTCACATTCTATGCAATTTGCCCATTCAAAATGCACAATTCAGTGGCTTTTAGTAGTATATTTACAGAATCGTGCAGCCAGCACCACTGATTCCAGAATGCGTCCACCACCCCAGCAAGAAACCCAGTGCTCCTCAGCACTCGCTCCCCATGCTCTCCTCCTCCCAGCCTCTGACAACCGCTGACTTACTTTCTGTCTCTGCGGATTTGCCTATTCTAGATAGTTTGTGAATGAAATCCTACGACCTGTGGCCTTCTGTGTTTTTCGCTCTGCATACCGTTTTCATGGTTCATCCCTGTTGTAGCCTCTGTCAGTGCTTCATTCCTTTATATGGCTGATATTCCATTGTGTGCATATGCCACATTGAGCTTTTGCACATGTGGGGCCTTCCCACCTTTTGTCTATTATGAATAATACTACTGTATACATTCCAGTATGAGTTTTCGTGTGGACATGTGTTTTACATTCTCTTGGAAATGCCGGGTTATAGGGTAGCTCTGTTTTTCACCTTTGAGGAATCATCAAACTGTTTTCCATTCCAGTTCCTCGGGGCAACCCCAGCACTCACTGTGGATCATCTGTTTTGATGATGGCCATCCTCGTGGTTGTGAAGTGGCATCCCAAGTGGTTTTGATTTGCATCTTCTAGCTAATGATGTTGGGTATCTTTTCACTTTGGGAGAAGTCTATTCGGGTCTTTTGACCATTTTAAAATCGGTTAGGAGTTTCTTCCTATAGTGTCTGGACCCTAGTCCTCTATCAGATACTCCATTTGCGGACATTTTCTCCCATTCTGTGGGTTTTCTTTTCACTTTTCTGACAATATCATTTTTTGAAGGATAGAGGTTTTTTAATTTTGATGAAGTCCAATTTATCAATTTGAGAACACTTTTTCTTTGATGGTCCTTTTTAATAATGTTTTTGGGTAATTTTATCAACAATTCTCAGCCACCTTATCAATGTAAAGTGTGTGCTGGCTAAAGCGAAAATGCAGTAATTTACCATTTAAGCTTATAATGGGCTTAAATCCTTACCTCTCCACCACTGATAGTAGCGGCTCCATTTCCCCCATATGAACATCCTAACTGATGAGGAAAATCAGCATTTATTACTACTGATGTGATGTGGAAAGGCATATGCTTATCGAGTACCACATGTATGGGTGGAGAATATTTGTGCTTTTTCATGTGTGTGCATGGAAAGTGCATGATCTGTCTCCTAGACAAAAGGATTCATTTTCTACCCTCACAATGTGGGGCTCAGAGTTTTCTCCTTCTCAAACTGGAAGCTTAGATGCTGTGGCCTTTCCTGTGTCCATCCCCTCAGTACAAGTACCCTTCACTCCATTGTGCATGCTCAGTTGGTTTGTGTGGGAAATGTGATCTCAGTGTGAGCAGGTCTTAGGGTTCAGTTACAAAGAGCTAGATGAGGAATAGCCTCATTCCCGAAACCAACTCACTGTCAGTTAACCTAATGCTTTATCGCGTTTGCTCTGAATCACTCAAAGTGGACTCATTCTGCCATCCAGCCTTTCAGAGTTCTTGGTCCATTCCTTTTTCTGGGTTTGGATGCAGCCCCTCTGTTTCAGGCCACGACTCTCCACTTTCTTAACTCTAGAAGCCTGATGGGGTTGTTTGCCTAAATTCCATTTAAGAGTCTGATGATCTCCCCAGCCCAGGCCTTGTCCCCTCTGCCCAGGGAACTTGTGCTCAGATACACTCAGCCCTCAAGCCTCTCCTGGTGGACCCCTGGGTCTCTTAAGCCCTTCAGCCTGGTCAGGTCGCATCTCTCCCTGCTCCCTGGCTGTCTCCACACTGCTCCAGGTCACTGTGTATCCCTGTCCCCACACTCATTCCTGTCACCTAATGCAAACCTATCATGAAGTGAGCTTACCCAACGTGCAGCTTTACCTCTGTTTTCCATGGGGTGTCAAGAGCTAGTCTGGGGGCTCCTGGCTGGCTCAGTCAGTAGAGCATGTGACTCTTGATCTTGGGATCATGAGTTCGAGCCCCACGTTGGATGTAGAGATTACTTAAATAAATAAACTAAAAAAAAAAAAAAAAAAAAGAGCTAGTCTGGTCTGGGAATAGGAATAAGAACCAGGGAAAGAACTTGTTTTCTCATAGAACCAGATTATGAGTATTTAGGCCAGGAAGAGTTGGACCTCATTTCCATAATTTCTGAGAAGGGTTTATTTGATAATCTAATATAAGAGTCTTTGAGCTTATAGCATAAAACATACACCCAAGAAAGGAGGGAAAGGATATTTATTCATGTGTCACCTGTCCCATTCGCACCAAGAAAATAAATGCATTACGAAAGCAAAAATTGGGGCACCTAGGTGACTCAGTCAGTCAAGCGTCCGACTCTTGGTTTTGGCTCAGGTCGTGATGTTAGGGTCATGAGATTGAGCACCACAAGGGGCTCCAGGCTCAGCGGGAAGTCTGCTAGAGATTCTCTCTCTCCCTCTGCCTCCTCTCTGCCTTTCCCCGCCCCCACCTGCTTGTACATGAGCACTTGTGTGTGCACTCTCCCTCTCCCTCTCTCTCAAATAAATAAATAAAATCTTTTTTAAAAAATTGAAAAAAGAAGAAGAAAAATAACATAGAACAGAAAATAAGCCCATCTTTAACTTCCAACCACCATGCATTTCTCATTGATGCGTGAAGGGAAAGAACTAACACTCAAACAGTGATAAGCCCCATGTCAGTTCAGGCCCTACCAGGAGGTAAAAGCCTTACAAGCCATGGGGGTTCTCCCTCCTGGGCCGCATCAGAAAGTCTAAAGCCCCCGTGGGGTGGTTAGTCTTTTGCTGAGCATTCACCTCCCCCGCCACTACCACCAATTTCCCTGACATAAACTCTATTACGTATCACCGAGCAGAAATACAGTATGATCCTGTTCACTGAAGTAGTAAACCTTCCCATCCAGGTCCAGGTCACCTGAACGGATGTGCTGATCTGCAGGGCCTCCTGAGGTTTCGGTCATTATATGGGTTCGCAGGAAGCAACACATCGTGGTTTCCCCAGTGCAAATTTCAGATCAAGACCCGGGAAAAGCCAGGGAAGCCCTTTGACTACCTTAGCGCAGGAAGTGAGGCTCATTGCTGGGACTCCTGCACAGTGCTGCCGCTCCAGCCCTGTACTGACCGGCCATCCCCTTTCAATCCCCTTTGCAGCCACTGAAGATGGTCCGGAGCCCGGAGGCAGTTCTGCTGTGGAAGAGAGGACTTCCCAGGCTCACCACCCGCACACTTCAGCTACTTTCACCGGGACTGGAGAGCGCACGCTGCGGTCTCTCACCAACACGAGCACACCCTCTGGGGAAGTGAGGCACTCTGCGGTCGTGCCCAGAGAAACCGAGAGCGCCACCCAGCGCGGGAACGTGACCGTGACCGGTGACGCCCACTTGGTCTCGGGCTCCCTGGTGGCCTCACCGTCCTTGGGAGGTGAGGAGCAGGATCTCTGCCCTCAGCCCTTCGGCTCACCTGTCCGCTGTACTCCCAGTCCTAGCATGATTAAGTTTGCTGTCAACCCAGAAAGTACCTTGGAAGCTCCGTCTGAAGAGAACTTTCTGGGTTCTCCCACTTCCCCCCACTTGCCTCAGCCATGTGTGATGTTGTCTGCCAGGATGCTTGGACTAAAGGAGACCAGCCAGTGGTGGCCAAAGCCAGTCTCCTGGGAAAGAAATATCTCATTATCATTAATACAGAATGGAAAATTGGGAGGGTTTTCCTTTTTCCATTTAGACATAACAATTGTTCTGTTGGGGTCTTAAGAGCTTTTCAGATACCAATTTGCTTTTATCAAAAAAGGCATGTGGAAGGAATTTGGACCTATTCCCTGTTCTTCAGCCACTGGCCCCACTTCTCTTTTATTACCATTTCCATTGCTGCCACACACGGTCCTCCCAGGAGGACAGAGTCTCCGCACAGACTCTGCCCGTTCCTGCCTGCCCACACTGCTCATCCAGAGTGCTCGCCATCGAAAACCGCCTCTCCAAAGAAAGCATTAATATGTGTTTGGGAGATTTCTTGTTTGTTGCGTTGACCTAACTTTGGTTTTTTCCATTTGCAGTCACTGGAATGAGCTACAATCAAGTGCGTGGCACGGATATGGAACAGGGGACTTCCAGTGACTACACAGACCACACCTATGTCTCATCTACTTTCACCAAAGGAGAACGGGCATTGCTTTCCATTGTAGACAACAGTTCATCCCCGGACTTAAGGGAGAGCTCTACCTCTTCTACTAAGATCTCAAACTCTTCACATTCAGACTATTCTTCCTCTTCTCAGGCTCAGGCTCAGACTGAAGGAAGTAATGTGTCATCCTATGAGAGGGAGTATGCCCAGCCTTCCACTGTGTCGCTGGCTCTGCGCACAGCCAACGTTCCCTCCTACGCACCCACCATTAACATGCCCAACACTTTGGTTCTTCTGGACACCGATGCTGCATCGATTGGTGACTCTTCTTCTTCTTCAGGGCCCCCTTTGCCCCTGCCCTCAGAGTCCCAGTCCCACCAGTCATTCTCATCAAGCTCACCCTCAACTGGGGCCTCTACTCTTCCACTGCAGTCCACTCCCGATGCGCCCACACCCGTGTCTTCCTCACCACCACCCTTACCAGGGTCCCTGACAGCATCTACCCCTGCCTCACCCTCTGCCTCCCAAACAACCCTACCACCTTCACTTTCTACCCTGGTCCTGCCCAGGGCAAGAGACACCCCTGTGACTTCAGTTCAGACGGAGACAATGGCATTATCTGTGGCAATGCTCCCCAGCAGTCAAACAGCAGATCCTAAGAACCAGAGTAACCCACACCATGAGAAAGTCATTACAGAATCAAAGCCACCAAGGCCGGAGTCTCTGCCCACAGAGGCCCCTGAAGCTATAACAGTGAGATCTACGTCAGGGATCCCTATGCCCTCGACCTTAACAGAGTCCTCCACTCAGCAAGCCCTTCCAGCCATGGGCACCAGCGTACCCCAAACGTCTCCAGCTTTGTCAACCACCGTCTTCGAGACCTCTCATCCCTTCAGCCCTGTGCCAACCACAGCAGCTCCCATGGCTGACCCCACAACAGCACAGACTACAGCTGAAAAACAGCTCTTGCCAACCAGCCCTGAAATCCCAGCACCACGGATCTCCACAGAAAGCTCCGTCACCACAGAAAGGAGCCAAGTCCATGGAGATGCTACCAGCCAGTTGATCCCCCTGACCAGTGTACCCACGTTAGCGAAAGGATTGACCCCAGGACTTGACATGACAGAGGAGTACAGCCCAGCTTCACACTTCCTCGGAACATCTCCTCCCCCAACCACAGGCGTTTCCACGGCTGAAGTACTGACTCCTAAATCTACCACCGTCGCTGCCCAGAGCAGCACGCAGTCGCCAAAAGCATTGTCCTCTCCAGCCTCAGGTAAAGGGCAGTCACACAAGCACACTGGGGGCTGCACAGGCTTGGGATTTGTGGGAACGCGTGGCAAGGGCTGCTGTCCGCAGTAGGTCCCTGTCTGTGCTGTCACCTCATCAAATAATGTCATGGTGGACCTCATGTTCTCACCTCTGAGTTACAGAACTCTGCCTAAAGAAAGAGGGGAGGATGCCATTGGCTGTGTGTGACATCTGTAGATAGTGCCACTGTAGCTTGTAATGCCCCAAGTTGCAAGAGCCTTTTAAGGTGCCTCGAAGTCTTCCAAGGCCAGAGCAGGGCGGTGATGTGGGATCGGATGGTGGGAACACTGCAGTCAAGAAGCTTCAGGTGGTCTTTCTGAGACACAGAGTGAGTGTGCCCTGCTCCCAGGTCAGAGCCCTGAGCTTCTCAGTCGCAGGGAAGGCTTCTCTGGATCCAAGGGAAGCCCAGACTCCTTGGTCTTCCTGAGTGTGTGGTGCAAGTTGGCAAATGCAGGTTAAAGGGACGTGTTCCGTAAGAGGACGATGAACTAACATTTTCCCGTAGTGACAGGGCGACCTGAGCTCCTTTACAGTGCCCTTGAGCTTATTTTTATATTCATGTGGGAGTGGCTGGTACGGGGACAATAAAGCCATTCACGTGACTCTTCATAATTTAAGGAAAGGTAGAAGGAATTAGTGATCCATCTTTCGATGTCATGTTCAGAATTATACCTTTGGCTTGTCCAGACCCAGGAAAGGAAAACTGCTGTTGGTGCAGGGCGTGCTAGGGAGACTGACACCTTAAGGAAGGAGGAAAGAAGAGAACGCTCTGTGGTGACTAGAGCACGGAGCTCGGTTAGTGTCCGAGTTCCAGCCAGTCAGCCACGGCCAGCCGGAGGGCGGAGGGCCATCACCACTCCTGCTCTCTTTGTGCAGTGACCCGAGCACCTCTGAGAGACGGAAGGTGGATTCTTCTCCAGGGAGGCTGGAACCCTGCTTCAGGGTTCCAGGAGGAGCTTCATTTCCAGCCAAATATATTCCAGTACCAGATGGAACATAATTCACAAATCCCTCTGAAAGCCGATTATGGTCATTACAACGATAACTGTAGGGGAGAATTAGTGGCATCATGACTGGCTGTTAATATGGTTTTTCTGACGGTATCTGTGGGACGGGGTTTGGTTATGGAGGTGCTGTGCTCTGGTAGTTGATTTTAGGGATATGTAAAGTAGCCTTGTGGAATAGGAACACCATCTTTAGGGTTAGCTCATTTGTTTTCGGGGTGATTTTTTTTGGCGTTACAACTCTTGACTTCTGCCTTCTCTTTCTCCTCCTACCAGTGATTTTTCTGCTTGGAAACGATGCAGTTATGTTGTGGGTTTCGGCTCTCCTGAGCATGTGGCCGAAGTCTTGAGTAGGCAGTTATTACATAGCTGGAGCATGACAATGCTGGTTCTAGATACCGAAACCCAGAGTTGTGGTCTCTGCTCATTGTCACACTACGGAAAGAGAGGGCACCGAAGTGCACCACTTTGATTGTTTGTCCGAATGATTGCACCATATGTGGAGGCCTGGTTATATTTTGAGATTTTTTTTGGAAAAGGGGGAATCCTGGAGCAGGGAGGATGGCTAATCAGGGAACTCTTCCCCCCTGACATGTGTTTTAAAATGGCATGGAGTCAAGTAGAATTTTCTAAGTGTCAAAGACAATACAACCATCAGTCCTGAACCGAGCAACCTATAAGCATGTAAGCAGCATTTGGATTTGAACCCGTTCTTGCATTCAGGGATCCAGTTGTCCAACACCTTTGTTTGCTCACGAACTAGTGCCGGGGTCTAGTCCCCACTGCATCTCTTCTGCACCTCCCAGGAACCTGCTCTATTTTAGTAGTGTGCCCTTTCAGGGCAAGTCAACAGAAATAAGCAAAAATCAAATATTAGCTGGGAGAATTAAATATTTACCTAGAGCCACTTTACATTTCCTGTGTGATTAACTGCTTTATTCCTGGGATGTGTTTTTAGTTAACAGCTGTACCACTAACCCTTGTCTTCACGACGGGAAATGCGTTGTGGACCCCACCGGCCATGGGTATGGATGTGTGTGCTCACCCTCCTGGCAAGGTGATGACTGCAGCGTGGGTAAGAGGAAAAGCCATCTCCAGTGGTCTGTACCACAGTATCTCGTTGAGATAGGCAATAGCACTGTTCCCCTTCAGAGTGTAGGGGAGTAAGGTTTTTTAAAATTACTACCCTGCTGATTGGAGAGTTAGCATGCTTCTGTGTTGTCTGCAGAATAACGTCAGACAATAACATTGACAAGCCTCCGTGATCTGGCTCCATTCTGTGGGCTCCCTACACCCCTGCCACACTGGACCCTCTCTGGCTCCCGAAAGACCCCTATGCTTTCCCGCCTCTGGCCTTCACTGCGCTGGTGCCTCAGGTTACCCCCTGCCCCCCATCTGCTTGTTCAAGTCTTCCCTTAGTTCAGATGTTATTTGCAACAGTCCTTAATTCTCCCTTCCGTCGAAATCTTCCACTCTCTCCGTACTTTCAAATCCTGATTCATATGTAGTGTCAGTTTTACACCTGGCTGCCCCCACCCTCAATATACTGGTAGCCCCTCGAGGACGAGGGTAGCATCCTCCTTATCTCTGGGCCCCACTGTGCCTCGTGCCGTTTGGCTCTTCGTAAATGCTTACTGGACTAGGTAGTGATTTTGCTGTCTGCCGCGGATTCAGGATGGCCCGGTTTTCTCTCCTCTGCAGATGTGAATGAATGCCTCTTGAACCCCTGCCCACCCCTGGCCACGTGCAACAATACTCAGGGATCCTTCACCTGCAAATGCCCGGTTGGCTACCAGATGGAAAAAGGAATATGCAATTTGGGTAAGACAATGAATCTATCTTGGAGTGTATCCTGCACCACAATATATTTTTTAAAAATAACGTTTATTGTTTTCCTCCCTAAACAAAATGGGTATTTGTCCAAGGTATGAACTTAAGGAATATAGAAAGAAGTGAAATTGCTGCCTATTTTTCAGTCACTCAGAGATATAGCACCTTATTTGCAATCTTTTTTAGTGTGCATTATATTTTTATACAGTTGAAATCGTGGTATTTGTACAAACTTTATATCTTAAACATTTTTCCGTGTTTTTTTTAAAAGATTTTTATTTATTTATTTGACACAGAGAGAGACAGCCATAGAGGGAACACAGGCAGGGGGAGGAGCAGAGGGAGAGGCAGAAGCAGGCTCCCCACTGAGCAGGGAGCCCAATGTGGGGCTCGATGTGGGGCTCAATCCCAGGACTCTGGGATCATGACCTGAGCCCACTGAAGACAGATGCTTAACAACTGAGCCACCCAGACGCCCCACATCTTTTCATGTTATTAAAAATATTATACAAACTATTACCATTACAATAAAAAAATTTAAAAAATATATTACACAAACTTCCTAAGGACCACACAGACATGCCATTATTTGTGCACAACACTATTTGCCTAACCATTCCACCCTGCAGTTAGGAAAAAATACATATCAAAGGAATCTTCTGAGTACACAGTAAAAAAAAAAAAAAAATTTTTTTTTTTTTTACGGAGGAAAAAGGGAATAAAACCCTGATTATCCTACCACATTCACACATTCTTTTCATTTGTAAAAATGATCTTCACAGTCCTGTTCATAGGCAGATACATTTTTATAAAGCTGCTGTAATTGGACCATGCAATTTGTCCTATTTCATTCTCTAATTTAATAGTCTTGAAGCTGGTTGATTTTTAGATATAATCTTCAGTTTGCAGGTTAAAAAGCAAACACAAATGAAAACTAAGGTCCTGGTGAGGTGCTAAGTGGCCAAGTTTATGCACCTGTTTGCTGAGAGGCTGCATTCCAGCCCACAGCTCTCATCACATAATAATGTGTTCGGCATAAGAGCTTCCTTGCACACTGGGTCAAACCCTGCTTTAGAGTGCTGAGTTCAAGACATAACTTGTTGAAGAAATGAGAAGTGCAGAACATAGAGTTAGCTAAGCTCATAAGGAAACTGGCAGGTAAAATGACTCATCTTTGAATCATCTTCAATTAAACAGTGTGATACTTAACATACAAAAAGTGCTCAGGAAATATCTTTTTGAGAAAACAAATATCTGTGACCTTTGAAAAGTGTTATTTGCATGAATTCCTATTGCCCACAGGCTGAGAGGAATCATCAGATATTTTAGGAAGGTTGTGTCAGATGACAAAACCAAAATGGTTAGGTAATGAGTTTGATGTGCTTTATTTTAAGGGAGAACCGCTGTGGCCTGGGGGAGGCTGGGGCCTCCCGGGCAGTGGAGCTCTCTGCCCGAGGGGTTTGGGTTAGGATGAGTTTGGTAGAGCGTTAGGAGCCGCATCACTTCTGAAACAGGGCCTGATTGGCTAGGGTTGCGTATCTGACCTTATTTAGAAGGACCAAGGACAAGGGAGTGAGTGAGTACAGAGCCCAGAGGTGACTTGGTGTTGGCGGCTTGGCTGACTGAATCCATTATGTTTCTGGTTCCGGAGACCGTTTACAGAACTCGAAAGTTCATTTTGCTGACGTGGCACCCTGGGCAGGAGCAGTTCCATCCTGGGCCTAGAAATTTATTTCAAACACTTGGTACCCTACTAAAATAATGGTAGAATTTTGGAAATTGCTTAAAATGCAAGGATCAAGTCAAAGCATTATTAAAGAAAAAAAATCTAGGAATCTAGACATCTGTTAAAATCAATAATTCCTCTTTCTCTAATAATTTATTTGCTTTTGGGTAACCTATTCCATTTAGCTACACCCTGGAAGAAATAAGCTAGGAGTCTTTGGTTTAAGAATGGAGAAGCGCCTGGGTGGCTCAGTCGTTAAGGGTCTGTCTTCCAGCGGCTGCCTTCCGAGCCCCGCATCGGCATCGGCATCGGGCTCCCTGCTCAGTGGGAAGCCTCTTTCTCCCTCTCTCACTCCCCCTGCTTGTATTCCCTCTCTCGCTGTGTCTCTCTCTGTCAAATCAATCAGTCAATCAATCAATCAATCAATCAGTCTTTGGGGGAAAAAAAAAAGAATGGAGAAGCTGGGATGATTTTGTTTTGAAGGAGTGTGGGAAATGCCCCTGCCAGGAACCCCACTGCCTGGCTTCCAGCTCCAGAGCCACCAGCTATGGCACATGACTCCTCAGCCTCAATGTTCTCATCTGTAAAATCAGATTAACACCTGCTCTGCTTCCCACTCAAGGTTATTGTGAAGATCAAATAAAATAAAGTATCTGAGCAAGCTTTGAAAATGGTAGAGTTCTCCAGATGGGAGGTATCATTTAACACTTGGTCCCCAACCTCTTGGACCAGAATTGAAAGCAATGAAAACACTAGGTACCCTGAATACAAAGTAATAATCATGGATCTTTAAAAAAATCATTTATATAAAGAAGAGAGAGAGAGACAAACCAAGAAACAGACTCTTAACTATAGAGAACAAGCTGTGATTACCAGAGGGGAGAGGGTGGGAGGGATGAGGGAAACGGAATGGGGATGAAGGAGCGCAGTTGTCCTGATGAGCACTGAATAATGTACAGAATTGTTCGATCACTGTAGTGTACATCTGAAACTCATATAAGAGTATGTTCCTTATACTGGAATTGGAATTTAAAGCTTAATGAAATAAAAAATAAGTAAATAATTTTAAAAAATCATTTCTATAGCCTATGTAAATCCACAGTTGAATGTGAAGTAGAAAATTGCCATAAAGCCAGGTGAGGTAAGGTAGGCCTGAAGAAGTCTGTGTGCTGGGCAGGGTGCAGGGGCTGGGGGATTCGATGGGATGCCATCCTCACAGCTGCCTAAAAGCAGAGACCACATTTACTGTTCTGATTCAGAAGAGGTCTGTGTACTTAACATTTACGAGATGTGTATTTCAATCCAGAGAGTCTGGGTATCAGCCTGGACCGGGGAGAAGGGAAAATGAAGGAGTGGGGTGGTGGTTCTGGAAGCCTGTGTGCTGAGGGTCCCCCAGGCATCATGGATCAGGGGGAGAGCCGTTCTTTTGTGTTAACAATCATCTTTCCCTTTTCAAGTCATTTAGCTTCATTGTTCATAAACATCAGAGGAACATGCAAATTAGAGCATGCTGAAATGCTTTCATTTGGCCAAGAATGTTTTCAAAGAGCTCCCTGCTGCTCAGCAAGAGACCTGAGCAGCTGGCTTCACTGAACTGTAGAACGAGCAAAAAGATGTTAAATAAGGATTAGGGGCTTTAGACAGTAAGTATAAGATGTTAAATGGGTTCCCTGGCTCATTTGTGGGCCTTTTTCTTAATTCAGCAGGCAAGCTTTCTGTGAAAGAGCAGCTTCATGGTTCCTGTGTTTGGGGTCTTGTTTTTTTCCCCCTGTCCAGAGGGAAAGATAAGAATTTAACATAAAGGAAGATAAGAGGCAGATATAAAGCAGGCTATATTAATTTTTGGTCGTCTGCCCATTTGTAGGTTCCATTCCCCCTCAGGCCCCATCAGCACAAATTGATGTTAAATACAAGTTTATCTTATGAGCGAAACAGGCCTTGAAAGCCAGGCTGCTTTCTTTCAGGCCTGCACTCAACAAGATCTTGACTATGGGGCATTTGCATTGCCTGGCTTGTGAACCAGGGGGCCTGGCAGCCTCCAGAGTGTCGGCCTACCACAGATGTTTGGCACCTTCCTCCATAGCCCTTCGGTTGTCCTGAATCAGTGAGCTGATTTCTGGAAGTCTCTTTCATCAGTGATAAAATGGGCATTTCCTCTGGGCCAGAGGGATGGGGGCTGGTGGGGTGACGCTGACCAGAAGAGGAAACCAAAGCATGCCCTTGAAGCTGAGGGCTTCACAGTGTGGGCCTAGAGGACAAGACTGTTGCTTTGTCGAGAGCTTTCTCAGGCCTGACTCTCCCCTCCTCCTGGGGTTATGTCATTTAAGCCAGCTGGTCTTTCTTCTTCGTCACAGCTTTACTTAGCATTGATTATGTAGGAGGCCATTAGGGAGGTGTCAGGGTGGCTTCTCACCGCAGCCTACACACACTTGCAGAAGGCTCCTTGGAGTTTCTCACTCAAACTTTTACTCGGTCCGAGCCTCCTGCCCAGCTCAGTGGATGCCCACCTTCCTAGAGAGGAGCTAGAAGAGGGAGAGGTGTTCTCTACCCTCAAGGAGAAAGACATGCACCAAGACTGTCCTGCGAGGTGCAGTAAAGAGTGATACACCGGAGACTCGCAAACACATAGCCATACGTGGGTCGGCCTGTTGCGTGTCTAACAGGTTATGTTTTCATTTTCAGTTAGAACCTTCGTGACAGAGTTCAAATTAAAGAAAACATTTCTCAATACCACCATGGAGAAACAGGCAGACCTACGTGAAGTTGAAAATGAGATCACCAAAACAGTAAGTTTCCTGAAAGGCATCTTTCTTCAAGCCCTTTGTTTTCTAGAACAGATTTCATTCAGAATTGGGAACCTCATGGCAATCAGCTTATTTCCTAGGATGTTCATTTCCATTATATTTGGAAGGTAAACTTCATGGCAAAATTAAAAGCTTCTTGGACATAGAAGGAAGGTGCTGAGAACGACTGGTGCCCAATAGACGCGTTTCTTCCACGTGTCCTCATGTGCAGCCCTTACCTTTTTCATGGGCAGACTCATAGTCACAGATGGTTAGATGGTGTGCACCAATAAGAACTATTGGTGATGAGGAAAGATCCAGAAAATCCTACTATCCCATCTGCAGTTGACCCGCTGTGTGACTATCTCTCTGTGTTTCCAAACTTGGGGAGAAGGATGCTCTATTTCCTCAGGGCAATGCCAAAGGCATAACAGTTAATCCTGATCTTCCAGGCTTGAGAATTCACTGCATAGATTATCTAGAGGCCTTTGATTCCTCTTCTTTCCCTCTTTTTTTCTTTTTGTCAGGGGAAGAAAAAAAGAAGAAAGGAGACGAAAATGAAGCTCAGATAGTAAATTTTACCTCTCATCTGCTACCTGAGCCTAAGATTTGGTGTTCAGAACATCAAAAATTGCCATTAAAATAAGTTTTAGAGATTAATTGATTTCCAATTTCAATTTTACATGCTCTTTATGAGTTAGAGTATTATTAGCCAAAACCTGTAGGGTTTTATAGGGCTGTAGATTTTATTTGTGTAAAATTTAGATTCCAATTCCATTTCTGTATCAACGGAGCATCTACTCTGTGACAGGCGCTTTGCCAGATGCCTCACTCCTGTAAGAGGTATTGTCAGCACCTTTACAGCTAGAAGAGTGGGAAGCCCTGAAAGTTAATGACATTGCCTGAGTTCACACAGAGCAGGTGCAAAGTTAGGGAACCTCCACTAGACCAGCCTCGCTTCTGACACCATTTACAAGTTTGGGGATCCCCAAGACCACCCTCAGATTTGATAATTCACTGTAAGGACTTAGATCTCATGGAAAGCTGTTAAACTCATGGTTGTGGTTTATTACAGTGAAAAGGTCTAGGTTACAATCAGCTATGGGAGAGACACATAGGGCAGAGTGAAGGAGGATTCCAAATTTGATGCTTCCGGCTGTCCTTTCCCCACGGAGTCACGTACCGCGTTAACTCCTCTTGTCAATGATGTATACAATATTCATGGAGTATTGCTAAACAATGAAGCTCCCCTGAGCCTTGGTGTTGAGAGCCAATATGTGGACATAGTCAACTGCTCATATGGCTGACTTCAGTCTCCTGTCCCTCTGGAGGTCAGGCTGATACCATGTAACTCAAAGCCCCCACATAAGTTACGTTGTTAGATATTTGGAGTAGCCCAGGGTCTCCAGGTAGACAAAGGCAGGACATTCCAAAAGCTTATTGATTACCTCCTGGAAGCCAAGAGCCGGACCTCTCTTTGAGCAAAGTTAAATTCTTTACCATACAGCAGGATTTTATGTCTACTAACCCTATACCTGGTGTTCTTGTCACTGCAGTACATCTGCCTCTTGGTTGTGCTCTAGGTCAGTATTTCCTTCTGGGGTCATGCAGGGGCTTCAGGCAGGGGCTGCGAACCCTGCACAGAGGTGCCGTCCTTCCCAGTACACAGTACTCAGTGACTTACCTGACTTGTTCATTTTCACCCAGTATGAATGTATAATTTATTAGTGATGTGACATCCCCACTCCCAAGAATAGTGAAGATTTAAGCAGTGACTAGAGAAGCCATTTAAGTAGTCTTCCCTAAGGTGCCATTCTGTCGTGAAATGTGACTTTTCTCTTTTTCCCTGGGGGAAAAAGTTTAAATCATTACACTACGAATAAATCATTGCCCATTGGAATATAGAGCAATGTCACACAAAGCCAAAAAGGGTTTAATAACATCCCATGTTTGAATCCATCTTATGAAGAGTCAAGTGTGCCTGACATGCAGGCTTTGAAGACAGGTGCGTCTGCATAGGTCAAGGTATTGTGACCTGCTGCACAGAAGGGGTCCCCAGCCCCTACTGTTTTGGGAACAGAAAAGCAGGCATGGAACTTTATGCCCTAGAGGGGTTTTGTGCTTTCTCTGAGGGTACAAGGCAAACACAGGGAGAGTCACCCTTAATTTGCTCTCAACAAAGGGGCTCTTGACCCACCTAATATGATTTCCCATGGAGAGCCTTTTTGAAGAGGACCTATCTTTGAGCTAGGTCAACCTGCTGTAGATTATGAGGGGTCTGTGTCGGGCCTGCCAGACCTGGGGTAGCTGAAGCCTTTTCAGTGAGCCTTGTTCACTCTGCAAAGTCCAAATAAACAGTTGCCTCTGAGTTTTTTGAAACCCTGGGTCTTAGGAGAGATCTGTTCCTTTGAAGATGTTTTGCATCCAAGGGTGCTGTTCTGAACATCATTTCCTGCCAAGATTTTCCCCACTGATTTACTATCTGCCTCTCTCCCTTTGTACTCGGGAAACAACAGAACAAGAGCAGGGAGGCATTTAAGAAGGGAACAAAAAAAGGACACCACTGCTCTGTAAAGCTGCCTGCTGATAACCTGATGGCTGGAAAATGCCTGTTTTATCCTGAAAATAGGAAATCGGTTCTAGGTTTAAGGCTTTTATCTAACTCACAGTTACCGACAAACCTGTTTTTCCTTTCAGTTAAATATGTGTTTTTCAACGTTACCTGGTTATACCCGATCCACAGTTCATGCTTCTAGGTAAGTAACAGAATTACACTCACTTGTGAACCAATCTATACAAAGGGGAGGCTGTTGTAACATAGGCGACAGCAACAAAACTGGGCCCTGTTCTGACCAAGCCAACAGAGTGACCTGGGGCCAAGGTCACTGGACCTCCATGCTCTCCCATTCCCTTCCTGGAGAACGGAGATGCATTCATTTTCTAAAAGCCCTGGGCCCACGTGTCATTTTAGGACAATTAAAAACCTACACACTTTGCCAACAGGGAGTCCAATGCAGTGGTCATGTCACTGCAAACCACCTTCTCCTTGGCCTCCAACGTGACGCTGTTTGACCTGGCTGACGGGATGCAGAAATGTGTCAACTCCTGTAGGTCCTCTGCTGAGGTCTGCCAGCTCTTGGGATCTCAGAGGCGGATCTTTAAAGGTAAAGAATGGCCCTCTGGCAGGACCCTGCCCATATGGTTAGGTACAGAGGCACTCAGGGCTCAGGCTCAACACATTCATCACAGAGCCAGTCAGTGTTTGACATGGGTGTTAAGCGAGAGGCACTTGGGTGGCTCAGTCGGTTGAACCTCCGACTCTTGATCTCAGCTCAGGTCTCGATCTCAGGGGCATGAGTTCAAGCCCCGTGTTGGGCTCCATGCTGGGTGTGGAGCCTACTTTAAAAAAGAAAAAGAAAAAGAAAAGAAATGTGTGTCAAGTGAAAGGCCTTCATGTGTCTGTACCTTTGTGCACATGTACATGCACACACACACACACACACACACACACACACACACACACACAGCCTTAAAGTCACCTGGTCTTTGGCACACTGCCTCTCCTTTTCTCCTGGACTTCATTGGTGTGGGAAGGGATACAGGAGCTGATGTAATGAAATCATTCTTCTTGATCTTGAAGAGTTCCAGCTCTCTCTGGGGAGACAAAGTCACACACAGAATATACATGCTTATTAATACCCCAAATCTTCATCATGTAACAAACAAAACAAAACAAAACAAAAAACCATGGGCAGTGTTACCCATCTTGTGTGTTTGTTTGCAAATTATCAATGCACGGAAATAAGACCAGAATGATGTAGGCCAGACTCTACTCATGGTGCCATTCATGATGATTTCCCTTTTCTTGTTCATCTATGTATGAAGCAGATAAAAAGGGGATTATAGACAATGACTTCACAAGGCAAATTTGGGTCTTGGAGAGGAAGTTTTGCCTCTGGGATGGGAAAACTTAGCTAGAATTAAAAGGGGGCTTATTTCTGCTGCTGTCTCCTCAATAATCAAAGTGAGCTCCGGTTAGCAAATTGTGCTACATAGTCAGGACTAGCGAAGGATGTAGAATCTGTGAGCCTCCCCATCGGGTGTCCAGACACTGATGGAAGTTGCAGGGAGCAGGTTTGGTGCTGTATCTGCTGGAAGATCCAGGACATTCCCAGTGGCTCAGGGCTTTCTGAGTGCTGATCCACAGGGCTCTCCTCATGGCCCTGTGCACTGCAGAGCCTGGGAGCTGGGGTTAACCATGTACCCTAGCATAGATGCTATAGCTTTAGCTCATTGTAAGGCTAAATTATTCATCTGGGGGGAAAAAAGCTAAGCTTTCTGGAACTGAAGTGGATGTCATTTAGCATCACTGGGGAATTAACTAAAAAGTTTATGCCCCATTATACTGTGCTCTCAACTTTGAGGCAAGAGCTCTTTGATTTTACTTTGTTTCTCTTGCCAGTGATTCAAAGGTCCCAGTTTTTCCTCCCTAGTGAGTAAGAAGGGGACCTTCCAATTCACTAAATACTTAGTACATCCTATGCGGTCAACACTGTACCAGGTTACTTTTATGTCCCTAGTGAATGCATTTCATGTGTTGCAAATCAAGTGGCCACATACTTGGATTGGTAAGATCCTGCTCGGAAGTAGCCGTGCCCACTCTCCGACCCCATTCTTTCTACTGCTTTGATGTGGCCTATGGGGAAGCCCCTGGCTTCCTGGCTTCCTTGCTTCCTTGACGAGGT
Source organism: Zalophus californianus (assembly GCF_009762305.2). Lineage (NCBI taxonomy): Eukaryota > Metazoa > Chordata > Mammalia > Carnivora > Otariidae > Zalophus > Zalophus californianus. Next base: position 147,348,644 of record NC_045595.1, read on the forward strand.
TCCATTCTTTGTTTTGTTTTGTTTTTTAAAGATTTTTTATTTATTTAGTTGACAGAGATAGACGCAGCGAGAGAGGGAACACAAGCAGGGGGAGTGGGAGAGGGAGAAGCAGGACCCCCCCCCCCCCCGGAGCAGGGAGCCTGATGCAGGATTCGATCCCAGGACCCTGAGATCATGACCCGAGCCAAAGGCAGACGCTTAACTGACTGAGCCACCCAGGTGCCCCATTTATTTTGTTTTTTAAGATTTTCTTTATTTATTTTCTCAGAGCAGTGTTAGGTTCGGAGCAAAATTAAGAGGAAGGGCCAGAGATTTCTCATCTGCTCCCCTGCCCTGACATGTGCTGGTCCCCATTCTGTACCTCCCTTTTCAGAGCTCTTGAAAACAAAGGCAGCCATGCATCTTGGCTGAAAACAGGCTCACTTTTCTGTTTTTGCTCCCGGTTCTTCTCCAGGGTCTTGTCCATACCCAGCTCTGTCTTGCCTCCCTTTCTGAGCGTGAGAGAGGTGGCTCTGATAAGCAGGGGCTGTCATGTTCTGACACCTGGGTGTTCCCACTGGGCTACTGGACCCTCCACTTCCTCACCTTCCAAAGAACTGCAGTTCTCATGCCTCCGGAGGCTTAGAGTCTTTGGCAATCCCCCAGGGAGTGTCTCAGCCTTGGGTTTACATAAGTTCTCATTGTCTGTCTGGCGGATGTTATGCCCAGGAACGACCATGGGAATTGTGGATGTAGAACAATCACATTGCCAGGCTTAAAATGAAAATGGGATTATAAGTGGTTGCCTTTGGTGGATTTGTGATGGAATGTTCTCTAAGGATTTTTAGGATAGCAACTCCTCTGTTGCAGAGGCAAGGCCAACTTTCCTTGCTTCTGTGCAGGGAAGGGTTGCTTTAGCAGGCGAGTAGTATTTGCCAGCAGGCTGGATTAATGGGCAGGATGGAAGGAAAATGTGACATTGGCTTCCAGAAAATATCTAATCAGGCCAGGCAACTCAGTCCGGCTGCTGGACAAGGCCAGCACTAGCCTTTTGCCCCAGAAGTGTTTCTTTATATTAAAGCTTGAGGACTGGCAAAGCCTTCAAAAAGTTTAGAGGAGGGGCAGAGGGGGGGTTGGTCCCCCTGCAGTGCCAGCTTTGCAGCAAGCCTGGTGAGGTTTTCCATTTTCTTAATTTTTCTCTCTTAAATACCAACTTTTCACAATAAACAAAGGAAATTCTATCACACACACAAATAGAGTTCTGCTTTAGCATGCCAGCTTCCAATGATAAAGACAGGAAATGCAGTGTTGAAAACCAAAGCTGTGTCCTAAACTTACCTCCCTGTGACCAGGCTGTGCGGCAGGCGCCAAGCCCTCGGGACTCAGAAAAGGAGGCAGAGGCGGGGACCCCGTGTGGTTGTCAGCTCACATCACTACGGTGGGGGCCGCTGTGCCATGATAAGAGCTGACTCCTGGTTTTTGCATACATTGGTGTCTTCCTTAAGGTGGGAGAGGGGAGACATGCCTCCCTGCCCCATATACGCACATTGCCCTTTGGTGGCCTCTCCTAGTTGCAAACTTGCTCTTAACCTCCCGGCAGCGAGAGCAAATCTCAGCGTTGCCTTCCCCTTTCCCCTGCTGTAAAGACGTTAGTGTTCGCTATCCAGTTAGTTGCCTATTTTTGTTCTACTGTGTACCCCATTTACATGTGTCTTTTTGTCGGGCCTGTCTTAGATAGTAAGCGTACCCTAGTCAGGTCTCGTGTGTATATACAGAGAGGGTCTACTGTATGCAGCCTCAGGGAGGGTCTGCTGTATACAGCCTCAGAGAGGGCCACATGCTCAACAATGAATGCTTTTTGATAATAAGGAAATACTTCTTTGTCACCCATGACGGGAGCATGGCTCACGTGCCCAGAGCTGGACAAGCCAAGTAGATTTACATGTAGAAAGTCAGGCCCTAAAGGGAAGGAGGTAGCAAGCCTGAAAGAGACACCCCTCTGCCCACACCCGCCTTCTGTGGTGATAGCCTAGTAGACTGACCGCCCGACAGCGCCTTCAGCGCATGTACTGAGCGCCGTGTGTCACCATCTCTGGGCAAGGTGATGGAGCCCCCAAGATGAAGAAGTCCCCCCAAAACTGCCAGTGTAGCGGGGAGACAGCCAGGAAACACAATTAAAGAACATCATGCTGGGGCAGCAGATGATCTGCCGTGCCGACCCTGGGAATCCCTCTGTGGGCGGCAGGCTACCCTGTCTCGGGAGTGCACGGCCTCCCTTTAGGCTGCAGACTCAGAGCAGACCCAGACACACCCTCCAGTGGAGACAGGTCTGAGCCTCACCAAGTCCTAAGCAGGGTATGGTGACATTTCCCGGCTTTGTGCTGGCTCCCCGCTGCGGCGCTTTAGCATGAAGCCACGGCAGACAGCACAGCATCCAGGGCCGAGGTTGCCGTGGATGCTGGAGCCGGGGACAGCACACTCTTTCTTCTGTCTGGGTTCTCTGTCCCACGGCATGCTTGGGGGTCTTGGGGCCTGGGGGGTGGGCCAGGGAAGGAATGGCGGAGGGGGCTCCAAGGGGGCTTCTGAAAGGAGTCTTGCACCAGGCAGGCTTTTTGGAAACTATTCTCAGAGCCTCTTTAAATAGAAAGTTCATGCATCTTCGGGTTTGAAATGGAGAAGATTTTATGTCACCATCTTGTTTTTCCATTCTAGCGGGCAGCTTGTGCAAGCGGAAGACTCCGGAATGTGACAAGGAGACCTCCATCTGCACCGACCTGGACGGGGTCGCCCTGTGCCAGTGCAAGTCGGGCTACTTCCAGTTCAACAAGATGGACCACTCCTGCCGAGGTACCAGCAAGTTCTCGGGGCTTCTGTGGCCTGTCCCGGCGTGGGGAAGATGCTTTTCTCTGCCCCAAGCTCTCTGCTCTAGGTGTGACTGTTCCAAACTGGGGCTAATTTGTTCTTGTCATGTTGCCCACAGCAGGATTGCGTCTATTATCTCTGTAGAACAATAGCATTATCTCTGACTAGTGCACCCTGGTCTGGCCCTTCACGTTCAGGGGAAAAGAAGACAGAATGGGAATGCCCATGCCTAACTTCACTTAGAGAAGTTAGGAAAATTATTGTTTTAATTCCCAAAGCTTGATTCTATTGTCTGCTGATCTTTGAAAATGGAAACCCAAGCACGGAGTCAGGCCTGTCCTTTTATTTATTTTTTTATTTTATTATATTTTTGTAAAGATTTTATTTATTTATTTGACAGAGAGAGACACAGCGAGAGAGGGAACACAAGCGGGGGGAGTGGGAGAGGGAGAAGCAGGCTTCCCGCGGAGCAGGGAGCCCGACGCGGGGCAGGATCCCAGGACCCTGGGCTCATGACCTGAGCCGAAGGCAGACACTCAACCAACTGAGCCACCCAGGCGCACCAAGCCTGTCCCTTTTAGAGGCAGCTGTGGCCTCATGGACAAAGTCCTGCTGAGGCTTAGGAGAGTCAGAGTCCGACTCTACCTCACGGATCATGTATCTTCCTGGGGCAGACACTTTGCTTTGCTTGAGCCTGTTTTTCCTCTTCTGCAAAATGGGTATAGTGGTGCTCCCTTGGACATTCTAGGAATTGAGGAAGGCCGTGTATAGGGAGGTGCTTTGTAAGCCATCAGCATCGACCCTTGCTTTTCACCCAGGACAGGGCTGAATTAGTGAGTTCCAGGTTTAAAGGTTTCATGAAGGGTGTAAGGGGAGAAACCTAATTCTGCTAACCGTTTAGGTGAGACTTAAATTCATTCAGTTTGAAATAAAGGGTGCTCCGTGAGTGCACGGCCAGAATGCTGCTATAAAGTAAAATTCACTCAAGTCCAGCACGCCGCGTCCCTGCCTCATAAAAGGCTGCTGGAATTTGTAATCCCCAGAAAAACGAGCAATCCCAAGGCCCTCATGTAGCTGGCAGCATATTGTACCACATGGGAGTGTCTACGGCACAGGCTTCCTGCTTGGCCAGCGCCTGCTGGGGACAGATGTACTGGACCCTGAGTGAAAGTCACATACTAGGGAAAGGTGACATGCCAGTTCTTGCTATCAGGACCTCCCAGTAGAGACTGGCTCCATTAGGAGAGGGTAAAAATACATCTCAGGGCCGTGTGGTCGTCCTGAGCTTTAGACCTCCTGACTCAGGTTTGCACACAATGGCTTTGGAAGTACGGACCTCTGCTCTGCACGCCGGCCCTGCGCTGGGCTGTGCAGAGCAGGCCAGCAGTCCTGAGGCATGGTGACCTCACAGCGTTGATCAGTGCATGTCAGTCTGCCCCTTTGATGCACAGAAGATTCCTAGTTCCATCTCACCTGGTTTAATGTAAAGTATTCCTTGCTCTTCTCGGAGACTGGGGCGTTGAGCCCTGCTTCATGTGGGAAGGTGACCTCTGCTAAATCCATGTGCTGGGGTGCTGGAGAGCTGGCAGGAGGGAAGGCAGGGTGGGTAGAAGTGGGGTCCATGGGAGTGGTGGCCCCAGTACACTGAGTCCCTGGAGTCTCAGACAGCCTCGAGAACGGCCCTGCCACCTCTGCTCTGGCGGCCCCAGCCACTTGCCTCTGTTTCCAAGTCAGCGATTTCTTACTTGTCTCACTTGCAGACTAGCATTAGCCATAGCAAGACTGTCCAAGACTTTTCAAATGCAATGACAGCCTCCGGCAACCTTATGTTGATCAAGTAAGGACCCAAGATGCAGCATGAGGATACCTTGGTTGGCTCTCGGGCTTGTTGCCAAGGCCCTGCTAAGCCTCATTTCTGTAGTATCCTTGTTGGTTAGACGTTCATCCGTGGCCATCAGGCCTCTGATGAATGGAATTGGCAGCTCTTCGGGCTGCAGCCCTGTTGGCTGGGTTCTGATGGGTTGCAGTGACATCTTCTGGCCATTGGTGCTGGAGCAATACCAAGGGGTATTTAAAATAAGTCCCCTTTTGGACACCTCAAATCTGAGGTCAGTGCTCAGTCTAAATGGGGGATAGGGGTATGTGGGTAAGTTTTCTAAAGCTGTACGTCAGCGAGCCTATATTGTTCTCTGTTGTACACATATATTCACTCGTTAGTGTTTCACATAAAAGAGCTTCGTGGTGCCTTTACCAGACTTGCAAAAGCGTCATATAAAATTAAAGTAGGTGTCCTTCCCACAGGTGTCTTAGCTTCCTTCCACCATGCAGGCCTCTTTCTCTCACCAGGCTGCAAATGCCTTGAAAGCCAGACCTGTGTCTAGAATATGCTTAGCACATTGTGGGCTTTAACAAATGTCTGTCGAATTAACAAATGGATGGCAGGGCAGCAAATATGATAGGACAAGAGTGGCAGGTCTTGGGAACAAAATGAGTCTTGAAGACTCCACCACTTATTTTATCAAAAAGGCTAGAAGACTTGCATTGGCTTGTGTTCCATGTCAGTAGGGGAAGCCCAGTCTGGGCACAAAGACTAGCTGTTGCTACACTCATCTTGTCTTCAGTGCCCCACGGGTCACAGTCCTGCCAGTGTGTGGAGAAGAGGAGCTGGATGGAACCTAAGGTACACTGGAGCCTTCTGATGAGCTTTCCCTCCAAGAACCCCCAGGACAGCACCAGGCCCGTGGTGGAACGCTGTCTTTGACTAATGACCGAACAAGCCCATTTGAAGTAAAGAAGTATTGTTACACCAGGAAGTCAGGCCCCTTCCGAAGCCAAGTGAAAACAGCCCGGCCCGTCAGCTCGCGGGCAGGATGACAGATGGACGTTCCGTCTGGCAGGATGACAGCCACGGGGTGGAAAGCTCCCACCCAGCAGATGGGGGTTGGGTGGGTCGATCTGATGTAAAAACATTTCCAGGAAGAAGTGTTCAGAATAGAACAGACTGGTGTGACATCAGCCTGCCTCGGTGCCGAGATGGATGGGGATGAGTCACAGGGATGCCAGCCGTCCCTGGGAAGCTGCCGGCAGACTGAGCCGTGGGGCACCCAGGGCTGGCTCCCCGGCTCCCACAAACCGCTGTAGCATGAGGACAGCCTGGGCCCCGTGTTTTCCACACCGAGGGAAGCAGGAGTGCTCAGCTTGTTCCTCAGAGGAGCCCCACCTGAGTAAGGCCAGCAGCAGTCTCAAACATGTCAAAGGTATGGGAGGGTGCCTCGTTCCTCCTTCCCTAAATGGGATATGATTTTGCCCTACTTTGTTGCAAAAAATACAGAAAGGTAGGCTGTAAGGTCCACGTGTTTGCTAAAGGCAGGCCACTCACTCCAGCTCTGAGCTTCTTGGATACTGAGACAAAGAAAGAAATATGGTTTTAAAAAGAGCCAGGGTCCATAAAATAAAGTACAGTTGTTCAGAAGCATCCCCATCTTTTTAGGACCCAAGGCCCAAGAGGAATTTCTGTGGGGCATCCTCCCTGAGAGGTTACTGAGTGGTATTGTGGCAGTGGGGTCCATGGCGGCCTGCGCTAAGTCCCAGGGACTTTCCCAGCACTGCTGCTTAGAATAGCCCTTCATTTAAGAGACTGTGGCTCAGGAAAAGCGCTTCTGCGGAGCCACAACAGTGCGGGCCAGGTTTCCAGCTCTAAGTGAGCTGCTGGAAGGGAAGTGCAGACTATCAAGAGCAGTGTTTTCTGAACTGTTTCAGTCAACTCTAGTGATATGTCAGTACCCTCTGACAACAAAAGAGATGCTAGAAAAATGTAGCATCCAACATTAAACATAGAAGGAAGAACAGCAGTGAGCACATCTACATCAGTTAATATTATCATGCACTAATCCGTAGCAGAGGATGCGGGACGTGGACAAGAGAGCTCCTGTCCCAGCCCCCAGGGTGTGCGCCCCCCGCCCCGAGCCGAGCATGCTGCCGACACTCACATCCCACCGTCGGCATGTGTGCTGTCTGGGGATCGCTGCTCTATGCTGTGTACCTTTTCTTATCTGTGATCTTTTATGCAGTGTGCATGTACATTATTCATGAATCAAATTTCTCTCACTTCTTGCAGCGATGAATTTGACGATGAGGCCATTTTTTATTGTCTGCTTTCATCCAAGCATGCATTATAGCTCATGCCGTTCTGTCAGCTTATTGTAGTGTTGAAAGTGTTCTGTGATCAAATAAATTCAGAAACTGCTGACCCACAGGAATGGCTGGACCACAGCCCTCCAGTCCATCAGCAGCACCACCAGAGGGTTCCAAGTTCCGTTCTTGGGTGCTGTGCTGATTAGCACTCACCTAGATAGGTCCAGAATCCCCTGCACAGACTATAGATAGGGTGAGCATTCTATGAAAACTGAGGCACGCACCGGACCATGTCCCAGAGGATATCACAGCTCTACTTCCTGTTGGAAGGGGCCGTTGGGGCCAATAGCAGGTTAAAGGTTTGACCTACGTTAAAGCAGGTAAAGCATTTGTCTTTGTGTATATGGAAGGATGTTACACAGGGGCCACAGAGAACTTCCAAAGAGAATTGCATGTGTTAGATAATAATTATAACTATAATCATTTATTTGGTGCTAACTATGTGCCAGGCACTGTGCTAAGCCATTTACATGTCTTATTTTACGTAATTGCCTCCAAGAAACCATAAGGTAGATATTACTATTGCTATCATGATCTTTTTTTTAATATAGATGGGAAACTGAGAGCCAATAAAAGGTTAAGAAAATTTTGTGATATAAATAAAATCTTAAAAAGAAAAAAACTTAAAAGGGGCGCCCAGGTGGCTCAGTCATTAAGCGTCTGCCTTCGGCTGAGGTCATGATCCCAGGGTCCTGGGATTGAGCCCCGCATCGGGCTCCCTGCTCAGCCAGCCGGAAGCCTGCTTCTCCCTCCCCCTCTCCCCCTGCTCATGCTGTTTCTCTCTTTCTCAAATAAATAAATAAATAAAATCTTTTAAAAAAATTAACAGTTGAGCTGGCAAGTTATGGATAATTCTAAAGCTGTTTGTAGGCTTCTGGTTCTAGAATATTCTTGTGGACCTGAAGATGGCTGGTGTCTAATAACTGTCAGTTTGGGCCAAGGGAGGTCAAGGGACATATTCATAGATATTCCTTTTTCTCTTTCAGCATGTGAAGATGGATATAGACTCGAAAATGAAACCTGTATGAGGTAGGCTCCACGCTCATTTATTCTGATGAATTTGTTAGAAACCTTACCTAGAAGTTACTTGGATAGATTGCCTCAGTTATTTCTTTTGATTGTTGAAACTAATTCTCATTCTTTTTCTCTGTTGACTTGCAGTTGCCCATTTGGGCTTGGTGGTCTCAACTGTGGAAACCGTGAGTATGCAAAGATCTCGAGGTTCGTGGGGGTGGGGTGTGGGGGTCGGTGGGGAGGGCTGGCATGGTTTCCATGCACAAGGCTTGTGGTCTCTTCCCCTTTCCATCACGTCTCAGCTGCTGTGCTGCGAGGTATGGGGAAGGCAGAGCACCCTCCAGGGCCTCCAGGTCTGACAGAGGAAATGATTCCTGAACAGCCCTGACTGTGGAGTGTTAATACAAGAAATTAGGTGGGAGGGGGAGGTGGGAGGCAGGGAGGGAGGGAGCAGGCCTAGGAGAATAGAAGAGCCTCCTGAGCCCTTGGAGGGGATGGAGTTGGAGGTTTTGGAAGACTTCCAGCGGCAGGTGTGGAGGAGAAGGAATCCGGGCAGAGGATACAACTTCAAGGTCTCGGGGCAGCCCGGGCTGGTGGTGTTCCAGGGATGGTATGTGTGGTGGGGCTGAGGACAGAAGGAGAGGAAGGCCGAGTGGAGGGTTAGTTTGGCAGAGAACATGTGGACCAAGCTGTTGGGGTGTTTGCCAGCCAGCCCAAGACTTTAGACTCTAATCAGTACCCATTGTGGAAGCAGCAGGAGTCCCAGAGCAGGGCAGCAGCTGATGGAGAAAATCAGGTCAGGCTGCAGTATGGAGAATGGATTCAGTGCCTTGAGAAAAATAGTTGTGACTCGTTTCAGATCACTTTCACTGACATTTTTGGATATCCAGAGCTGAGAAATTAATGAAAGAAATTCTGGGATATAGGATATAATAGGAATAACACCATTCAGTACTTTATTTTAGGAAAGCTTTGACCCTCATTCTATAGATGAGTGTGCCTTAGATGTGACCTTATTTAATGCGTGTCAAAGTGCCCAGTTCCTGTTCCCCAATGGTATCCCTAACCGTTTATGTCTTCACTGGTATTTTCTTTGCTCATGAAACTTTCTTGTTAGTAAGTTTCATTATTGCACTTTCTTTGAGCATAAATAAAAAGTAAATAAAATGAAATAAAGTAAAAAAATTCCATACCTTGCTGACTTAAAGCTATGTCAGTGTGCCCAGCATGGAGCCACTTTGAGGCCAGAGTCTAGAGACTTGGAATTACATATCCATCTAGGATTACTGGTCATTTGGGGCATCAGCTTTATCCTTACTGCAAACTAGCAAGTGGACAGCCTAAGGGAAAGACTGGGGAAGCACTTCTAAAAACAAATACATTCAGAGTCCTATAGAACAGAGGGAGGAGCTCACAGAATTAAGGTGGTGTTGTTTTTTTTTTTTTAAGTAGTAAGCTGAGGCCACGGCGTGGTAGACAGCCCTATCTTATTTAGTAATCCCCGAGGACACCTTGGTGCCATAAAAGCACTTAAGCACAGATATTCATCACGATGGACCTGAGTCATCACACACCAAATGGAGTTCCATGCTACCGTGAACTGGTTTTTACTCACAAAGCTTCTAACACTAAATGTGGGGGTGGGGAGGTTTCCCTCACAGCAGGCGATTCTGACATTTTCCAGAGTGCCAGACACTAGACATTAAGGTCTCAGTGTCCCAGGACTGCCCCTACTTTAGACAGTCCCAAGTCTAGGCCTCTGGTAATTCTGACCAGCTAACTATAAATCTGAGGTTCCCATGATCCCCTCCTCATGTTCAGTAATTTGCTAGAACAACTTACAGAACTTGAAGCTACAGTAAAGTTGATTCACATGTGCAAGAAACTTAATGTTACCAGTTGATTATAAAGGAACAACTCAGAAACAGCCAAATGGAAGAGATGCATGGGCAGGAATAGGGGCATCTGCTCAGAACTTCCATGCTTTCCCAGGTGCATCCCCTTCCCCGCACCTTTATGTCTTCACCAGCCCAGAATTTCTCTGAACTTCATTGTTGAGGATTTTTAGGGGGGTTCCATTGTATAGGATCAATTGATGAAATCAATGGTCATTGGCCATTGGAGGTTGGAGGCGGGGCTGAAAGTTCCAACCCTCTGGTTGGTTCCCCTGGCAACCAACGCCATCCTCAGAGAGGATGCTTCATTAGCATAAACTGAGGTGTGGATGAAAGAGGCTCCTTATGAATAACAGAAGATGTAACTCTCACCCCTTTCACTCAGAAATTCCAAGGATTTTAGGAGCTCATGCTAAGAAGGAGGAGTGAAGACCAAATAGATATTTCTTGTTATATCACAGTATCAGAGGTGTACTCGGTTTAATAAGAAGAGGAAGTTACCATACGTTAGGCTTTTTAAAAATTAAAAAGGAGTGAAAATTATTTTTTAATATCAGTGCTTGGAAAGGTAGGCTTCAGGAGCTCCTCTCTACTTGCTAGATGGAACTCTGCCTGACTAATGAAACACTTAATAAAGCCAGTTAGATCTTCAGAAAAAAAAAAGCAGGCTTTAGTTTGTTTGTTTTTTTAATTGAAGTACAGTCGACACAATGTTTCAAGTGTATGACATAAGGATTGGACAAGTCTGTACATTTTGCTGTGCTCACCACCTGCGTAGCTCCCATCTGTCACCCTACAGCACTGTTACAGTACCACTGACTATTCCCTATGTTGGACCTTTTATTCCTGTGACTTATTCATCCCATAACTGGAGGCTTCAGGATTTTCTTTTTTTTTTTTGAGATTTGGCTTATGTAAAACAGTATGGATAACAGTGTATGTCCTTTTCTAAAAATCACTAGACAAGCTTTCTCAACTGGGTTCAGGATCTTTAAATGCTTGTGTTCAGGAAGCATTTAAAGATCCTGTGCTTTACAAGGGCTGCCTGGGATATGGAATTACCTTGTTCACTTTCTAATATGAATCTCACACCTCACTTAAAACCAGAACTGAGCCATAGAGCACTCTTAAACTGATCACAGAATGGAGTAGCCTGCACACAAAATTAGACAGAAGAAAGCCTAGAACTTTCAATGTAGAAAGAGGCTGAATAGTCAGGCACAACATTTAAGCTATTTGAGACCTGTTCACTAAATGCTAGAATACTACAACTAAATGGTCTAGTTTTATAGAAGAGGTGGTTTTAGAGCTAACAGGTAGTGATTGCCCCACAAGCCTGCAAACCTGATTCTGAGACATTGTAAGTATTAGAAACAGAGAGGCTTAGATAATGTCGTAGAGGATGGCTTAAGAATAATTTGAGGAGGGGCGCCTGGGTGGCTCAGTTGGTTAAGCGTCTGCCTTCGGCTCGGGTCGTGATCTCAGGGTCCTGGGATCGAGTCCTGCATCGGTCCTGCCTCTCCCTCTCCTGCTCCCCCTGCTTGTGCTTGCTCTCACTCTCTCTCTCTCAAATAAATAAATAAAATCTTTGAAAAAAAAAGAATAATTTGAGGGAGGGACGGAGGAAGGCTCAAGGTAAGGTAGAGTTGTATCATGTGTGCAAGAAATAGAACAGAACACCCCTCTGATAGCAGAGAGAGAGAGTGAGGGAAACAGGTGAGGTGTGTGGAGATGTGGCCACCTCTGGGGTTGAACCAGGGAGTAGGAGGTAGGAGACACCATCTGCCAAGTCCTCCTGGTGCCTCCCGGTCCTGACAGGCCTCTTGTGAACTGGTATTTCAAACCTCCTTTGGTCAAACAACTCTCTAAATAGGCTTTACAGAAAAGGCTTCGATTTCTCAGTGAATGTAAGAGTGATCCGAGGAGGGAGAACAGAGCTAGGGGAAAGCCCCACAAAGGGTTGAGGGAAAGGGGAGAAAGCTGCAGGGTATTGTTCTAAGTGGCATTTAGTGATTTTTTGTTCAGAGTTCATTAAATACTATCGACATCTGGAGATGATATACCCCTACATCCATTGACCGTTCTGTAAGTTCCTGTGTTCCCCCATTATGTTTGTGGGGTCTTGGCGGTAGCCAGGATTTCTCTCTGATCTGAGACTTCTTTTCCTTCCCCTTTCATCCAAGTTGTCATCATTATGTCCAGCAGAGGGCAGGCTTCTGTCTGGATGGCTCTCTCCCAGCCGCCTTGTGTTGGTGACTTAGGGTTAACTCCTGGATGGTGTGTGGATGTCACTGTGTGATTCCGATTATCTGTTTTAGGGTTGCCAAGCAATGAATAGTGACTGATAATAAATAGCACCTGCCACCCTTGATCAGTCCTCAGTGTTGGTTAAGGAATGGGAAACACCTGAATTTCACCCCCCTCTGTGGTGATGGCACCTTGTGGAATCTGTGGCTCATCACTCATTGTTTTGTGTCCAATAACAGGGCCCTGACCACTCACCATTGTCACTTCTGTTGTCGCCACCAAAGACAGCGAGTGCCTTCTTGGGGCTAGGGCTTAGGCTGGATCCTTTGCAAGCAGGAAATGCTTCTTCTCTGTGCAGATGTCTTGGGGCAGAGGCCCTACCCAAGCCCAGTGAGATGGGGAGCCCAGCTTTGTTTAGTCACGGTCTTGAGAGCCCCTCACCCTACACTCCTGGGAGTGATGCAGCTCATTGCATTCTGGATTTAGGCATAACCTATGGCCTGCCTTTCTACAATTTTCTGTTAGCTCTCTGTTAGTTGTGTGCAGATTCCACTCCTTGTTCCGTCAAGCTGGAGGGGTCAGGACAAGCCTTCTCCCAAGCCCTTTAGTCTCGGAGGTAGCATGGGCCAGCTGGACTTCTGTGGGCACCTGGCAGGGCTGGCCACCTGTGCCCTGACACCCGTCCCTGCACTCCATTTTCTTCTTTTTCCATGTCACCTATGTCTGTTTATACGGCAGATCCAAGCAAGTCTGCCTTCTCCCACTCGTTCTGGCCTTAGGATTCTCTTACAGACCATCAGCAGAGGTGCCCCGGGCTCCCTGTGCCCCGCCTTCTCTCGGACGCACATTCCCTCCTTTGCCTGGGTTTACACTGGCTCCCCTCGAGTCTCCCGCCGCATCTCGCTCTGCTTCCCCTCTTTTCTGTCTTTAAAATAAATTAATGTGGTTGTCTCATTATAAAAGTAACACATGCCCATTAATTTTCATTTTTAAACTCAAGTTAATTAGAAATAGATAGAAATTGAGTGAAGAAGGAAAGAGCAGTCACCCATTAAACACCATGTTCATACCCTGGCCTCTCCCCTGGCCCATACACCAGCAGCTCTGGCTTCACCCCCACTCCAGACCAACAGAATCAGAATCTGAGCTTTAACCAGACCCCTCGATTTGATCAATATGCAGATTTGTGTGCATATTAAAGTATAAGAAGCACTGGTACTATGTATCTTTCCAGAAGTATATATGTGTGTATCTCCTAACAGAATATAGTGTTTGTAACCTGCTTTTAAGCCTAGTAAGCTGTGCAGTATTTTCATTTATGTAATTTTATAAGGTCACTTTCAATAACTATGGAATTCTACTCTGCAGATATACCATTCCCCTCTTGCTACCTTGTTAACGTCTTTTTTTTTTTTTAAGATTTTGTTTATTTATTTGAGGCAGAGAGAGTGCACAAGGAAAGGCAGAGGGAGAAGCAGACTCCCTGCGGAGCAGGGAGCCCGATGCAGGGCTCGATCCCAGGACCCTGAGATCATGACCTGAGCCGAAGGCAGATGCTTAACTGACTGAGCCACCCAGGCATCCCTTAATGCCTTTTTTTTTTTTTTAATATTCCCATCCTCCAAGCTATTTTTCTGTTTTGTGGTTCTTTTCACTTTGTGATTACAGAACTCACATAATTTTCCTAGATTATCTTTGGCTGCAGACATTTTTACCCATCCCTCTTTTATGTTCACAACATGCCTTTTGATAGGGCATTCTTTCCATTCAAAGGTCCTGTGCTCCCCTCAGCAGAGACTCCTTCCCCACCAGCTTCCTAGCATGGCCTGAAAGATTTAGAGACTGTTTTCCCCATGTACAGTCCTCTTCCTCGGCTTCCAATGAAACTAGGATGTCCAACTTAAAGATCTACATTGTCTTCCCGCCCATCCCACCATCTGGTGGCAGGTGTATAAAGTATCTTTGAAGTGTGTTCAGTCTATTGTTACACTAGGCTTCAAAAAGATTCACACCAGTGGAAATGCTGTGTGTTGGCAGGAGTCAGTCACGCATCACAGACATCCAGAATGACAGCACCAAACTGCTTAGGAGGAAAAAAAACATAATTGTCCAGAAGTCAGCTGGAAATCTCATTCACCTTGAAGCCAGCATCTCACGCAGTCTTCACTGGACCTCAATGTCAGAACAGAAGGGAAGCAGGGCTTGGGAGAGGGGAATCCTGCTCTGTGTCTGCTCTTGGGCATGGCCACATATGGCCTATAGACGTGAGGAAGACACATTTCAAAAGACACAGAGAAGGAAAATATGCTGTGAACAGAGATTCTAAAGGAAAGCTGATGCAAAAGGAATGGAAAGATTTAAAAGGCAAAATTTTAACTGTGCATTACTAATGAGCTCAGTGAGGGGGGATATGGGTAGAACTGAATGAATTTTAAATAAAACTAATGAGGGGTGCCTGGCTTAGTAAGTTAAGCATCCGACTCTTGATCTCAGCTTAGGCCTTGATCTCAGGGTGGCGAGTTAGAGCCCCAAGTTGGGCTCCACACTGGCCACAGAGCCTACTTAAAAAAGTAATAATAAAATAAAGTAAAACTAATGTGGCCACCTAGAAAGGTCTGTAATGGGTTCAAGGGTTTTAAAACAAGGTGTATTGGTTGGTTCAATATGACACCATTTCTGATGTGTGTTTTTTCCATGCCTCCGAGCAATTAACTCACTTCTGACATTTCTGATCTACCTGGACTATATAGCGTCAGATCCCACAAGTTGAGGGCTCAGTCCCATAAGACTGTCCCCCTTCCTCATTAGATGCCAACTGCAAACCCAGGTGCCTGTTACCTGTACTTCTGACCAACCAAGCTATAGATCAGAGGTTCCCACGATACCCAGCTTGGATTGGATTAATCTGCTACAGTGGTTCACAGAACTGAAAGTAAATAATTTACTCAGTAGATCACTGGTTTTTTATAAAAGGATATAACTCATGATGAATAGCCAGATGGAAGAGGTGCATAGGGCAAGGCCTGGGGAAAGGGTGCGGAGCTTCTCCCAGCGAGCCACTCTCCCCAGCTGTCTGCATGTTCACCGACCCGGAAGCTCTTCCAACGCTGGCCTTTTGGGTTTTTATGGAGGCTTCATTATATAGGCATGATTGACTAGGTCATTGGCCATTGGTGTACTCAACCTTCAACCCCTCTCCCCTCTCCAGAGGTCAGGGGGTAGGAACTGAAAATTCCAACCCTCTAATCACAGGGTTGTTCTCTAGGCAGCCTGCCCCCCTCCCCCCACACCCCACGCCTCAGGTGTTTTCCAAAGGTCACATCATTAATATAGCAAAAGACATACCTTTCTGTTCTCTTCACTTAGGAAATTCCAAGGGTTTTTTAAGAGCTCTTTGCCAGGAAGGGAGACAAAACCAGGTATATATTTCTCATTATAAATCACAGTATCACAGTTGGCTAAGGTTCTTCTGGAGTAAATAAGCCTCGCTAGCTTAAGCAACAAAAGACCATTTATTGGAAGGATCCTGGGGTGTGTCATGGAATTCCAGCATCAGTAGGAATAAGAATCAGGGAATTGTGGGGAAACACAGCAGCTGGAGGTTGAGGGCCTACTTTTCAGGGTACACATTAACATGACTCCAACTTCATCTCTCATCTTTGCTCTTTGCTGTGTGTGTCTATGTACAGGCTTTCCCTCTTTCCCAGACAATGTGACTGAAAATAGACTCCCCAGAGAGCTTCGAGTGCGTGTCACTGATTCAGCCATTGTGAAAGAGAAGGCCCTTGTGCGCTCTCTCTCTCTCTCTCTCTTTACCAAATTGAGATTCCCGGGAAGGAATTGACTGATCCAGTTTGGATCATGTGTTTACTTCCAGACCAGTTAGCTGTAGCCAAGGTTGGTGCTACACATTCAAGCATGACCCCCTGTAACCGCCTTGGCCATAACCTGCACACGACGGGGTGAACGTTCCCAGGGAGGGGCTGGCTAAGTAGACAGTCTAGTAGTAGTTTCCATCGCAAATGAGCATATAAGCAAGGACAGATGTAGCCTGTAGGAAAGACCAAGGCCCCCAGCGGGCTCCCAGCAGCAATGCCAGCAGTAGCAACCTATGACCAGACCAAACCACAAAAAGAATCAAGAAAAGATAAAGACTGTGAAATATCAACAAATGTTAAAGAGGAAGACTAAGAATTCCAGGTTCATCATTCTGGAGAATCTCTTCAAACTAGAAAGGATAGGACAGATAAGCCTAAGATGACATTCCCTGCCTTCTGTCTCACCCTAATAAATAAACATTCAGAGCACCCACAAAACTATAAATGTTATAGTTGATGTTGATTCAAATCCCATGCACTTTTTTGTTTGTTTGTTTGTTTAAAGATTTTATTTTATTTATTTGACACCCAGAGATAGAGCACAAGCAGGGGGAAAAGCAGAGGGAGAGGGATAAGCAGGCTCCCCACTGAGCAGAGCCCCACGCAGAGCTCCGTCCCAGGACCCCAGGACCATGACCTGAGCTGAAGGCAGATGCTTAACCAACTGAGCCACCCAGGTGTCCCTAAATCCCATGCACTTGTGATCATTATGTGGCCTCATAATAAATTCAAAGTCAGTCTTAGGTTCAAAAGATCAGTTGTAGTTCATGAAGTGACTTGATGGCAGACATGAGAAAAAAAAATCTGGGTTATCTTGTCCATAAGCTGTTCCAAGTACAAGTTCCCAGTAATAAGACCTAACTGCCAAAGAGCATCAAACATACCCTAAAAAAGCATACATATATATATAAAATAAATTATATGTATATGTTGTATGTATGTGTATACACACACAATTTCTAGGTTGAGAGGAGGTCGTAAGAGAGAAAGAGAGCGTGTGTGTGTGTGTGTGTGTGTGTGTGTGTGTGTGCGCGCGCGCGCGTGCGCGCGCGTAATCATATGAGTAACAGTTGGGAAGTATAGGAAAGCTCAAAGAAGAAAGTAGAAGTTAGCCATGATTTCCCGAGGCAGTGCCAACCTCTGTAAACGTTTCCGTAGGATCCCCTCCTGGACATTTATGCTCATGTGCATGAGGTCTTCTGGCTTTCAGGACTGGTTCTTGGCCACAGACAGTTTGAGAAGCACTGGCCTACTCCGTCTGTGCCTTTCTTTAGACAAAACTGCGTGTTCCAGGGGCGCCTGGGGCGGCTCAGTCAGTTAAGCATCCAAGTCTTGATTTCAGCTCAGGTCCTGATCTCAGGGTCCTGGGATCCAGCCCCCGATCTGGCTCCCCACCCAAGGAGGAGTCTGCTTCCTTCCTTCTCTCTCTCTCTCTCTGCCCACCCCCCCCCCACCCCGCTTGCACGAACTCTGTCTCTCTCTCTCTCTCAAATAAAAAAAAATAAATCTTAAAAAAAAAAAAACCTGCTTGTTCCAAAGAGGACGCTGCCACAACTGTCAAGGGTCACTTCTAAAATGAGCGCCTGCTTGTTTTGCTGAAAGTGGGAAAATTTGAACTTGGTGTGGAGGGCTAAGCAGGAGCAGACTTCCGTCTTTCATTTGGAACAAAGGAAGTCAGTGTAGGATTTTAAAGCAGAGAAATGGCATGATCAGACTTGTTTTTTTAAAGGAATGGGCAAGACTGGGCACAGAAAGGTGAGTTGGGAGGTGGTTGCAGTTGCCGGGTCAAGAGTTGATGGTGTTTTAGGGTGGTGTAGGTGGGGATAAAGAAACGTCAACAGATTCAAGAGATTTTGTTAAAAGTGAAGCTTGAATACATGTGTCAGGAGGTGAAGGAGAGAATTACCTTATTCCATGGTTTGGCTTTGTTTCCTATATGTCTTAATACCGATGGTTTTTCAAGATAATCAGGTTTCTGTGCTATTTATTTAAATAAATGATAGGTAAACGGTTGGACAGCTTCTATTTGCTTTTATTACACAGTCTACTTGCTGTCAGCTCTGTGCATTACTGTGACTTTACCTGAATACCTAGAGAGCATGGTTCCAGATGTAATTTACTATAGAAAATCTGATTATTGGCCCTTTTTTGAAATCCTGCCCCTTACAACCTGAGAACAAATATATTTCCACAACAACAAAAATCAATCTGAATACTTAGTAGACTTTATTGAAAATATCAGTTTGCCAGAAATACACAGGTATAAAACCAATTAAAATTTTAATATTGTTCATTACATATGTGTGTGCTTACTAATATGACTGCTAATATTTTATATCTACTATATCACCATTAATTCAAAAAATGTAGAAACAACACCAAAGGGTGGTAAGTAGCCAAGAAATAATTCTTTTCTCCATTACTTAAAAAACAAAGCAAACAAACAAAAAACACTTTACTGGAGGCATAATGTACACATAATGAAATGTGCCCATCTTAAATGAGGGGGAAAAAAGTAGGAAGGATAGAATCTTAGAAGATAGAACTGTTATTAAAACCAAACAGAAGGGGGCGGAGCAAGACGGCGGAGGAGTAGGAGACCTGGATTTCGTCTGGTCTCAGGAATTCTGCTGGATAGGGATCAAACCATTCTGAACACCTACGAACTCAATAGGAGATCAAAGAAGAGAGTAGCAACAACTCTCTGAACAGAGAAGCGACCACTTACTGGAAGGTAGGACGTGTGGAGAAGTGAATCCAAGGCGATATTCGGGAGGCTAGGCAGCAGGGGAGGGCGCCTCCGTTGGCCGTTTCTGGCAAGTGATAGAGCCCTGGAGCACAAAATCAGAACTTTTAGAAGTCGGCTCCGCTGAGGGATGTCACACCAGTGGCTAAGCGGGGGGTGGAACCCTCCCGGGACAGTGTGGTCTCAGGACCCTCTGGGTCACAGAAAACCGGGGGTGCCTGAGGGCAGCAGAGCTCCCAGGTATCGGAGCGGGGAAGCCGGCTGCAGAGATGGAGCCGAGGCGCCGGCTCTCAGCTCGGGGTTGCCATAAACTGTGATCCACGGCCCAGTCGGGCCATTGCTCCTCCAGCAGGGACCCAACAAGCGGCAGAGCTGGGGAGACTCCCCTTCCTCCCTGGGGAGGAGCGGCGCGGGAGGGCACCGCAGGGATCTGCTGGGTTTGGAGACTCCACACGGGGTCGGGTGCCAGAGATAGAAACACTGGGTCACAGGCCGGGTGAGCACGGAGTGCGGCCGGAGACCGGGGAGACGGGAGTGACTGCTTTTCTCTGGGGGCGCACTGAGGAGTGGGGCCCGGAGTTCCCGGCTCCTCCGGGTGGAGATTGGGAGGCCACCATTTTCACCCTGGTCCTCCAAAGCTGTAGGAGAGCTTGCAGGGAACAAAACCTCCTGAGAGCAAACCCGAGCAGCTTGCTTTAGCCCGACCGACAAGGGCGGGGCAATTACGCCTCCGGCAAAGACATTTGGGAACCACGGCAACAGGCCCCTCCCCCAGAAGATCAGCAGGAACTGCCAGCAAGCCAAGACCAAGCTTACCAATCAAGGAGAACGGGAGAACTCCAGCGCTAGGGGAACTGCCATAGAATTCATGGCTTTTTTTTACTATGATTCATTAGTTTTTCAAAGTTAATTTTTTTAACTGTTTTTTTTAATTTTTCTTTTTCCCTTTTTCAACCAACATCTTATCACTCCCTTTTTTAAAAAAACATTTTTATTTCTCATTTTTAGAGTCATATTTTATCCCTTCATAGTAGTTACCCTTATTTTTGGCATATATATGTAAGTTGTTCTCTCTTTAAAATTTTAAGATACAGTTTCTTCTAACAGATCAAAATATACCCTAAATCACTAGTGTATGGCTTTGTTCTAGTCTCCTGCCTGATCACATTCTCTCCTTTTTTTTTCTTTTTTTTTTAAATCTTCTTTCTTTTTTCAAACAACTTATCAATTCCTTTTATAAAATATTTTATAATTTTTATCTTTACAGTCATCTTCCATCCCTTCATTGTATCAACCCTTATTTTGTACATATATAAGCCTTTCTTCCTTTAAAATTTTAGGAGGCACTTTTTTCTAACAGACCAAAATATGCCCAAAATCTAGTGTGTGGCACTGATCTATGCACTAGCCTGATCATATTTGATCATATTCTGTTTTTTTTGTATTGTTCTCTTTTTGTTTTTATCTTTTTCTTTTTGTGTTTTTTTTTTCCACTTTCTTTTTTCTTTCTTTCCCTTTCTTTTCCCCTGATTTCAGGTCTTTTCTGATTTGTATAGAGTATATTTGCTGGGGACGTTGTTAACCTGTTAGCATTTTGTTCTCTCATTCATCTATTCTCCTCTGGACAAAATGACAAGACGAAAAAAATCACCTCAGCAAAAAGAACAAGAGGTAGTACTGTCAACCAGGGACCTACTCAATACGGACATTAGTATGATGTCGGACCTAGAGTTCAGAATCATGACTTTAAAGATACTAGCTGGGCTTGAAAAAAGCATGGAAGTTATTAGAGAAACCCTTTCTGGAGAAATAAAAGAACTAAAATGTAACCAAGTCAAAATCAAAAAGGCTATTAATGAGGTGCAATCAAAAATGGGGGCACTAACTGCTAGGATAAATGAGGCAGAAGAGAGAATCAGCGATATAGAAGACCAAATGATGGAAAATAAAGAGGCTGAGAAAAAGAGAGAGAAACAACTACAGGATCACGAGGGCAGAATTCGAGAGATAAGCGATACGATAAGACGAAACAACATTAGAATAATTGGGATCCCAGAAGAAGAAGAAAGAGAGAGAGGCACAGAAGGTATATTGGAGCAAATAATAGCAGAGAACTTCCCTAATGTGAGGAAGGAAACAGGCATCAAAATCCAGGAGGCACAGAGAACCCCTCTCAAAATCAATAAAAATAAGTCAACACCCCGACATCTAATAGTAAAACTTAACGAATCTCAGAGACAAAGAGAAAATCCTGAAAACAGCTCAGGAGAAGAGATATGTAACCTACAATGGTAGAAATATTAATTGGCAACAGACCTATCCACAGAGACCTGGCAGGCCAGAAAGGACTGGCATGAGATCTTCAGAGCACTAAACGAGAAAAATATGCAGCCAAGAATACTATATCCAGCTAGGCTCTCATTGAAAATTGAAGGAGAGATAAAGAGCTTCCAGGACAAACAAAAACTAAAGGAATTTGCAAACACGAAATCAGCCCTTCAAGAAATGTTGAAAGGGGTCCTCTAAGCAAAGAGAGAGCCTAAAAGCAGCATAGATCAGAAAGGAACACAGACAATATACAGTAACAGTCACCTTACAGGCAATACAATGGCACTAAAATCATATCTTTCAATAGTTACCCTGAATGTAAATGGGCTAAATGCCCCAATCAAAAGACACAGGCTATCAGATTGGATTAAAAAACAAGACCCATCAATACGCTGTCTGCAAGAGACTCATTTTAGACCCAAAGACACCCCCACATTGAAAGTGAGGGGGTGGAAAACCATTTACCATGCTAATGGACACCAAAAGAAAGCTGGGGTGGCAATCCTTATATCAGACAAATTAGATTTTAAACCAAAGACTGTAATAAGAGATGAAGAGGGACACTATATCCTACTTAAAGGGTCTATCCACCAAGAAGATCTAACAATTGTAAATATCTATGCCCCTAACATGGGAGCAGCCAATTTTATAAGGCAATTAATAACAAAAGCGAAGAAACACATTGACAACAATACAATAATAGTGGGGGACTTTAACAGCCCCCTGACTGAAATGGACAGATCCTCTAAGCAAAAGATCAACAAGGAAATAAAGACTTTAAATGACACACTGGACCAAATGGACTTCACAGACATATTCAGAACATTCCATCCCAAAGCAACGGAATACACATTCTTCTCTAGTGCCCATGGAACATTCTCCAGAATAGGTCACATCCTAGGTCACAAATCAGGTCTCAGCCGGTACCAAAAGATTGGGATTATTCCCTGCATATTTTCAGACCACAATGCTTTGAAACTAGAACCCAATCACAAGAGGAAAGTCGGAAAGAACTCAAATACATGGAGGCTAAAGAGCATCCTACTAAAGAATGAATGGGTCAACCAGGAAATTAAAGAAGAATTAAAAAAGTTCATGGAAACCAATGAAAATGAAAACACAACTGTCCAAAATCTTTGGGATACAGCAAAGGCAGTCCTGAGAGGAAAGTATATAGCAATACAAGCCTTTCTCAAGAAACAAGAAAGGTCTCAAATACACAACCTAACCCTACACCTAAAGGAGCTGGAGAAAGAACAGCAAATAAAACCTAAACCCAGCAGGAGAAGAGAAATAATAAAGATCAGAGTAGAAATCAATGAAATAGAAAACAAAAGAACAGTAGAACAGATCAACGAAACTAGGAGCTGGTTCTTTGAAAGAATTAACAAGATTGATAAACCCCTGGCCAGACTTATCAAAAAGAAAAGAGAAATGACCCAAATCAACAAAATCATGAATGAAAGAGGAGAGATCACAACCAACACCAAAGAAATACAAACAATTATAAGAACATATTATGAGCAACTCTATGCCGGCAAATTAGATAACCTGGAAGAAATGGGTGCATTCCTAGAGATGTATCAACTACCAAAATTGAACCAGGAAGAAATAGAAAACCTGAAGAGACCTAAAACCACTAAGGAAATTGAAGCAGTCATCAAAAATCTCCCAATAAACAAAAGCCCAGGGCCAGATGGCTTCCCAGGGGAATTCTATCAGACATTTAAAGAAGAATTAATGCCTATTCTCCTGAAACTGTTCCAAAAAATAGAAATGGAAGGAAAACTTCCAAACTCATTTTATGAGGCCAGCATTACCTCGATCCCCAAACCAGACAAAGACCCCATCAAAAAGGAGAATTACAGACCAAATATCCTTGATGAACATGGATGCAAAAATTCTCATCAAAATACTAGCCAATAGGATCCAACAGTACATTAAAAGGATTATTCACCATGACCACGTGGGATTTATCCCTGGGCTGCAAGGTTGGTTCAACATCCGCAAATCAATCAACGTGATACAATACATTAACAAAAGAAAGAACAAGAATCATATGATCCTCTCAATAGATGCAGAAGAAGCATTTGACAAAGTACAGCATCCTGTCTTGATCAAAACTCTTCAGAGTATAGGGATAGAGGGTACATACCTCAATATCATAAAAGCCATCTATGAAAAACCTACAGCAAATATCATTCTCAATGGGGAAAAGCTGAGAGCTTTTCCCCTAAGGTCAGGAACGTGGCAGGGAAGTCCACTATCACCCCTGCTATTCAACATAGTATTAGAAGTCCTAGCCACAGCAATCAGACAACAAAAAGAAATCAAAGGCATCCAAATCGGCAAAGAGGAAGTCAAACTCTCACTCTTTGCAGATGATATGATACTGTATGTGGAAAACCCAAAAGACTCCACCCCAAAACTGCTAGAACTCATACAGGAATTCAGTCAAGTAGCAGGATATAAAACCAATGCACAGAAATCAGTGGCATTCCTATACACCAACAACAAGACAGAAGAGACACAAATCAAGGAGTCGATCCCATTTACAATTGCACCCAAAACCATAAGATACCTAGGAATAAATTTAACCAAAGAGGCAAAGGGTCTGTACTCAGAAAACTATAAAATACTCATGAAAGAAATTGAAGAAGACACAAAGAAATGGAAAAACGTTCCATGCTGATGGATTGGAAGAACAAACATTGTGAAGATGTCAATGCTACCTAGAGCAATCTACACATTCAATGCAATCCCCATCAAAATACCATCCACTTTTTTCAAAGAAATGGAACAAAGAATCCTAAAATTTGTATGGAACCAGAAGAGACCCTGAATAGCCAGAGGAATCTTGAAAAAGAAAAGCAAAGCTGGCGGCATCACAATTCCAGACTTCCAGCTCTATTACAAAGCTGTCATCATCAAGACAGTATGGTACTGGCACAAAAACAGACACATAGATCAGTGGAACAGAATAGAGAGCCCAGAAATGGACCCTCAACTCTATGGTCAACTCATCTTTGACAAAGCAGGAAAGAATGTCCAATGGAAAAAAGACAGTCTCTTCAACAAATGGTGTTGGGAAAATTGGACAGCCACATGCAGAAGAATGAAACTGGACCATTTCCTTACACCACACACAAAAATAGACTCCAAATGGTTGAAAGACCTAAACGTGAGACAGGAGTCCATCAAAATCCTAAAGGAGAACACAGGCAGCAACCTCTTCGACCTCAGCCGCAGCAACTTCTTCCTAGAAACATCGCCAAAGGCAAGGGAAGCAAGGGCAAAAATGAACTTTTGGGATTTCATCAAGATCAAAAGCTTTTGCACAGCAAAAGAAACAGTCCACAAAACCAAAAGACGACCGACAGAATGGGAGAAAATATTTGCAAAGGACATATCAGATAAAGGGCTAGTATCCAAAATCTATAAAGAACTTATCAAACTCAACACCCAAAGAACAAATAATCCAATCAAGAAATGGCCAGAAGACATGAACAGACATTTTTCCAAAGAAGACATCTAAATGGCCAACAGACACATGAAAAAGTGCTCAGCATCGCTCGGCATCGGGGAAATCCAAATCAAAACCTCAGTGAGATACCACCTCACACCAGTCAGAATGGCTAAAATTAACAAGTCAGGAAAGGACAGATGTTGGCGGGGATGCGGAGAAAGGGGAACCCTCCTACGCTGTTGGTGGGAATGCAAGCTGGTGCAACCCCTCTGGAAAACAGTATGGAGGTTCCTCAAACAGTTGAAAATAGAGCTACCATACGATCCAGCAATTGCACTGCTGGGTATTTACCACAAAGATACAAATGTAGGGATCTGAAGGGGTACGTGCACCCCGATGTTTATAGCAGCAATGTCCACGATAGCCAAACTGTGGAAAGAGCCAAGATGTCCATCGACAGATGAATGGATAAAGAAGAAGTGGTATATATACACAATGGAATATTATGCAGCCATCAAAAGGAATGAGATCTTGCCATTTGCAACAACGTGGATGGAACTGGAGGGTGTTATGCTGAGTGAAATAAGTCAATCAGAGAAAGACATGTATCATATGACCTCACTGATACGAGGAATTCTTAATCTCAGGAAACAAACTGAGTGTTGCTGGAGTGGTGGGGGGTGGGAGGGATGGGGTGGCTGGGTGATAGACAGTGGGGAGGGTATGTGCTATGGCGAGCGCTGTGAATTGTGCAAGACTGTTGAATCACAGATCTGTACTTCTGAAAGAAATAATGCAACATATGTTAAGAAAAAAGAAAAAGAAGATAGCAGGAGGGGAAGAATGAAGGGGAGTAAGTCAGAGGGGGAGACGAACCATGAGAGATGATGGACTCTGAAAAACAAACTGAGGGTTCTAGAGGGGAGGGGGGTGGGGGGATGGGTTAGCCTGGTGATGGGTATTAAGGAGGGCACGTTCTGCGTGGAGCACTGGGTGTTATGCACAGACAATGAATCATGGAACACTACATCAAAAACTAATGATGTAATATGTGGTGATTAACATAACAATAAAAAATTTAAAAAAAAACAGTTAGTTTTTGAAAACTTCATGCATGTCCTTTAGTTTTCTCTTTTTACCATGCATTGGTGAACATGATCTCGGGGCTGGTCTACAGGTAGAATTTGGGTTCCATCCAGTGTTCTAGGAGTGGCTGAGAAAGAAATCTTCTCCAAACAGTGCAGGCAGGGGAGGAAAAACAATTTTCCCTCTACCGTTCTAGAACTCTACCTCCGCCCCTCAATAAAAGACAGATTAACAGGAGAAAAAGAAAACAATTTTAATTACATAGCACACACAGGAGAACCACAGAGATATGAGACGCAAAGGCAGCCGGATATCTGAGGCTTCTGCACCCTTCTGAGTTAAGGAAAGGGCTAGGTGTCCGCAGCTGCCAAGGGCGGGGGTGGGAAGCCACCAGGCAAAGTGAGAGGAGGAACTGTTTGGTAAACAAAGGCTGTGCTGCCCAAACCTCAGGCTCTCTGGTGAAAAGGTGATCTCTGGTCAGAGCTGCCTTCCTGGTACAGGCCCCTTTTCTAATGTAAATCTCCTTTACAAAAACTGTTTTCAGAGCTTCTCCTGAGTCACGGTTTCCCGAAAATAATCAGTTCAAAATAATAAGCATGCCAAAGAGGAATATTTTGGGTGGCATATCCTGCCACCCTCTAACAGAGCAAATGCCAGAGCTAGCCTGTCACTAGCTGAGGTGCACAGTCATAGCTGTGGGGTGAGGAGGGGAACTATTCTTTTGTATTCATTTATTTCTTCATTACCTCTCACCTGTCCACTTTTCTCCTTTTTGACCCTGTTTAGCTTATCAGCTGATCACCGTGGTGATCGCAGCAGCAGGAGGTGGGCTGCTTCTTATTCTAGGCATCGCGCTGATTGTTACCTGCTGCCGGTGAGTGAGTGACGGGGGTTCACATTCTAATTCTCTTTGCCTCTGCTAAGCAAGGGTCAGTGTTTATTTTAAAGAATGTTTGGGGTGGTTTACAGTATTAAATCATCCTGTATGACTGAACCATTAAAAAAGGAGAAAAGGAAATTCTTGATAGATAGTGCCATTGAGAAAAGACAATAATCAGGACTCTTATTTCCTTTACTAAAAAAGAATATCCCCAAGCACAAGCAAGAAAAAAGTGATAGATTGGACGTCATCAAAATTAAAAACTCCTGTGCTTCAAAGAACCCTATCAAGAAAGTGAAAACACAACCTAGGGAACAGGAGAAAGTATTTGAAAATCATATTTCTACTAAGGGACTTGTGTCTAGAATATATAAAGAATTCTTACAACTCAATAATAAAAAGGCAACCTCATTTAAAAATGGGCAAAGAATTTGAATAGGCATTTCACCAAAGGAGATGAACAAATGGCCAGGAAGCACATGAAAGGATGCTCCGCATCATTAGCCATCAGGGAAATACAAGCAAAATTGGGAAACCCACTAAGATGCGTATTTAAAAAACAAGAGGGGAGTGGGGGGATGGGGTAACTGGGTGATGGACATTAAGGAGGGCATGTGATGTAATGGGCACTGGGTGTTAACATATAAGACTGATGACTCACTGACCACCAGCTCTGAAACCAGTAATATATGTTAATTAATTGAATTTAAATAAAAAATAAAAAAAAAACAAGGAAACAGCAAGCATTGGTGAGGCTGTGGAAGAATTAGAACGCTCCTACTCTGCTGGCGGAAACATAAAATGGTGCAGCCCCTCTGAAAAAGTCTTGTCAGTTCCTCAGGATGTTAAACACAGTGTCGCCATATGACCCAGCACCTCCACTCTGACGTACATACCACGAGAAGTGAGTATGTATGTTCACACACAAACATGTACAAAAGACCACCTATTGTATGATTCCGTTTATATGAAATGTCCAAAATAGGCAAATCTAATAGGGACAGAAGGTAGCTTAGTGATTGCCTAGGGCTGGCAGGTGGGGGGTGGGAACTGGGGAGTAAGGGGTAAGGGGTTTCTTTTTAGGGTGATGAAACTGTTGTAAAAATGGATTGTGAGGATGGCTGCACAGGTCTGAATATACTAAAACCATTGGCTTACATACTTCAAGTGGGCAAATTTAGAAGCAAACAAAGGTGGAGGGGTTAGCTGAGCTATTTTGGCAGTAAGCAAGCTGTAGCAGGCACATGGGGTGAGAGGACACTCAGCAGTATGCTTGGCTCTGGGCTTCTTGGAAGTCAGTGCAACCGGGAAAAGGAAGAGTAAGGAAGAAGTTAGTCCCCTTTCTCGGTAATCATCTAGTCAGATAAGGGAAAACTGTGGCTTTTGATTTAGATGATTATAAATGGCAGGAATTTTTCTGATGTAACAGATGGAGGGAACCCACCGAAAGAGCAAGTTATATTTCGACCGTTGATATGAAGGACATTGGAGGATATCTTTGACCCTCAGTGAGGCTGCAGAGAGCAGCTTGCCCCGACCGCCCACATCCGGGACTGCAGGCCTCGTGCTACTGCGTTTACCTGTCATTGGCAGAGTTGCCACCAGATCATCAAACTATGAGTGGAAATAAAATCCGGGGTAGGAGACTAGAAGCTAGAGGCCCCAAGGGGATGTAAGCCTCATATTTGCTAAGTGTTCGAGAACCAGGTAGTGTGACCACCTGGAGAAGGAGCCAGTGACTATGGGCTTTGGCAAAAGGGAAGGTAGTCGTGAATTAGTTAAGTCATTGTTTGAAAACGGATGCCCCACCCTCCAGGGAGCAACACAGTGGCAGGTCTGTTCTTGAACTTACAAGAAGGGACAACGCCTAAGGCACATGCTGGACATTTGGTTTTATGACCCTGAGTCATTTTGTGCTTTCCCAGAAAGCTTATTTATAGGAAAGTGAGGTAAGAAGGAAGAAACTTCAGATTATCTTACCCAGGGCAAATATAACTAAAAATGTCTGATCCTAGGCCCATTACATAGGTAAATCACACATATTTCCG